>NC_044397.1:49651669-49964669 GCF_006542625.1 Nomascus leucogenys | reverse complement strand
AGCATACTTCCTAAGTGGTGGATCTGAGGCTACCTATAGAACTTCCTTTGCAGTCATAATTCGCTCAGAAATTACAGAAGTGCTTGCTCTTGAAAATGGAGCCTTTGTCCATTTCATGCTGCTATAAAAGAATGCCACAGACTGCATAATTTACAAGAAGGAAAAAAGGAAGGAGGGAAGGAGGAAAGGGAGGGAAGGAGGAAAGGAAGGGAAGGAAGGGAAGGAAGGGAAGGAAGGGAAGGAATGGAAGGAAGC
This sequence comes from Nomascus leucogenys, assembly GCF_006542625.1. Taxonomy (NCBI): domain Eukaryota; kingdom Metazoa; phylum Chordata; class Mammalia; order Primates; family Hylobatidae; genus Nomascus; species Nomascus leucogenys. The sequence goes on along the minus strand of NC_044397.1, from coordinate 49,964,414 downwards.
GAAGGAAAGGAAGGAAGGGAAAGAGGGAAGGAGGAAGGGAGGGAAGGAGGTAGGGAGAGGGAGAGGGAGGGAGGGGAAGGGAACAGAAGGGAGGAGCAGGGAAAGGAGGAAGAAAAGGAAAGGAAAGGAAAGAAAAGGAAAGGAAAGGAAGAAATTTTATTTCTTACAGTTCTGGATGTTAGGAAGTCCAAGGTTGAGGGGCCTGCATCTGGTAGGGATCTTCTTGCTGTGTAGAGGAAGATAGTCTTCCTCTACACATCATCCCACGACAGAAGGCAGAATGACAAGAGAGTGCAAGAAAGCAAGAGGGCAAAAGGGGCTGAACTCTCTTTTATAATAAGCCCACTCTGTGATTACTTATCTATTACCATTATCTAACAACATTAACTCATTCATGAGGGCTCTCTTATTAGGCCCCACATCCCAACTGTTGCATTGAGGACTGAGTTTCCAGCACATAAACTCTGGGGGACACATTTAAACCATAGCAGAGCACTTACGTTAATTCAACCAAGAGGAGCTGGGAAAATCAAAGGCATGAGAAAGACAGCAAAGGCTGGCAGAGAAATATGTGCAGGTTAAGGAAAAAAGTCACAATGAATCCTGTAGTGCACGCTACTTCATCAAAAGCACCTAAAAAATACCTCATTAACTCCTCCAACTCACCTCCACCGACATCTAAAGGGCCACACAGCACTACCAAAGGCAGCACAATGAGAACAGCATTCTCCTTAATAGACGAGCTGTGGGTATCCAGACACCTGACCTCAACAGCTCCAGAACAGCCCTAAAACAGCTTCTCCCTAACCATCACTCAAGTCACCAGCTGGGAAAATATTCAGAAAACCCAAATCTTGACACACCACTATGAAACAACTTAAACAGCAAAGAACAACCCATTTAAACAGCAATGCCAGCTGCTGGGAAAAAAAGGAACAATGAGTAGAGGAAAAGCAGACCTCTTGGGGTCCACCAAGATCCAGTCTCTCAGCTTCAGCACTTTCAAATGCAGAATCCATACCCCTCTGGGGCCTGTGGAGCTCCACGAGGCAGGTTGTCCTCAAAGATAAATGAGCAGCCAAGCTGGCCAGAAAACCACTAAGCGTATTATTTTTTAAAGAATCTTTATAGGGTCAAAGAGGAATGGGTCTTATAGGCGATGTCTATTCCCCACAGATTCTGAGGATGATATCAGTATCCCTTTCCAGATGTGTTTAACACTTTGTGGTCGCTTGTATTCCTGCCACTGAGTGCCAGTGCTTTGCTAATTTGAACTGATTCCAACTCACGCTGACCCTGGCTCCCTGGATCTGGTTACCATTAGCCAAGACTGTCATCCATACTGTACCCTTTTAAAGAGTCCTAAAAACAACTCTTCACCTACTCTTCCAAGACAAGTAAAAATGTCTGCCAAAGAAATGGAGAAAAAAGATTGAGAGAGAGAAAACAATTAACATACTAACAAGAGAGCAGAAAGCGAAGCGGGAGGAGAAACTAGGAAAATCATATGTGGGCTCACACCTATTTCCAAAGCTGGACTAACATCCTTTTGCTTGTGTCTGAATAAGGCATCAATTTTAAGCTGCTAACGAAAAAAAAGAAAAAGAGACAGAAGCAGGCCTAGGCCGGGCGCGGTGGCTCATGCCTGTAATCCTAGCACTTTGGGAGGCCAACACGGGTGGATCACCCAAGGTCAGGAGTTCGAGACCAGCCTGGTCAACATGGTGAAACATCATCTCTACTAAAAATACAAAAAATTAGCTGGGCATGGTGGTGCCTGCCTGTAAACCCAGCTTCTCGGGAGGCTGAGCAGGAAAATAGCTTGAACCCAGAAGGCAGAGAATGTGATGACCTGAGATCACACCATTGCCCTCAAGCCAGGGCAATGACAGCAAAATTCGGTCTCAAAAAAAAAAAAAAAAAAACATAAAATAACTCAGATTTCATTAAATACAACCCTAGTGGCGAATGACTATTGGTCAACAATAAAAAAAGATGGATTACTCAGAACAGAGATTAAGAGTCCAATAAGAATCCAAGAATCTTACCTTTAAATAACAAAATAAATCCTTTCCTTGGAAAGTAATATCCTCTGAAGGCCAGGAATTCCATTAGTAGACAACCTTCTTAAAAAAAAAAATTCCTGGCCAGGCATGGGTTCATGCTTGTAATCCCAGCACTTTGGGAGGCTGAGGCAGGAGGATCACCTGAGGTCAGGAGTTCGAGACTGGCCTGGCCAACATGGTGAAACCCCATCTCCACTAAAAATACAAAAATTAGCCTGACGTGGTGGTGGGCACCTATAATCCCAGCGACCCAGGAGGGTAAGGCAGGAGAATCACTTGAACCCAGGAGGCAGAGGTTGCAGTGAGCCAAGGTCGTGCCATTGCACTCCAGCCTGGGCGACAAGAGTGAAAACTCTGTCTCAAAAAAAAAAAAAAAAAAAAAATTCCTTTGGGAAGGCCTTCTACATAAAAATCTTCAACATGAGACTGGAAAAAAGGGTATGGGACCATCCTTGGACCTTTGGCTTTTACAGCTGGAGCTACAAGAACAAAAAGAAAAAGGGACATCATTTAACCACAATATATAGAAAAGAATAATTATTGAATCTGTATTGGTCTTTAACTTTTACACTTTGATCTTTAATTGTTATTGTAACTGAGTCCAAAGAAAAATGGTATGCGTGAAATAAAAAGAACACCAAAAATGCTAATATTCTGTTTATCAAAGTCTGTAGTGAAATATCCCATTAAATCCAAGTGCAGTGACTCACACCCATAATCCCAGCACTTTGGGATGCTGAGGCAGGTGAATCTCCTGAGGTCAGGAGTTCGAGGCCAGCCTGGTCAACATGGTGAAACCCCAATCTACTAAAAATACAAAAATTAGGCAGGCGTGATGGCAGGGGCCTATAATCCCAGCTACTTAGGAGGCTGAAGCAGGGAGAATTGCTTGAACCCAGGAGGTGAGCTTGCCATGAGCTGAGATCACACCAATGCACTCCAGCGTGGGCGACAGAACAAAACTCCATCTTACCAAAAAAAAAAGAACAGCTAGCAGGTGACATTTGCTATGGGGAGACCAGGGATATGATCTTGTGACAATCCTTCCATTTTAGTAAATCTAAACAGTGTGATTCCATTCTGTTTCATCCCCACTCCACTCCAGAGCCAAAACAAGAAAATCAATTATGTTTCTGTTTCTTTAAAAACATATCTAACTAAATCATCTAATTAAAAGACAATATGCATGGCTCCATACTCTAAAAGAAAACTTCTTATGTCCTGCGTACCATGGACATTTGATGAATGCTTGTTCAGCTGACTGGTGTAGACTTCAATAATAACCTGTTCGATGCATTATGCCAGATAAATCTTGTATCTCAAAAGTAGGACAAATATTGTTCTTTCAGTTTTGTCTACCCAAAATGCAATATTTACATGTATTTATAATGGGTTAATAAAAAGAAAATGAGTTTATTGTTCTAGAGAGTATGAGAATTTGAAAACATGAATTCTCCTGTCGTGGCACATAATTAATACTTAGAGGCATTGGAAGCTACCATTAAAAGAAATCAATGTTAAGCATTAATTACTTCACATAATCTTCTAACCTGACTTAAGACCGAAGACCTACCTCACGAAGCTGATTTATCAAGTTGTAAATCTTCACCTGCTGAATTCATAAGTTCATGTCTAAAAGGTGAGAATACTTAATATTCACTAGGCAATATTCAGCAAAGTAATATCCACTAGTACATATTTAGCATTTCATCACCAAGGGTGGGTGTGAAAAGAAAAGACAGACTGGGCACGGTGGCTCACGCCTGTAATTCCAGCACTTTGAGAGGCCAAGGCAGGCAGATCATCAGGTCAGGAGTTCGAGACCAGACTGACCAACATGGTGAAACCCCATCTGTACTAAAAATACAAAAATTAAGCCAGGTGTGGTGGCAGGCTGAGGCAGGAGAATTGCCTGAACTCAGGAAGCGGAGGTTGCAGGGAGTCAACACCATGCCACTGCACTCTAGCCTAAGCAAAAGATCAAGACTCCGTCTCAGGAGGAAAAAAAAATTAATTAATTAATTAAGAAAAGAAAAGACAATCGGGATCCTTGAGTACAACTAAATCTTCATTTGAGGTTTCTATAGAGTAACCAAACAAAATAATAATTGCAAATGGTCTCAACAGGTGCTTCGTGGAGCATACATCCTCACAAGTAAACTGGTAACTTTGCAACCCACAGGTCTTTGAAGCATATTACAAAAATCTTAAATGGAATCCTTTAATATCACATTGCATTCAAGACTATCTTCCTCTATACATCTACAAAAACAATCATATATTCCCACATAGACTTTAAAATCTCAGGCCTAAAAACAAGACATGGATACTATTTTCTTTAGCAAAAGTAGCAGAAAATCGTGAAAGAAAATGTCAGCGGCATGCCAGTCAGGTGAGGGCAGTCTTCACATTTCAAAGCTAACATTGGCACAACTGACTCAATGTTGGACCCAGATAAATTAAAAAGTGGAAGATAAAAATACTTAAAATATGCTGAGTGCAGTGGCTCACGCCTGTAATCCCAGCACTTTGGGAGGCCAAGGCAGGCAGATCACCTGAGGTTGGGAATTCGAGACCAGCCTAGCCAACATAGAGAAACCCCGTCTCTACTAAAAATACAAAATTAGACAGGCATGGTGGCACATGCCTGTAATCCCAGCTCCTCAGGAGGCTGAGGCAGGAGAATCACTTGAACCCAGGAGGTGGACATTGCATTGAGTCAAGATTGTGCCATTGCATTCCAGCCTGGGCAAGGACAGTGAAACTCCGTCTCAAAAAAACAAAACAAAATAAAACCATAAAATAACTCAGACTTAATTAAATATAACCCTGGTGGTGAATGAGTATTTGTCAACAATAAAAAAGATGGATTACTCAGAACAGAGATTAGGAGTCCAATAAGAATCCGAGTCTTACCTTTTAAGAAAAAAATGAATCCTTTCTTTTGACAGTAATATCCTCTTCAGGCCAGGAATTCCATTGGTAGACAGACTTCTTACAAAAAATTCCTGGCCGGGCATAGTGGTTCACACCTGTAATCCCAGCACTTTGGGAGGCTGAGGCAGGAGGATCATCTGAGGTCAGGAGTTCAAGACCAGCCTGGCCAACACGGTGAAACCCCATCTCTACTAAAAATACAAAAATTAGCCTGGCGTGGTGGTGGGCACCTGTAATCCCAGCACTTTGGGAGGCTGAGGCAGGAGGATCATCTGAGGTCAGGAGTTCAAGACCAGCCTGGCCAACACGGTGAAACCCCATCTCTACTAAAAATACAAAAATTAGCCTGGCGTGGTGGTGGGCACCTGTAATCCCAGCTACTCGGGAGGCTGAGGCAGAAGAATCACATGAACCCAAGAGGCAGAGGTTGCAGTGAGCCAAGATCACGCCATTGCACTCCAGCCTGAGCAAGAAGAATGAAAACCCCATCCCCCTACTACAAAAAAAAGTTACTTTGGAAAGACCTTCTACATAAAGATCTTCAACATGAGACCGGAAAAAAGGGTATAGGATCATCACTGGACCTTTGGCTTTTACAGCTTGAGCTAGAAGGACAAAAAGAAAAAGGGACATCATTTAAACACAATATGTAGAACAGAATAACTATTAAATCTGTATTGGTCTTTAACTTTTATACTTTGATCTTTACTTCTGTTAATGTAATTTAGCCCAAAGAAAAATAGCATGAGTGAAATAAAAACATCACCAAAAATGCTAATATTCTGTTTATCAAAGTCTGCAGTGAAATAGCCCATTAAAGCTGGGTGTAGTGATTCACACCCGTAATCTCGGCAGTTTGAGACCAAGGCGGGTGAATCACCTGAGGTTAGGAGTTCGAGACCAGCCTGGCCAACACAGTGAAACCCCATCTCTACTAAAAATACAAAAAGTAGCCAGACGTTGGGGAGGGTGCCTGTAATCCCAGCTACTCGGGAGGCTGAAGAAGGAGAATTGCTTGAACCCGGGAGGCGGAGGTTGCAGTGAGCCAAGATCATGGAATTGCACTCCAGCCTGGGCAACAAGAGCTAAATTCCATCTCAAAAAAAAAAAAAAAAAAAAAAAAAAAAACAGTAAAACTGGAGCTAAGTCCTACTCATTGTATTTACTTTCCTAAAATAAAACAACATTATTAAAAAAATTATGGCCAAGCCCAGTGGCTCATGCCTGTAATCCCAGCACTTTGTGAGGCCGATGTGGATGAATCACATGAGGTCAGGGGTTTGAGACCAGCCTGGCCAACATGATGAAACCTCAACTCTACTACGAACACAAAAATTAGGAAGGCATGGTGGCAGGTGCCTGTAATCCCAGCTACTTGGGAGGCTGAGGCAGGGAGAATTGCTTGAACCCAGAAGGTGGAGCTGGCCATGAGCTGAGATCAAACCACTGCACTGCATGGGCAACAAAACAAAACTCCACCCAGAAAAAAAAAAAAAAAGAACTGCTCCAGGTGCAATTATTCACAATATGTAGAAATTATTCTTTTCTACATATTGCGTTTAAATGATATCCCTTTTTCTAATTGTTCTTATAGCTCAACCTGTAAAAGCCAAAGGTCCGGGGAGACAGGATATGATCTCACTGGCTATCCTTCCATTTTAGTAAATCTAAACAGTGTGATTCCATTCTGTTTCGTCCCCACTCCACTCCAGAGACAAAACAAGAAAATCAATTATATTTCCATTTCTTTAAAAACATATCTAACTAAATCATCTAATTAAAAGACAATATGCATGGCTCCACACTCTAAAAGAAAACTTCTTATGTCCTACGTATCATGGACATTTGATGAATGCTTGTTCAGCTGACTGGTGTAGACTTCAATAATAACCTGTTCGATGCATTATGCCAGATAAATCTTGTACCTCAAAAGTAGGACAAATATTGTTCTTCCAGTTTTGTCTACCCATAAATGCAATATTTACATGTATTTGTAATGGGTTAATAAAAAGAAAATGAGTTTATTGTTCTAGAGAGTATGAGAATTTTGACAACATGAATTCTCCTGCCCTGGCACATAATTAACACTTAGAGGTATATTATTTCACGTGGAGGGTACCATTAAAAGAATTCAATGTTAAGTCTTAAATAATCATTTCACATAATCTTCTAATCTGACTTAAGACTGAAGACCTATCTCGTGAAGCTGTTTAATCAAGTTGTAAATCTTCACCGGTTGAATTCACAAGTTCATGTCTGAAAGGTGAGAATACTTAATATTCACTAGGCAATATTCACCAAATGATATCCACTAGTACATATTTAACATTTCATCACCAAGGGTGGTTGTGCTAAGAAAAGACAGGCTGGGCACAGTGGCTGACGCCTTTAATCCCAGCACTTTGGAAGGCCGAAGCAGGCAGATCATGAGGTCAGGAGTTCGAGGCCAGCCTGGCCAACATGGTGAAACCCTGCCTCTACTAAAAATACAAAAATTAGCCAGGCATGGTGGCAGGCACCTGTAATCCCAGCTACTCAGGAGGCTGAGGCAGGAGAATTGCCTGAATCCAGGAGGTGGAGGTTGCAGAAAGCACAATCACGCCACTGCATTCCAGCCTGGGCAAAAGAGCAAGATTCTGTCTCAATCAATCAATCAATCAATCAATCAATAAAAATATAAAGAGGAAGCATTTACTGTGTATTTATATGCCCAGTATTACGTGAAGCACTTTACTATCTTATCAAATCTTCGGGATAGATCTTCAGTTCTCATGACCACCAAAGAGGACACTAGAGCTCAGACATGAGAAGAGACATGGCCAGCCTGTGTCCCCAGGGCCTACGGTCTTACCACTAGGTTACAGTGTTTCCAGTTATCACATGTTGTGAGATTTTTGCTTTAAAATGAACCAAAAAGAACCAAAGGTGAAAAAGGCATAAGCTATTAAAAAGTGGGAGAAACACTAAGAGAACCTTAAGCACATAACTAAAAATATTATGGAAATGTTATTGAATTCATTAGCAAATTTAATTCTAGATTTTCACTGAGGAGTAGGTTATATTATTCATGATGAAGAAAAAATGTTCAAGTATATTAACATAAATACCATCAATATGGTTTATCACGTTTAAATGTGCACTTAAAGCAATTCAGTTAAAATTCTGCATATCATACAATTTTATAGTCTGCTAGTAGGTTACAAGTAAATAGTCATCCAAATAAAAACAGTTAAAACACATGATGTTTTCCACTGGTTGTTGCTCTTCTTAGGTGAGCATTTGATATATACCAACAGAGAGAGGATAATAACAAATTGCTAATTTCTTTCATCATTATATAAAGGTGGCTTCAGGATAGAATGGTATAAGGGCAATGGCTCAATCTTGGCTCACTGCAGCCTCTGCCTCCCAGGTTCAAGCGATTCTCCTGCCTCAGCCTCCTGAGTAGCTGGGATTACAGACATGCGCCACCACGCTCGTCTAATTTTGTATTTTTAGTAGAGATGGGGTTTCTCCATGTTGGTCAGGCTGGTCTTGAACTCCCGACCTAGATATCTGCCTGCCTTAGCCTCCCAAAGTGCTGGGATTACAGGCGTAAGCCACTGCACCCAGCGTATTTTAAGTATTTTTATCTTCCACTTTTTATTTATCTGGGTCCAACGAATTCCAAATTTAACAAAGCAGACTAAGAGAAACAATTCATTTAAAAAAATAATATTTGGCCAGGCACAGTGGCTCACACCTGTAATGCCAGCACTTTTGGAGGCCAAGGCGGGTGGATCAGGAGGTCAGGAGTTCAAAACCAGCCTGGCCAAGATCGTGATACCCTGTCTCTACTGAAAATACAAAAATCAGCGAGGCATGGTGGCTGACGCCTGTAATTCCAGCTGCTCAGGACGCGGGAGGCTGAGGTTGCAGTGAGCTGAGATCGTGCCACTGCACTCCAGCCTGGGCAATAGAGCAAGGCTCTGTCTCAAAAAAAAATAATAATTCAATGAAATCCCTAAGATCCAGGGCTTTGCAATAAATATGTAAATAAATTCCCAATCTCCATGCTGAAAGTTTAAAAGAAATGCTAATAATTAAAGAAATACAACTTTTCCTTAGCTTTGCAGCAATCTAGAAACAAAGAATGTTTCTAATATTACACCTTACAAGGAGAAACGTGTAAGAATGGCATGACTCAGCGGCAGCCCTGGGCTTGTCCACGGTACCCCCATGATGAACAGTAACTTCATTGTGTAAATGCTCATGAACAAAGGATTACATGACTTTTCCAGTTTAGACATATCATATTTTCTTTCAGACAATTCTTCAACTCGTTTACGTAGATCAGTGATAAGATTATTCCACTTCTCTAAAAATTGAGCAAAAGTTGATTCTCAATAATACGTCCCTATGTCAGAGCAGCACTAACATATAAGAACTTATTTCATATATTTTACATTATAACAGTCCATATCATTTTACTACTTTCAAAAAAATTTTTCCCTTTTTTGGTGGTTCTTAGAATTGGTTCAATGGGAGACTGTCAGAGAAGATGAAAAACAGGAGGGCAGAAAAGTTCAATCAAATTAAACACAGTAACAGGGAGGCCACAATGAGGAGGTCTCCAGGTGTCTTTTAGCAAACTTCCTAAAACATGTCTCAGCTGTGTGGAAAGAAGACTTTATAGCAGCCAAGTGTGGTGGTGCAGGCCTGTAATCCTAGCACTTTGGCAGCAGAGGCAGGAAGACTGCTTTGAGCTCATGGCAACATAGCCAAAACCTCCCTCCCCACCCCCACCCATCTCTACCAAAAATACAAAACTGCAGGGCGTGGTGGCAGGTGCCTGTAGTCCCAGCTACTCAGGAGGCTGAGGCAGGAGAATTGCTTGAACCCAGGATGCAGACATTGCAGTAAGCTGAGACTGCACCACTGCCAGCCTGGACGACAGAGCAAGACTCCACCTCAAAAAAGACAAAACAAAAACAAAAACACAAGGTTAAGAGGGACCCCAGATCTTAAAGATACAAGTTTAAGAAGGATCCCTAAGCAAAAAATGCCAACCCTTTTTCTCCCAATCATTGAAACACCAGGAGGGTGTAATAGTTTTGCAGCCTAGCTGTAGCAGGCTGATGCCCCCAAGATGCCCATATCCTAATCCCGGGAACCAGTGAACATGACCTTATATGGCAAAAGGGGCTTTGCAGATATAATGAAGTTAAGGGTCTTTGGCTTGTACTGGCGGGGCTGATGTACTCACCCGGATCCTTATGAGAGCAGAGAAAGTGATGGAGAGGGTGGGAGGTATAGTGATGGAAGCAGGAAACTCCAGTCATTCGAGACGGGGAGCACAAGCTGAGAAGTGCAGGCTGCCTCCGGGGCCAGGAAATGGATTCTCCCACAGAGCCTCGGAAGGCAATGACCCTGCTCCCACCTTGCCTCAGTGGGAGTTACTTTAGAATTCTGGCTTTCAGAACCGTAAGGGAATACATTTGTGTTGTTTTAAGTCATTAAGTGTGTGGTAATTTGTTGCAGCAGCCATAGGAAACTAGTATTGTAGTGAAGCCTCAAAACCCACCTGAAGGGGCTGGGCTCGGTGGCTCATGCCTGTAATCCCAGCACTTTGGGAGGCCGAGGTGGGCGGATCACTTGAGGTCAAGAGTTCGAGACCAGCCTGGCCAACATGGCGAAACGCCGTCTCTACAAAAAATACAAAAATTAGCCGGGCATGGTGGCACATGCCTGTAATCTCAGCAACCCAGGAGGCTGAGACGTGAGAACTGTTTGAACCCGTGGGTGGGGGTGGAGGTTGCAGTGAGCTGAGATTGCGCCACTGCACTCCAGCCTGGGTGACAGAGTGAGGCTCCATCTCGAAAATAAAAACAAAACAAACCAAAAATCCCACCTGAAGAAGGTTTCCCGTTCTGCCAGCGGTCTCCCACCCAACCACCAGAAGCAGACATTCCATTGCTGTGGGTCATGGACAGGCAGAAGGAAGCGCCTCCTCATGGCAGAGGCCTACCCAGGAGGAACCCAAGAGAAGGCACTGCCGGGCTGGCCCCTCTGCCAAGGCCATATTCTTTTTTTTTTTTTTTTTTTTTCAGACACAGTTTCACTCTGTCTCCCAGACTGGAGTGAATGGCACAATCTCGGCTCACTTCGACCCCTGCCTCCCGGGTTCAAGCGATTCTCCTGCCTCAGCCTCCCGAGTAGCTGGGATTACAGGAGCGTAGCACGCCTAGCTAATTTTTGTATTTTTAGTAGAGATGGGGTTTTGCCATGTTGCCCAGGCTAGACTCGAACTCCTGGCCTCAAGTGATTCACCTGTCTCAGCCTCCCAAACTGCTGGGATTACAGGACTGAGCCACCGCACCCAGCACTTGCCAAGACCTTTGATGGCAGGCTTTTTCCAGGTGATCAGTCCTTGTCTGGTCTGGCTCTGCCCCACTCTCCCTCTCACCAAGTTGGAATCCCTAGCTACTTTTCAGTAGAGGAGAGTGTGTACCCCAATCCCAGCTTGGTATGGGTCAGATCTGCATTTAACTCATGGAACCTGGCTGCTCAACTAGGCCCTGAAGAAAAAAAGGGTCCTCTGTGGGTATGATACAGGATGGGCCTGTCCCCAGGACCCTGTGAGAGAGTAACCCAATGTCCCACCAGGTTGGCAGGGCTGGGGAAGGGAAAGTGTTATGACAGCCCTAAGAAAAAAAAGAGGCAGCAGAGGGAGCAGAACAGCGCTCACATGGAACTCATGCCACTGCCTGAGTGAGGGGAGGGAGGAGTGCACTCAGTGACGTGAGGGGGCAGAGAGGCGCGGTTCCAGGGCGGCTTTCCCCTTCATTTCCTGCCATGTTACTCTGATCTCCTCCAGGTGAGCCTGTCTACTTTGTGCCTAGGGGCCTGTAGAAAACCACAGCTCCCCATGGTTATGGCCCCAGGAGTGGGGCAGAGCAGGGAGGAGTCCTGGACAGAGGAGGCAGGGGCAGGAGGGAGTGGGCCTCAAACTCCAGGAGGGGGTCCTTCTCATGGTTCCTCCTTTTTGGTTTTTTCTTCCTTACCCTGGGCTGATCACCCGAAGAAGAACTGAGGCAAGGTTTCTCACCCTCAGGTCCGAGGGGTTCAATTACCCGGCCCTTAGCGAGTTGTGAGCCCCCTGAAAGGATGCAAGGTTTTTTTTTTTGGTTTTTTGTTTTTTGGAGACGGAGTTTCACTCTTGTCACCTAGGCTGGAGTACAGTGGTGCGATCTCACCTCACTGCAACCTCCACCTCCCAGGTTCAAGTGATTCTCCTGCCTCAGCCTCCAGAGTAGCCAGGATTACAGGTGGCCCCCACCACATCTGACTTTTTGTATTTTTAGTAGAGATGGGGTTTCTCCATGTCGGGCAGGCTGGTCTTGAACTCCTGACCTCAGGTGATCCAACCGGCTCAGCCTCCCAAAGTTCTGGGATTACAGGTGTTGAGCCACTGCACTTGGCCATGATGCAAGGTTTTGCATGGAGAGCATGTACATGCCTTTCTGGGAAAACAGTCCACAGCTCTTATTCTCGGCAGGCTCCACAGTCAAAAAGGGTTAGAATTCTTGCTACAGAGCTGCGGGAGCGGCTAGGTGAGGGGCCTGCCAAGGGCATTCCGGAGACTACCTGGGCACCCCTGAGCCCACTGTCCCCTAGGCAGGCTGCGCTGCTTGTTATTTGCAGAGCTGAGGGGGTGGGGCATGTGGGAACCGTGAAATTGCCCTGAGATGACCCACAGTCCTCAGCTGGGAAGTGAGCGGTGCATCTCCTGCAGCGTCCTCCATCCCTAAAGCCATGGGGCCAAGAGAATTGGCCCTAGTAGCAAGTGAAAAGCCTATTACTGGCTCCCTCCTTGGCCATACAGACAGTGAACCACGGTACTCATATCAAGTAAATGCCTTGGTCTCTGTCACCGAGGTGACCAGTAGGCATTCCCAGGTACAGTGAAGGTCTCACACCAAGATATGCACCTGGCCACCTGAGGAAAGAGAAAGGACTATCCAAGGGGATGGGGCTGAGCTGGGTGTGGAGTGGTCCTTGTGGGTCTTGGTGAGTGGGAGGGGGAGCAGCATGAGCCAGGCCTCAAGGCAGAAGGACAACCAGGAGACAACCTGGAAAATGTGCTGGACCCACAAGGGCTCAAGGCTGGCTAGAGAGGGAGGTGGGATAGGCTGGAAAGTCCTGAGGTCTGAAGATTGGCCCTGGCAGGAAGAAACCAGGTAAGGTGGGGTGTTACCTACACCCTGGGGGCCAGATGCAGACCAGATCAGGCCAATTACCGGGCCCTTAGGGAGGTGTGAGCCCCCTGAAGTGATGGAAGGGTTTTTTTTTTTGGAGACAGAGCTTTGCTCTTGTCGCACAGGCTGGCACCTTGGCCCAGAGCAGGCACCAAGATTTCTGGCTCTGGGTGTGGACCTCAGTGTGGGGAAAAGCCCCAACCCCCACCAGGACCACCTGCCCCCTAGACTGCTTCAGATGCTGAGCCCAAGCCAGGGGCAGGAAGCTAGACTGATGCCTAGGGTATCCCGACAAAGTCCCTGGTTCCCCCCAGCTATGGGGCTGAAGGGGAATTACAGCCCAAACCCCAGATACTGGCTCTCAAACTAACACTGAACCCTTAGTGCCCACAGGGAGATACAATCAGCGCACTTTCCAGATGGGGAAATGGGCTCAGAGAAGTGCAACAGCCTTGCCCAATGCCCCAGACCAGGGCTCCAGGCCCAGAGTGTTCTTTTATCACTGTGTCCAGAGGGCAGCAGCTGCTGTGATGTACCCACTTGAGCCTGGCAGCTTTCTCCAACTTTGGAAGCCCAGGAGCATGGCCCCTGTCCACAGATGCACCCGGCATGAGATGCGCCCAGAGGGACAGAGGCAGATGAGTTTCGTCTCCTCCACTGGGTTGTGAGGGCCTAGAAGGAGACAAGGGTCTGCCTGAGAAGGCAGTGAATAGTGAGCAACCTGGGGCCGTTTCCATCTGGATGGATCCGCAGTACCTGGATGGAACCCTGCTCAGACAGAGCTCAGTTCTGCAAGTCCCTGAGGCATGGAGAGGTCACAGTTACCAAGCGTAGGAGTCTGGATTCAAAGCCAACAGCGTGACTCCAAAGTCCCTGCCCTATCCCCTGGATCACTCACCTCTCGGGAGCCACCCTTGCAGGGTCATCAGATGCCCAGGCCAGCAGCACAGCCAGCCAGGACCAAGGAAACTTGGGGAGCCTCAGAGCACCCCAGGTATTCCAACCTAATCCTGGCATACCTGCCTTTCACTACCCTTCTTCCTGCTTTCACCTCACCCCCTACACAGAGCCTGGGCCACCTAATGTGGCATCAAACAGATGCCTCAATAAATCAGTCTAATTTTCGTGGAAAAAAAAAAAAAAAAAAAAAAAAACAGATATACAGCTGCAAGTTATAATGCTAAAGAACATAAACATATAACAACTTAAAGTACATATAAATCAATAGATATCCAATCACTGTGACTATGACCCAGTAGAATATTAAAATACTATTTTCAAAATGTATGCAAGCTTAATGTTCTATTTATTCAAACTATTCAAAATACAAATCATCAACATAATTTGCCACTAATATCTCATGCAGTCCCTTCAGAGGACACATGATTCACTGGGAGTTAATAAATTAGCAGCTGGCAGGCAGTGACACACAGCAAAAATGAAAACCAAGAGGTGAAATAGTTCTGAAAGAAGATTTTAAAGCTAAGAGAAATTATTGAATTACTAAGTCATTACCACTAATTTTGAGCCAACTAACTAATATGAGATGATACAGTATCCTATGCTTTGGTAAATACAAACTATATTTAAACACTGTCTGTAATGTGACTTTCAAAATGCTCCTGGCTTTACAAAGATGTGATTAAAATGTAGTAATACATGCTAAAGCGTTTCCCCCTGCAGAGCATGTTGTAACTTTCATCAGTCACATTGAGAGTTCAGAAGATGAAGAAAAAGGTTGTGGATTTCACTGAGAACTTACCAGAGTTGAACTCCCTCACTTTCTGTTCCCCAGCATTGGCGGGTTCCGGGACTGGTGGCTGTGGTGGCTCATTGGTCTTTGGTCTCTTAGAAGGTGGAGAATCATCATCATCTTGAAAAAGAAAAAAATGGTCATTACTGAAGGAACCATCTTATAGTTACAGCCACCTCCAGGTCAATTCCCAACATTCAAAAGCTGAGCAGGGCTGTAAAGCTATTTTGAGTATTAATAATTCTTTCTGTATTGTGTGAACTTCAGCATACTTTTTCTAGTTACATTTGAAATTTTATTCTTTTGGGATGTACTCAAGTGAATACTGCTTTTTCCTCTGTCTTGTTTTATTACATTTTACTTTGCTTCATTTGAATCATCATTATAAGTCTCCCCTTCTCCTCAAATAACTTTCAAATTGCTGCCAAGAACTATGTTCTATTTTAAGGCTTTTGAGAAAAAACTTTCAATGAAAATAGCCACCTAAAGTTATACAAATATAGAATAAACAGGATAAAATAAAGCTTAGATTGGAAAAAATATTTAAGATTATACAAAATTCAAGCACACATCAACAAGGGAAGCTGAGTAATTCTATGTTCAAATACTTTTAACAGTGCAAAATGTGGAGGCTTAAAGAAATAGGGCTGGCCAGGCATGGTGGTTCATGCCTGTAATTCCAACACTTTGGGAGGCCGAGGCAGGCCAATCACTTATGGTTAGGAATTCGAGACCAGCCTTGCCAAAACAGTGAAACCCCACCTCTACTAAAAATACAAAAATTAGGCCAGGAGCCGTGGCTCACACCTGTAATCCCAGCACTTTGAGAGGCCGAGGCAGGTAGATCACCCGAGGTCAGGAGTTTGAGACCAGCCTGACCAACATAAAGAAATCTTGTCTCTACTAAAAATACAACATTAGCCGGGTGTGGTGGTGCATGCCTGTAATCCCTGCTACTTGGGAGGCTGAGGCAGAGGCAGAAGAATCACTTGAACCTGAAAGGCAAAGGTTGTGGTGAGCTGAGATCGTGCCATTGCACTCCAGCCTGGGCAACAAGAGTGAAACTCCATCTCAAAAACAAAAAGAAAACAAAAATTAGCCAGGCATGGTGAAACGTGTAATCCCAGCTACTTGGGAGGCTGGGGCAGGAGAATCGCTTGAACCCATGAGGCTGAAGTTGCGGTGAGCCGAGATTGTACCACTGCACTTCAGCCTGGGTAACAGAGCAAAACCCTGTAAGAAAGAAAGAGGGAGAAAGAGAGAGAGAGAGAAAGCGAGAGAGAGAGAGAAAGAGAGAGATGAAAGGAAGAAAGGAAAAAAACAAAGAAAGAAAGAAAGAAAGAAAGAAAGAAAGAAAGAAAGAAAGAAAGAGGGCTACATTATTTACGAAACAGATACTGTTGACTCAGTCACCAGACAGCCTGTGTATAAATGAGCAGTGAGATACTCAAGCATAGCGCACACACACTACTCAGGACAGCTGTCGTGAGAGTTCTATGCTCACTTCCTTCTGGATACACCAGCAACTCACTCTGCTATGATCCTGCAATACATCTCATGTTAAAATTAGAGACATCTGGACCAGGCACAGTGGCTCACGCCTGTAATCCCAACACTTTGGGAGGCCGAGGCAGGTAGATCACCTGAGGTCAGGAGTTCGAGACCAGCCTGGACAACATGGTGAAACGCTGTCTGTATCGAAAATACAAAAATTAGCCTGGCGTGGTGGCGCGTGCCTATAATCCCAGCTACTCGGAAGCCTGAGGCAGAAGAATCGCTTGAACCTGGGAGGTGGAGGTTGCAGTGAGCTGAGATCATGCCACTGCACTCCAGCCTGGGTGACAGAGCAAGACTCTGTCTCCCCCCACCAAAAAAAAGAAAAAAGAATTAGAGACATCTGGATCAAATCAGCTGCCACTGTCATCTTCTAGTCCTGAAAAGTGTCAGGTAACATCCTATTAAGATTGCGGCTCACATATCATCAATAAAATACTGAAAATATCATTTTAAGAAATCTTTTTTTAATTTTGAGACGCAGTTTTGCTCTTGTTGCCCAGGCTGGAGTGCAATGGTGCGATCTCGGCTCACCGCAACCTCTGCTTCCCGGGTTCAAGCAATTCTCCTGCCTCAGCCTCCCGAGTAGCTGGGATAACAGGCATGCACCACCACGCCCGGCTAATTTTGTATTTTTAGTAGAGACAGGGTTTCTCCATGTTGGTCAGGCTGGTCTTGAACTCCCGACCTCAGGTGATCCACCCACCTCGGCCTCCCAAAGTGCTGGGATTACAGGCGTGAGCCACTGCGCCTGGACAAGAAATCTTTATTTAAAAACAGGCCAGGTGCAGTGGCTCACGCCTGTAATCCCAGCACTTTGGGAAGCGGAGGCGGGTGGATCACTTGACATCAGTAGTTTGAGACAAGCCTGGGCAACATGATGTAACACCATCTCTACTAAGAATATATATATAAAAAAAAAATTAGCCTGGTGTGGTGGTGGGCACCTGTAATCCCAGCTTCTCAGGAGGCTGAGGCATGAGAATCGCTTGAACCTGGGAGGCAGAGGTTGCAGTGAGCAGAGATCATGCCACTGTGCTCCAGCCTGGGTGACAACAGCGAGACTCCATCGCAAAAAAACCAAAAACAAAAACAGACTCCATTTAAAAAAACAAAAACAAAAACAAAACACAAATGTGGTATGGAAATGAAAATAATTACTGTGTTAAACACAGTTTCGTAGAAAATAAAAGACCACTCAAATACAATAAACTGTCTTTTTAGATGGGCATAATTGTTATTCTTATTTTACAGCTAAAGAAACAGGCTCAGAGAATGTTATTTGATTGGACCGTGTTACATCTCTCTGGACAGTGCAGCTGAGATCAGACTTCGTGTGTAATTCCACTAGCCTACCAGGGTGCCTCTCATAAAGGTAAGAAATGTAAATTTGGCCTAATATACAAAGTTGCCAGGGCAGCACTGGGTCAATTCTACATACAGTACTTCTATGTTCATCAAGGGACACCTTAAGGGAAAGCGAAAATGCTACTAGAAGGCGACTGGACACCAGCACATTTGCTTGTTGCCTTTGGGCTCTCTAAGACCAACAGTGACCTGAAATTATTGACTGACTTTTCCAATCAAGTGGACGAAATGGTATCAAGGTCGCCAACATCAGACAGATTCACTTGAGGACCTATGTACGTGCTTTGAAAGACAAAACTGCTTTTGTAAAGGATACTGTATTTCAAAAAAAAAAATCATATTAACAACTAATAACACTATAAAATGCTGATGTGTTGAATGCTACTTTAGAAAAACATGTTCAAATCTAGGAAAAAAAATTGATAGAAAACTACCTATCAATTATCTAACTAGCTAGCTAGCTGTCTAGAGACATGCTTTCATTCTATTGCTCAGGATGGAGAGCAGTGGGATGACCAGAGCTCCTGGCCTCAAGTGATCCTCCTGCCTCAGCTTCCTAAGCAGCCAGGGCCACAGGTGGACACAGTTACACCTGGGTTTTTTGTTTTGTAGAGACAGGGTTTCACTACATTGCCCAGACTGGTGTCAAACTTTGGGGTCTCGCTGTGTTGCCCAGGCTGGGGTGCAGTGGTGCAATCTTGGCTCACTGTAACCTCCGCCTCCTGGGTTCAAGGAGTAGCTGGGACTACAGGCATGCACCACCACACCCGGCTAATTTTTGTACTTTTTGTAGAAACTGGGTTTCACCATGGCAAGGCTGGTCTTGAAGTCTTGACCTCAGGTGATCCACCTACCGCGGCCTCCCAAAGTGCTGGGATTACAGGCGTGAGCTACCGAGACTGGCCGAGAACTTTCTTATGTTATTAAATAGCCTAACCCAGGCGGGGCACGGTCCCTCATGCCTGTAATCCTGACAACTCTGATGGCCAAGGTGAGAAGCTCGCTTGAATCCAGGAGTTCGAAACCGGCCTGGGCAACATAGTGAGACCCCCCCCATCTCTACAAAAATCATAAAAATTAGGCCAGGTGAGCACCGCGCCCAGCTAATTTTTGTATCTTTTGTAGAGACGGGGTTTCGTCATGTTGCCCAGGCTGGTCTAGAACTCCTGAGCCCAAGCCATCCATCCTCCCGCCTCGGCCTCCCAGAGTACTGGGATTACAGGGCCCAGCCAGCCTCGTGTTTTATTTAGCAGTCCCTCCCTGTTGCTAGTTTTTTTTACTTTTTTAGACAGGGTTTACCTCAGTCTCGCAGGCTGGAATGCTGTGGTGGGATCATAGCTCATTGGAGCCTTGAACCTTAGGGTTCAAGTAGCTGGGGGGCTGAGGTAGGACTACAGAGATGGGGTCGCGCCGTGTTGCTAGGCTGCTCTTGGCCTGAAGGGTCCTCCCGCCTCGGTCGCGCCCGGACATATTTTTCTATTTTTGACCGACATAAACACTGCGCTGGGTCTGAGTTCGTCAACTACCCTTCTCCAGCCAGCAACACACAAGACCTCGCGGGGAGGTCGCGGTTACCAGGGTCCACTCTGAGGAGAAGCCGGGCCAGCTCCAGGCACTGTACTGCCCTGGTGACGTCGCCGAACGCCCACGCCTGTTACGCCGCCGAAGGCCCACCCCTCTGACGTCACCGAAGGCGCTCCCCTCGACGTCGCCGAAGGCGCGCCCTTGTGACGTCAGAGGCCCCCCCCCCCTCACGCGGAGCCAATCGGAACTCGCGGCGGAGCTGCTGGGCTTCCAGGAGCGCGCATGCGCGGACGGCTGGCTACAGGCTGCCGGGTGGGATGTAACTGGCCGCTGAGCTGGCCTTTTTGTGTCCGCAGACTTTCGCCCGGCTGCCGCCGCCCATAAGCTACGAGGAGGAGCTTTACGACTTCCTGGCCTGCGGGGCCGGGCGCAGCAAGGGCCAGAGGCGGCGCGAGCAGGCTCTGCGCGCCAACCGGCGTTCTCCTGGCAGGCACGATCGCACGGTCGCGGAGAACCTCCTCAGTGGCCAGCGGCAGCTGCAGCCCCTGCCGCGCACTGGCCTCACCTGATCCTGGGTACCTGCGCCCCACAACACCTCCCCCAGCCAGGGCCCGAGGACCCCCGGGAGCGTCCCCCGCCACCTGGCGCGGCTCATCCTGGGCAGGGTAGGCCCCCTCTGAGGCTGCCCCGCATTAGGGAGCTGCACCCCCTAGCTCTACTTCTGACCTCCGGTTGTAATCGCATTAAGCCTTTGAAACTTTGTAGCGGTGTAAAAGGGGCTAGGAAACGAAGAAAACATCTTTTCAAAAATATAAGCGATCGGCCGGGCGCGTTGGCCCACGCCTGTAATCCCAGCACTTTGGGAGGCCGAGGCAGGTGGATCACGAGGTCAGGAGTTCAAGACCAGCCTGCCCAGCATGGTGAAACCCAGTCTCTACTAAAAATACAAAAATTAGCCGGGCGTGGTGGCAGGCGCCTGTAATCCCAGTTACTTGGGAGGCTGAGGCAGAGAATTGTTTTAACGCGGGAGGCAGAGGTTGCAGCGAGCCGAGATCGCGCCACTGCACTCCAGCCTGGGCGACAGACAGAGACTTTGTCTAAACAAATGTGTGTGTGTGTGTGTGTGTGTGTGTGTGTGTGTGTGTGTGTGTGTATGCGATCGAGCCCGGGAGGTTGAGATTACTGTGAGCCGAGATTATATAAGCGATCAAGCACGGGAGGTTGAGGTTACAGTCAGCCAAGATTGCAGCATTGCACTCCAGCCTGTGTGACAGGGGGAGACTCTGTCTCTAAAAAATTATACGCAAGTGAGAGCTTTTCTTCCAGCACTCATGCGCAGACTGAAGAATGTAATTGGGCCAGGCCCAGTTGCTCACGCCCGTAATCCCACACTTGGGGAGGCCGAGGCGGTGGATCGCTTGAGCTCAGGTGTTCCAGACTAGCTTGGGCAACATAGTGAAACCCTCTCTCTACAAAAATACAAAAAATTAGCTGGGCATGGTGGCACGCGCATGTAGTCCCCGCTACTTGCGGGGCTGAGGTGGGAGGATCGCTTGAGCCCAGGAGGTCGAAGCTGCACCTCCTGGGCTCAGGCAATCCATTTCAGCCTCCCAAAGTGCTGGGATTACACTATATATTAATGCCTTTTTTGAAAATGGAAACTTTTACAGGCAATTCACTTCCTTCAAACTAATGATAAGGAAATGATGCTGTTCTGTCTTGTTTTTTGTTTTTGAGTGTGTGTGTGTGTGTGTTTCTTTTTTGAGACAGGGTCTTGCTCTGTTGCCCAGGCTGGAGTGAGGTGGTGAAATCATGGCTCACTGCAGCCTTGACCTCTGGGCTCAAGGAATCCTTCCCTGTCAGCCTCTCCAGTAGGTAGGATTACAGGTGCATGCTACCATGCTTGGCTAATTCTTTTTTTGAAATGGAGTCTCACTCTGTCTCCCGGGCTGGAGTGCAGTGGTGCAATCTCGGCTCACTGCAGGCTTGTCTCAAACTCCTGACTTCAGATGGTCCACCTGCCTCGACATCCCGAAGTGCTGGGATTACAAGTGTGATCACTGTGCCCAGCGATTTTGCTCATTTTAGATACTAGAACTTTTTAATTTAAATTTTTTTTCCCCCTGAGATGGAGACTTGCTTTGTCTCCAGGCCGAGTGCAGTGGTGTGATCTCTGCCCACTGCAACCTCCGCCTCCTGGGTTCAAGCGATTCTCCTGCCTCAGCCTCCTGAGTAGCTGGGAGTACAGGTGTGTGCAACCACACCCAGCAGTTCAAGGCTGAGCCCAGGAGTTCAAGGCTGCAGTGAGCCATGATCGTGCCACTGCACCCTAGCCTGGGCAACAGAGCGAGACCCTGACTCCACAAATAAGTAAATCAACATCATATGATCCGTACCAGGCAACAGGCAGGTGCTCTTATCCCCACTTTTCATCCTCAACTCTGAGTTGAGTCATACATCAACTCTGATGACCTTTGCCTCCACTCTCCTTAAGCCATCCACAGGAACAGCTACCTCACATAGAAAAGTCAATCTCAAGGCCAGGCACGGTGGCTCACGCTTGTAATACCAGCACTTTGGGAGGCCGAGGCGGGTGGATCACGAGGTCGGGAGATTGAGACCACGGTGCAACCCCGTCTCTACTAAAAATACAAAAAATTAGCCGGGCGTGGTGGCGGGCGCCTGTAGTCCCAGCTACTCAGAGAGGCTGAGGCAGGAGAATGGCGTGAACACGGGAGGCGGAGCTTGCAATGAGCCGAGATTGCGCCACTGCACTCCAGCCTGGGCGACAGAGTGAGACTCTGTCTCAAAAAAAAAAAAAAAAGAAAAGTCAATCTCAGAGGGTTGAGTAATTTGCCCAATTACTGTAAAAGGTAGAGCTTCAGTTATCACCCAGGTGCATCTGATGCTAGTATTCCCTCTCCACCCCTCTGTGTGGCTTCCCTTTATATATTTAAGTTTTTTTGAGACAGAGTTTCACTCTTGTTGCCCAGGCCGGAGTGCAGTGGCGCAATCTCGGCTCACTGCAACCTCCACTTCCTGGGTTCAAGCGATTCTCCTGCCTCAGCCTCCCGAGTAGCTGGGACTACAGGCGCACACCACCACACCTGGCTAATTTTTGTATTTTTAGTAGAGACAGGGTTTTACCATGTTGGCCAGGCTGGTCTCGAACTCCTGACCTCAAGTGATCCACCTGCCTCTGTCTCCCAAAGTGCTGGGATTACTCGCATGAGCCATCACGCCTGGCCCCAGTATATATATTTTGAATGAATGAATGAATGGACACTCAAAAAATGTTAGCTATTAGCATCTTTGCACAAACAATAAGCCTACAACAAATATCTTTTTCCAAATAAAAAGGAAGTCCTCACCACATAGATTATTTATTTCACCACTCCAGAAAAATAGACAAAAGCTTTTAAAAGAGTGTTTTGTGGGCTGGGCTCACGCCTGTAATCCCAGCACTTTGGGAGGCCGAGGTGGGTGGATCACCTGAGGTCAGGAGTTCGAGACCAGCCTGACCAACATGGAGAAACCCCCATCTCTACTAAAAATGCAAAATTAGGCATGGTGGCGCATGCCTGTAATCTCAACTACTCAGGGGGCTGAGGGGGGCTGAGGCAGGAGAATCGCTTGAACCCAGTAGGTGGAGTTTGCGGTGAGCCAAGATCGCGCCATTGCACTCCAGCCTGGGCAACAAGAGCGAAACTCCGTCTCAAAAAACAAACAAAAAAAAAGTGTTTTGTGATGGAGCTCAGTGGCCCATGCCTGTAATCCCAGTGCTTTGGAAGGTCAGTGTAGGAGGATCAATGGAGGTTAGGAGTTACAAACCAGCCTGGGCAACATAGCAAGACCGCATCTCTACAAAAAATAAAAATACAAAATTAGCCAGGTGTGGTGGCACACAGTGTAGTCTTAGCTATTCAGGAGGCTGAGGCAGAAGGATTGCTTTAGCCCAGGAGTTCAAGTCTACAGTGAGCTATGATCGCGCCGCCACACTCTAGCCTGGGTGACAAAGAAAGACCCTGTCTAAAAAAAATAATGAATGAAATTGTGCTTTGCCCTCTGTTCTCTGAAATCCTTCTGCTTTCCTGAGGATGTCAGCATCCACGTGAATGAGCATGCAATTCACCTGACTCACCATCCCACGTCTTCCTCAGCTCTGATGACCTTTGCTTCAACTCCCCTTACGCCACCACAGGTACAGCTCTGGTGATCCTTTTGGAGGGCTACATTTCTGAAACCTTAAACTCCGACGTTCTTTTTACTTGCCCTCTGTGGCAGATTCTATTTTCCAAGGTGGCTGCAACAGGCTCTCCCAGGCTGGAGTTTTTGTTTTTTTAGACAGAGTCTCTGTCTGTTGCCCAGGCTGGAGTGCAATGGCGTGATCTTGGCTCACTGCAACCTCTGCCTGCTGGGTTCAAGCGATTCTGCTACCTCAGCTTCCCAAATAGCTGGGATTACAGGCACAGGCCACTACCACCTTGCTAATTTTTGTAATTTTAGTAGAGATAGGGTCTCACCATGTTGGCCAGGCTGGTCTTGAACTCCTGACCTCCAGTGATCCACCTGCCTTGGCCTCCCAAAGTGCTGGGATTAGAGGTATCAGCCACCGCACCTGCCCAAGTCTGCTTCTTTGTCTATGCATTTAGTTCTCTCAAGAGATTCTCTTTCCCTCTCCCTCTCCCTTGACTTTGTACCCTGGTAGTCAGGTATACATGATTTCCTGTCAGACCTGAACCTTGCAGAATTGAAGCCACAGAAAAGAGTATGTTGACTCTGCAGTGCTTGAAGGGAGTAGGAGTAAAGCATTTGCCAGAGGAAGCAGTCTTAGGAAATTTTGCCTCTAACCCATTTTTATGCCAGTCTCAGCAGGAGAGAGTGAAGCCAGAGAGTCTCCCTCTTTCCTGTTTTATGTCTGGACTTTGATGTTCGTTTCCTCATTCTGTCTTTCTAGGCTCTTGCTCTTGCAGAATCCACTGGTCTTTCCTGAAGAAATGTGTAGTCAGAACTTTGTGCTGCATTTTTATCTAGGGACGGAACAGAAGAGAAGAGTGTGGTCTCCTAGAAATCTAACACTGGAGAAATATGAGTCTGATTTCTCTTTTTTTGGTTTTGTTTTGTTTTTTTGCTGTCATTGTAATTTTTTTATGCATTGGACTGTTACACGTTTGTCTATCTGCTAGCAGTTTACTCTTTTTTTGAGATAGAGCCTTGCTCTGTCACCCAGGCTGGAGTGCAGTGGCGCAATCTTGGCTTACTGCAACCTCCACCTCCTGGGTTCAAGTGATTCTCCTGTCTCAGCCTCCTGAGTAGCTGGGATTACAGGTGTGGGCCACCACACCTGGCTAATTTTTGTATGTTTAGTAGAGACAGGGTTTTGCCATGCTGGCCAGATTGGACTTGAACTGCCAACCTCAGGTGATCCACAGGCCTTGGCCTTCCAAAGTGGTGGGATTACAGGCGTGAGCCACCATACCCGGCCAGCAGTTTACTCCTCCTCATGAATTTTAAAAATTAATGTCAACTATGTGGCATGCAGAAGATCCCAGCTTCTCAGAATAGCTGGTTATATTACATATCATTTCAACTTTTATTTTAGCTTCGAGGAGTACATATGCAGGTTTGTTACATGGGTATATCACATGATGCTGAGGTTTGGGGTACGATTGATCCCATCACCCAGGGTTTGAGCACAGTACTCACTAGGTAGTTTCGCAGTCCTGGCCATCCTTCCGCTGCCTTCTTGTAGTCCTCAGTATCTGGGTGTTTGTTTGTTTGTTTGTTTGTTTTTCACATGGAGTCTTGCTCTGTCACCCAGGCTGGAGCGCAATGGTGTGATCTCGGCTGACTGCAACCTCTGCCTCCCAGGTTCAAGTGATTCTCCTGCCTCAGCCTCCTGAGTAGCTGGGATTACAGGCACCCGCCACCATGCCCCGCTAATTTTTGTAATTTTAGTAGAGACAGGGTTTCACCATGTTGTCCAGGCTGGTCTTGAACTCCTGATCTCAGGTGATTTGCCCACCTCGGCCTCCCAAAGTGCTGGGATTACAGGTGTGAGCCACCGCACCTGGCCATCAGTGTGTGTTTTTCTCATCTTTGTATCCATGTGTATGTACCCAGCGTTTAGCTCCCACTTATAAGTGAGAACATGTGGTATTTGGTTTTCTGTTCCTGTGCTAATTCACTTAGGATAACGGCCTCCAATTACATTTGTGTTGCAGCAAAGGATGTGATTTCATTCTTTTTCCTGACTCTGCTGGCTTTTTTTTTTAAATTATAAAATATAGCATAAGGCCAGGCGTGGTGGCTCATACCTGTAATCCCAGCATTTTGGGAGGCTGAGGTGGGCAGATCACCTGAGGTCAGGAGTTCGAGACCAGCCTAGCCAACATGGCGAAACCCTGTCTCTACTAAAAGTACAAAAATTAGCCAGGTGTGGTGGTGCACGCTTCTGATCCCAGGTATTCAGGAGGCTGAGGCATGAGAATTGCTTGAACCCGGGAGGCAGAGAATTGCAGTGAGCCGAGATCGTTACCACTGCACTCCAGCCTGGGTGACAGAGCAAGACTCCATCTCAAAATAAAAGTTAAAATAAAATATAGTATAATTGCATGGGCTGGGGACCCCAGCCCTTGTTACAGGGAGCCTCTTTGACTCTCCTCTGATTCAGAACCTTTTCAGAATGTACTGTGTACTCTTTCAATGTCTGGGGACCTGAACAAATTTATCCCTACTACCAAAGCAAGTAAGCTTGGTTCTCGCAACTATGCATGACCTTCACAACCTCTGTACCAGCTTTTATTTTTTCTTACACAGGTGAAGGTAAGGGGTCAGTCCTAACAAAAGGTGAAGGAAGCAAGGTGATCTTAGAAGCCTCTTGAAAGATACAGAGATTAAGAAGTTGGGAAAGCATTTGTTTGAGCAAGGAACTTTTTTCCTCTTATCCAAAATCAGGCCTTCGAAGGCTGGCCCTGCAGGAAAACTTGTTTTTGTACTTTGGAACTAGGGGCAAGAAGGCCTTGTCAGCGGTGGCTTTTTTTTTTTTTTTTTTTTTTTTTAATCAGTTGGTCCTTTGTTTGCCCCAGATGAACTAGCTGGGGCCAGCCAGGCAGAAGTTCTGTTCTGAGCTGCAGAAGGCAGTGGTTCGGTTGGGGCCCGGGAGCCGCTGTGTCTGAGAATCTGATAATAGACCTTCCCATCAGGATGTCTTTTACCCCTGGCCCTGCCCTCTCCCTCCCTGTTAGAGGCAAATATGAAGAATCCAGTCTATTCTCCGGCAATGATTTTTCTGTGTGTGGAATTCTGATGTACACAATTTACTTTGAAGCAACTGAACTTAACAGATTTTTTTCCCCTATAGCCAAGAGAATTTTAAATAATGTATGTATTGTGTTAAATGTATTAAATAATTAAATGTATTAAATAATGTATGTATTGTGAGTCACTCTTGGTGGACACAATGAAAAGAGGAGGAATTGGCCAGGTGTTGTGGCTCACACCTGTTATCCCAGCACTTTGGCAGGTGGATCACTTGAGGTCAGGAGTTTTGAGACCAGCCTGGCCAACATAGTGAAACCCCATCTCTACTAAAAATACAAAAGAATTAGCCAGGCGCAGTGGCAGGCGCCTGTAATCCCAGCTACTCGGGAGGCAGGAGAATTGCTTGAACTTAGGAGGCAGAGGTTGCAGTGAGCCGAGATCACATCACTGCACTCCAGCCTGGGTGACAGAGTGGGACCCTGTCTCAAAAAAAATTAAAAAAGGAGGAAATCAGAACTGTACAAGGAGGTACAGCATTTTGCAGAGCAGGATGGGAAGAGCTAAAAGGAGCTGTAGCTGAGTTTGCTGTGCTGCCCAATCAAACAGGGAGGGAGTTGATACTCTTGTAACCCAACGGGTGAAGGCCATTTCCCCTGGCCTGACCATTGCATGGGCAGAGTTAAGGTCCTAAAATCCAGCTCGCTGTCCTAGGGAGGGTGTGGAAAAAGAATCAGCTTTCCAAGTAAATTCAATGTAAAATGTGTCTCTAATATTCTATTTTGGCCAGCATGGTGGCTCACGCTTATAATCCCAGCACTTTGGGAGGCTGAGATGGGAGGATCATTTGAGGCCAGGAATTCAAGACCAGCCTGGGTAATATAGTGAGACCTCATCTCTACGAAAATAATAATAATAACTTGGCTGGGTGTGATAGTGCATGCCTGTAGTCTCAGCTACTCGGGAGGCTGAGGCAGAAGGATCCCTTCAGCCCAGGAGGTTGAAACAGGGAGCTATGATTGCACCATTTGCACTCCAGTGTGGATGACAGAATGAGACCTTTTCTCTAAAAAAAAAAAGCCAAAAATACTCTGTTTTTTTCAGGAGGCAGGTGTCAACAATTCTGAGCTGTAAATCAGGCCTAGTGTTCAGCTAGGGATGTGTAAATCAGTTCTCACTTTTAGTGGAGGAAATGTACATTTCCTTTCAAACTCAAGGCTGATGGTCTTGCTTTTTTTTTGAGACAGGGTCTCAATCTGTCACCCAGGCTATAGTGCTGTGGCCTGATCTTGGCTCACTGCACCTTTGAACTCCTGGGCTCAAGCCATCCTGCCACCTCAGGCTCTTGAGTATCTGTGACCACAGGTGTGCACCACCATGCCCCACCAATTTTTTTTTTTTTAAGAGAAGGAATCTCACTATGTTCCCCAGGCCAGTCTCAAACTCCTGGGCTCAAGCAATCTTGCTGTCTCACCCTCCCAAAGTGCTGGGATTATTACAAGTGTGAGCCACTGTACCCGGCCAATCTCATTGAAGCTATTGCTAGTGTCAGCAGTTGGAAAGAGGTTCAAGTACCTAGTTTGTCTTTTTTTTTTTTTTTTGAGATGGATCCTTGCTCTTGTTGCCCAGGCTGGAGTGCACTGGTGCAATCTCGGCTCACTGCAACCTCCGCCTCCCAGGTTCAAGTGATTCTCCTGCCTCAGCCTCCTGAGTAGCTGGGATTACAGGCGCCCGGCTAATTTTTGTACGTTTAATAGAGCTGGGGTTTTGTCATCTTGGCCACACTGGTCTCGAACTCCTCACCTCAGGTGATCCACCCACCTCAACCTCCCAAAGTGCTAGGATTACAGGTGTGAACCACTGCACCCTGCCAAAGTACCTGGATGGCCAGTAATTATTTGTCTGATCATCTCAACAACACTGGAAGCCTCTTGAAGATGGTGCCCATGCATTCGTCTCTCCGGTCTTGTGTCAGGGTCCCTGGGGACTGGCTTTGAGGTTCTGGTGCCCATCAGTCATTCTCAGGAGGATTGCCCATTCTTAGTTATGTTGTGTTGCCTCATGCACCTTCTTTTTTTTTTTAAGATGGCGTTTCCCTCTTGTTGCCCGGGCTGGAGTGCAATGGCATGATCTTGGCTCATCACAAACTCCAGTTCCTGGGTTCAAGCGATTCTCCTGCTTCGGCCTCCCAAGTAACTGGGATTACAGGCATGTGCTACCAAGCCCAGCTAATTTTGCATTTTTAGTAGAGACGGGGTTTCTGCATGTTGATGAGGCTGGTCTTGAACTCCTGATCGTGGGTGATCCGCCCGCCTTGGCCTCCCAAAATGCTGGGATTATAGGCGTGAGCCACCACGCTGGGCCTTCTCATACACCTTCTTAAAAAGTGTTATAGCTTGTCCCACTTACCTCATTTTAGCTTCTCTTACACCATTTGTCTGGTTTCTGGCTTCCTCTTCACTCACCTATGGTTCATTCTCCATACTTAATGGAATTATGCTACAGTAAGCACTGCTTATCTGCTAATAGACCTGCTGACTTCAAGACCTTTACAGCAAGCCTGCCTGGGCATGTAGTATCTATTAGCTTGATTCCTGCCGGACCAAAGCCAAATGAGTGGTTTCTGTTTAGTTTTTCTTTTTATTTTTTATCTGTTTTTTGAAGAGACAGGGTTTCACCACGTTGGCCAGGCTGGTCTTGAACTCCTAGCCTTAAGCAATCCACCTGTCTTGGCCTCCCAAAAAGCTGGGATTACAGGCATGAGCCACCATGCCGGCCCTTGTTGAGTTCTTTTATTTTTTTTTTTTTTGAGACGGAGTCTCGCTCTTTCACCCGTGCTGAATTGCAGTGCAGTGACGTTATCTCGGCTCACTGCAACCTCCACCTCCCAAGTTCAAGCGATTCTCCTGCCTCAGCCTCCCAAGTAGCTGGGATTATGGGTGCGTGCCACCACGCCCGGCTAATTTTTGTATTTTTAGTAGACATGGGGTTTCACCATGTTGGCCAGACTGGTCTTGAATTCCTGACTTCAAGTGATCCTCCTGCCTCAGCCTCCCAAACTGCTGGGATTACAAGCATGAGCCACTGCACCAGGTCCCTTGTTGAGTTCTTAATAACTGCTTAGGTTCAACTCTGTTTAGTTCATAAAATATTTAATTCATGAAACATTTAACTAACACCTATTCGGTGCTGGGTGCAGAGATAGAAGATAATTGTTTTAGTCAAGGGCTCTGCCCTGGAGGAGCTCACATTCTAGAAGAACCAGAATGATGGACTGATTTTCTGGGTTGATGGGGAGGAAATAATGTGGTATAGGGGAGGTTACTTGATCTGCACCATGAAGAAATAGGACTTTCCTCACCACATGGGGCATATGGTGATTCCAGGAAGAGGAGCAGTATTTGAAAGGGTGTAGATTAATAAAAACCTGACATAGGCCAGGTGCAGTGGCTCATGTGTATAATCGCAGCACTTTGGGAGGCCGAGGTGGGTGGATCGCCTGAGGTCAGGAGTTTGAGACCAGCCTGACCAACATGGTGAAACCCCATCTCTACTAAAAATACAAAAATTATCTGGGTGTGGTGGCGGCTGCCTGTAATCCCAGGTACTCAGGAGGCTGAGGCAGGAGAATCGCTTGAACCCAAGAGGCAGAGGCTGCAGTGAGCCGAGATCACACCACTGTACTCCAGCCTGGGTAACAGAGCAAGACTCCATCTCAGAAAAAAACAAACAAACAAAAAAAACCCACATCTGACATGCCTAAGAATCACGTCCGACTGGGCGTGGTGGCTCACTCCAGTAATCCCAGCACTTTGGGAGGCCGAGGCGGGTGGAACACCTGAGGTCAGAAGTTGCAGACCAGCCTGGCTAACACAGTAAAACCCCGTCTCTACTAAAAATACAAAAATTAGCAGGACCTGATGGCACACACCTGTAGTCCCCAGCTACTCAAGATGCTGAGGGAGGAGAATTGCTTAAACCCGGGACAGGGAGGTTGCAGTGAGCCAAGATGGTGCCACTGCTCTACACTCCAGCCTAGGTGACAGAGCAAGACTCCATCTCAAAAAAAAAAAAAAAAAGAAAGAAACAGGTTCTTAGTATTCCTTGAGCCATGAATTGTGTGTGTGGCCAGACACAGTTGCTCACGCCTATAGTCCCAGCACTTTGGGAGGCCGAGGAGCATGGACCATTTTAGCTCAAAAGTTCAAGACCAGCCTAGGCAGTATGGCAAAACACGATCTCTACTAAAAATACAAAAATTAGCCGGGCATCGTGGTGCATGCCTGTAGTCCCGACTGCTCAGGAGGCTGAAGTGGGAGGATCGCTTGAGCCAGGGAGGCAGAGGTTGCAGTGAGTTGAGATTATGCCACTGCACTCCAGCCTTGATGACAGAGTGAGGCCCTAACTCAAAAAAAAAAAAATGTGTGTGTGTAAAAATGTGTGTGTGTTTTTGTGTATTTGTGGGGAATGAGGTTGGTAAAATACATAGGCATAGGAGGCAGATCATGAAGGGCATAAATTGTGTAATAAAGACATTATGTTAATTGGCTGGGTGTGGTGGCTCTGGTGGGATGCAGTGGCTCACACCTGTAATCCCAGCACTTTGGGAGGCCCAGGAGGGTGGATCAATTGAGGTTAGGAGTTGGAGACCAGCCTGGCGAACATGGTGAAACCCCATCTCTACTAAAAATACAAAAATTACCTGAGCGTGGTGGTGGGTACCTGTAATCCCAGCTACCCAGGAGGCTGAGGCAGGAGAATTGCTTAAACCTGGGAGGCAGAGGTTGCAATGAGTCAAGATTGTGCCGCTGTACTCCAGCCTGGGTGACAGAGTGAGACTCCTCAAAAAAAAAAAATTATTAATAGACACTGAAATTTGCATTTCATTTTTATTTATTATAATTATTACTTTTGAGACAGGGTCTCACTCTGTCACCCAGGCTGCGGTGCACTGTCATGGTCGTAGCTCACTGCAGCCTCAAACTCCTGTGCTCAAGCAATCTTTCTACCTCAGTCTCCTGAGTAGCTAGATCTATAGGCACATACCACCACACCTGGCTAATTTTAAAAATACTTTTGTAGAGATAGTGTCTTGCTATATTGCCCAGATTGGTGTTTTGAACTCCTGGCTTCAAGTAAACCTCCAGCCTCAGCCTCCCAAAGTACTAGGATTACAAGCATGAGCCGCTGCACCACTGCAGCCAGCCTGAAATTTGAATTTCATTAATTTTTACAAGTCAAAAAATACTATTCTTCTATTGATTTTTTTTTCAGCTGTTTAAAATGTAAAAATCAGCCAGGCATGGTGGCTCACACTTGTAGCCCCAGCTACTCTAGAGGCCAAGATGGAAGGATCACTTGAGCCCAGGAGTTTGAGGCTGCAGTGAGCTATGATGGCACCACCACACTCCAGCTATGATGGTGACAGAGTGGAACTTGTCACACACACACACACACACACAAAATTCATTTTGAATCCCTGTCCTCTGCAGCTTGTGTAGCAGTGTGCCGCCCAGAGTTTCTTCCTGTACCTTCACCATTTTCCTTCTCCTTCCCAGGCTCAAGTCAAGACGTAAAGGTGGTGGTCCTGCAGGCTCTGTCCTTAGCGCTCTTCTCTTCTCTCTCTCTCTATTCTCCATGGACTTTATTTTTATTACTTTTTATTTTCTTGAGACAGGGTCTCACTTTGTCACCCATGCTGGAGTGCAGTGGCATGATCTTGACTCACTGCAGTCTCTGCCTCCCAGGTTCAAGCAACTCTTCCTGTCTCAGCTGCCCAAGTAGCTGGGACT
This sequence comes from Nomascus leucogenys, assembly GCF_006542625.1. Classification (NCBI taxonomy): domain Eukaryota; kingdom Metazoa; phylum Chordata; class Mammalia; order Primates; family Hylobatidae; genus Nomascus; species Nomascus leucogenys. The sequence continues at coordinate 49,931,923 of NC_044397.1, read as the reverse complement.
GCAGGTGTACACCACCCTACCTGGCTAATGTTTGTATTTTAGTAGAGTTGGGGTTTTGCCATGTTGGCCAGGCTAGTCTTGAACTCCTGGCCTCCATTGATCCTCCCGCCTCAGCCTCCCAGGGTGCTGGGATTACACGTGTGAGCCACTGTGCCTGGCGTCTCCCTGGACTTTAATCAGACCATGTCTTCAACTAGCACCTCTACATTGGCAATGTTGTGTATGTTAAGCTGTTATAGTTAGCTCTGACCTTTCTTCTAAGGCTTAAAGCCTTTCCCAGTATCTGCAAGTTAAAGTCTAAACTCCTTAGCCTGGCCCTAGGACCTACTTAGTCTGAACTCCTGATGCACTGCTAGGCCCCTGGGCCAAGCCACGGGGTAGCTTCCAGCAGGTCATCTGCTTCCTCCTCCTTGTCTTTGCTCACGCTTCTCCCTCTGCCATCACAAGCCTCTCTCCTTGTCTCTACCTCCCTTCCTCTCCTCCCAGCACATGCCAAATCGATGCCCTGCCCTTTGACAACCCACTCAGAGGGCCACTTACCTGTCAGATTCAACTCAAATACCTGTGCCTCCTTGAGGCCTTCTCTTTTCTTTTCTTTTCTTTTCTTTTTTCTCTTTTCCTTTTCTTTTCTCTTCTCTTCTCTTTCTTTTCTTTTTTTCTTTCCTTTCCTTTCCTTTCCTTTCCTTTCCTTTTCTTTTCTTTTCTTTTCTATTCTTTTAGTTAGAATCAGGGTCTTGCTCTGTCACCCAGGCTGGAGTACAGGGGCAAGATCTCAGCTCACTGCAGCCTCCACCTCCCGGGTTCAAGTGATTCTTCTGCCTCAGCCTCCTGAGTAGCTGGGATTACAGGCGTGTACCACCATGTCCAGCTAATTTTTTGTATTGTATTTTTAGTAGAGACTTGGTATCTGTGTTGCCCAGGCTGGTCTCGAACTCCTGGCCTCAAGCAATTCTCCTGCTTTAGCCTCCCAAAGTGCTAGGATTACAGGCATGAGCCACTGTGCCCAGGCTGAAGTTCTGTTTCATAGATAAGGCTAAACATTTTTCCTGTGTGCCCATAGAGCCTTATGCACTTCTCTACTTTATTGCTTGCTTTCTTGCTACAATTAGGTAAAAAATAATTGAATATTGGTTCAACATCAAATATATATATATATTTTTGAGATGGAGTCTTGCTCTATCACCCAGGCTGGAGTGAAGTGGCACGATCTCAGCTCACTGTAGCCTCTGCCTCCTGTGTTCCAGCGATTCTCCTGCCTCAGCCTTCTGGGTAGCTGGGATTACAGACGCACACCACCACGCCTGGCTAATTTTTTTTGTTTGTTTGTTTTAGTAGAGACAGGGTTTCACCATGTTGGCCAGGCTGGTCTCGAACTCCTGACCTCAGGTTATCCATCCACCTCAGCCTCCCAAAGTGCTGGGATTACAGGCATGAGCCATCACGCCCCGTTGGCTGTGTGAAATGTTGGAGGTAGAGGTTGCAGTAAGCCAAGATCGTACCACTGCTCTCCAGCATGGGCAGCAAAGTAAGACTCCATCAAAAGAAAAAAGAAATTGGTGTAGTGTGGGACGTAAAAAAAAAAGAAATAAAAGGAAAAAGAAATGAATGAATCCGTGAGTACACTCTTATGTGGCCTGCACTGACTTTGACACAAGTTACATTGGCTCAGTAGACAAGGTGGGATCTTTTCATAATTTTATTTGATGTCTTTAAATACATTTATCTTTTTTTCTTGTAGAAGGAAAATTCTTCCAAGGATGGTCTCCCACTCAGAGCTGAGGACGCTGTTCTACTCAGCAGATGCATTGTGTTTTGATGTTGACAGCATGGTCATCAGAGAAGAAGGAATCGATGAGCTAGCCAAAATGTGTGGCATTGAGGACGCGGTGTCAGAAATGTAGGGATAGCATTTATTCACTTTATGAAATGATAAAGAATTTCTAAAGAGTGACTGTTTTGGATGAAGTGCTAGACCCTGGCTATGGAACATGAGCACTAGGCTTTTTCTTTCATCCCTTAGAGCTGAATTTGATATATTCATTCAGTCATAGAAATATTTATGGCAAACAAATATGGATAAGACATGTTTTTAGCTTGATCAGGGAATGACGACCATCACTAACTAAAGAAGGTGGCCTGGGGGGTGAGGTCCAAGTGTCCAGTGGCTTTGTGTCATGGTTGAAAGTGTGGCCTTAGTGGTTCCCTGGAAAGGTTGAGTCTCTTGGTGGATCCTGGGTCAGAGCCCCTCCCTCCCTCCTGCCCTCCCGCCCGGCAGCTGGGCACCTCCCTCTGCAGTCCCAGTCCCCCAGTCATGCACCATGTCATTTTCCGGCTGGAGTGCAGTGGCTCGATCTCGGCTCACTGCAACCTCTGCCGCCTGGGTTCAAGCGATTCTCCTGCCTCAGCCTCCCGAGTAGCTGGGATTACAGGCACCCACCACCACGCCAGGCTAACTTTTGTATTTTTAGTAGAGACGGGATTTTGCCATGTTGGCTAGGCTGGTCTCGAACTCCTGACCTCAGGTGATCCACCTACCTCAGCCTCCCAAAATGCTGGGATTACACATATGAGCCACCGTACCTGGCCTCAACATCAAATATATTTAAAAGTTGGTACCAGCCAGGTGTGGTGACTCATGCCTATAATCCCAATACTTTGGGAGGCCGAGGCAGGTGGATTACCTGAGGTAAGGAGTTCGAGACCAGTCTGGCCAACATGGTGAAAACCCATCTCTACTAAAAATTAAACAAAAAAAGAATTAGCCGGGTGTGGTGGCACATGCCTGTAATCCCAGCTACTCAGGAGGCTGAGGCAAAAGAGTGACTTGAACCTGGGAGGTAGAGGTTTCAGTAAGCCAAGATCATACCACTGCCCTCCAGCATGGGTAAACAGAGTAAGACTCCATCAAAAGAGAAGAAATTGGTGTAGTGTGGGAAGTAAAAAAAAAAAAAAAGGAAAAAGAAATGAATGAATCCGTGAGTACACTCTTATGTGGCCTGCACTGACTTTGACACAAGTTACATTGGCTCAGTAGACAAGGTGGGATCTTTTCATAATTTTATTTGATGTCTTTAAATACATTTATCTTTTTTTCTTGTAGAAGGAAAATTCTTCCAAGGATGGTCTCCCACTCAGAGCTGAGGACGCTGTTCTACTCAGCAGATGCATTGTGTTTTGATGTTGACAGCATGGTCATCAGAGAAGAAGGAATCGATGAGCTAGCCAAAATGTGTGGCATTGAGGACGCGGTGTCAGAAATGTAGGGATAGCATTTATTCACTTTATGAAATGATAAAGAACTTCTAAGGAGTGACTGTTTTGGATGAAGTGCTAGACCCTGGCTATGGAACATGAGCACTAGGCTTTTTCTTTCATCCCTTAGAGCTGAATTTGATACATTCATTCAGTCATAGAAATATTTATGGCAAACAAATATGGATAAGACATGTTTTTAGCTTGATCAGGGGAATGACGACCATCACTAACTAAAGAAGGTGGCCTGTGGGACAGGGTCCAAGTGTCCAGCGGCTTTGTGTCATGGTTCAAAGTGTGGCCTTTGGCCGGGCGCCGTGGCTCACGCTTGTAATCCCAGCACTTTGGGAGGCCGAGGCGGGCGGATCACGAGGTCAGGAGATCGAGACCATGGTGAAACCCCGTCTCTACTAAAAATACAAAAAATTAGCTGGGCGTGGTGGCAGACAGAGCGAGACTCCGTCTCAAAATAAATAAATAAATAAATAAAAGTGTGGCCTTAGTGTTTCCCTGGAAAGGTTCAGAGTCTCTTGGTGGATCCTGGGTCAGAGCCCCTCTCTCCCTTCCTCCTTCCTGCTCTGCAGCTGGGCACCTCCCTCTGCAGTACCAGTCCCCCAGTCATGCACCATGTCATTTTCTGGCTGGTGTGCAGTGGCTTGATCTTGGCTCACTGCAACCTCTGCCGCCCGAGTTCAAGTGATTCTCCTGCCTCAGCCTCCCAAGTAGCTGGGATTACAGGCACCCACTACCATGCCAGGCTAACTTTTGTATTTTTAGTAGAGATGGGGTTTCACCATGTTGGCCAGGCTGGTCTCAAACTCCTGACCTCAGGTCATCCGCCCGCCTCGGCCTCCTGAAGTACTGGGATTACAGGCATGCGCCACTGCACCCAGCCTCTTTTCCTGTCTTATCTGACTCACCAGATGGGATCTGTTAGGTAAATCAGAAACCAAAGAGGAGTAGCATTCAACACTCCCTGTCACCCCACGAGCAAATCTATTATCAAGCCCAGTGCAGTTTACCTCCTGAATAGCTCCTTACTTGTAACACTTTTGCGTCTCCACCAGTGACTTCTAACTGCACTGCCCACATCCAGTGCTATGTTCTCTACACCCAGCTAAATAAAGTATTTATTCCGAAATGTAAGGCAGGTAGGTCACTGTCATGCTTCTGTTCTTTAAAGGCTTCTTCTTTTTTTTTTTTTTTAGACAGAGCCTTGCTCTGTTGCCTAGGCTGGAGTGCAGTGGCGCGATCTCGGCTCACTGCAAGCTCCGCCTCCCGGGTTCACGCCATTCTCCTGCCTCAGCCTCCCGAGTAGCTGGGACTACAGGCGCCAGCCACAAAGCCCGGCTAATTTTTTGTATTTTTAGTAGAGACGGGGTTTCACTGTGTTAGCCAGGATGGTCTCGATCTCCTGACCTCATGATCCGCCCGCCTCGGCTTGAGCCACCGCGCCCGGCCTCTTTAAAGGCTTCTTAATGCTCACAGGACAAAGAAAAATCACCCTTATGAACCCTGTAATCCCAGCACTTTGGGAGGCGGAGGCTGGTGGGTCACTTGAGGTCAGGAGTTAAAGACCAGCCTGGCCAGCTTAGTGAAACCCTGTCTCTACTAAATACATAAAAATTAGCCAGGCCTGGTGATGGGCACCTGTAATTCCAGCTACCCAGGAGGCTGAGGAAGGAGAATTGCTTTAACTCAGGAGATGGAGGTTGCAGTAAGCCGAGACTGTGCCACTGCACTCCAGCCTGAGCAACAGAGTGAGACTCATCTCAAAAAAAAAAAAATTTTTTTTTTTTTACCCTTTAGGTTCTTAAAAGATAATTTTATAGGGTATAGTAATATTTTTTGGTGGCAATTTTTTTTTGCCCTTTTGAAAATATTCTTTTTTTTGTCTTCTGGCTTCCGTCTGTATTAGTTAGGGTTCTCCAGAGAAACAGAATCAATAGGTTGTAGGTATATTTTATTTTATTTTGTTTTGTTTTTAAATTTTTGTTTATTTTTTAGAGACAGGGTCTTGCTTTGTCACTCACACTGGAATATAGTAGTGTGATCATAGCCCACTGCAGCCTCGAATACTTGGGCTTAAGCCGTACTCCTGTCGCAGCCTTCCAAGTCGCTGAGACTACAGGCATGCACCACCGTGCCTAGCTTATTTTATATGTATATGCTTTTATATTTATATAATGTATCTTTTGTATTATATTTTATATATATTTTATATTATTTTAAAAATGTATTTTATATTTTATTATAAAGATATATTTTATATAATTATATATATTCTTATCTGTAGTTTCATTCTTTCCTTATCCACAGTTTCAATTACCCACAGCTAACTACAGTCTGAAAATATTAAATGGAAAATTCAGCAATAAACAATTCATAAGTTTTGTGTACCATTCTAAGAAGCATGATGAAACCTTGCACCTGTCCTGCTCCATCCAACCCAGGAAATGAATCATCTCTTTGTCTGATGTATCCATGCTCTAGGCACTATCCACCCATTAGTCACTTAGCCATCTAGGTTATCAGATCAACTGTCGCAATACTGCAGTGCTTATGTTCAAGCAACCCTTATTTTACTTAATAATGGCCCAAAGTGCAAGAGTAGTAGTGGCATATTGTTACAGTTATTCTATTTTATTATTACTTGTTGCTGTTAATCTCTTACTGTGCCTAATTTCTAAATTAAATTTTACCATAGGTATGTATGTATAGGAAAGAAATATAGTTTATATAGGGTTCAGTACCATCTTCTGCTGGGGGTCTTGGAACATATCCCCCCCAGATAAGGGGGTACTACTGAAATTATATTACATATGTACTAATTATATTAAATATTAGTCATATATTACATATATATTATATAGATTTATTTTAAGGAATTGACTCACAGTGGGGGAGGCTAGCAGGCTGGAGACCCAGGAAGGAATTGCAGTTCAAGTTCAAGGGTAATCTGCTAGAGAATTCCCTCTTGTGTGGGGGAGGTCAGCCCTTTGTGCTATTCAGACCTTCATTTGTATGGGTGAAGCCCACCTACATTATGGAGCGCGATCTGTACTCAAAGTCTACTGATTTAAATGTAAATCTCATCCAAAAACACCCCTCACAGAAATATCCAGAATGACCTTTAACCAAATATCTGGACACTGTGGCCCAACCAAATTAACAATCACAAATCTACCCTTTGTCAACTTGGCACCCATACACATCTCCTTAAACCATTATTAATCTCCAAATAAAGACAGTAACAAAATCACACTTCTGCTTAACATGAAAGAACTATCTTGCATGTAGCCAAAAACACACTCTTCCTTTCTCTAGAAAAGGGTGCAAATTACTTGGTTAATGTTTACTCTTCTTGATATCCTACAACTTAAATTCTAAAGTTTAAGAAAAAGTTAATAATAGTTAAGTATTATGATCAGCTGTTAATCTGTTTTCTTTGATGAAAATATTTTTGTATCCATTTTCTATTGCTGGATAGCAAAACATCCCCAAATTTAATATTTTAAAGCAACAACCATCTAAAATTGGTTCACAATTCTGTGAATATCAGTCAGTGCTAGGTAGCTGCTTGGTTCGTCTGCTGTTTGTTTTTTTTTTTTTTTTTTTTTTTGAGACAGGGTCTCACTCTGTCACCCAAGCCGGAGTGCAGTGGCATGATTTTGGCTCACTGCAACCTCTGCCTCCTAGGCTCAAGCAATTCTCCTGTCTCAGCCTCCTGAGTAGCTGGGATTACAGTTGCACACCACTACTACCCGGCTAATTTTTTTATTTTTAGTAGAGACAGGGTTTCCTCATGTTGGCCAGGCTGCTCTCAGACTCCTGACCTCAAATGACCCACCTGCCTTGGCCTCCCAAAGTGCTGGGATTACAGGCGTGAGCCACCATGCCCAGCCCCCCTTCTGGTCTCGATTGGAGTCATTCATGCAGCTGTAATCATCTAATGGTTCATCTGGACTGAGAATTGTCTCAAGCACATGTCTGGCAGTTGGTGTCACTTGATTGGGCCTCTCTCTTAATGTAAGGAAGTAAGCCAAAGCTTCTCACATTATGACAGCAGTGTTCCCAGAGAGCCAAATGACAGCTGCAAGTTCTCTTGAGGTGTCAACTTGGAAGACACACTATTACTTCTGTATTTTATTGGTTTAAGCAAGTCATAGGGCCAGCTCAAATTAAAGGTATGGAAAAATAAACTTCACCTGTTGATAGGAGTGGCAGTGTCTCACTGTAAAAGGCATGTGTTTGACAAGGATGGGATTTTAGTAGTCATCTTTGCAAACAGTCTACCACAGTGTCTTTTTTCCTTCTGAGTGCTTAAAAATTGTTTTTAAATAATTGTTTGGTTTTCAGGAGTTTCAGTGTCGTGTATCTAGACCCAGATTTCCTTTTTATTTATCTGCTTTGGGGGAGTTTTAGGGCTTCTTGGATCTGTGATTTGATGTTTTTCCTCAGTTTTGGAGATTGTTCAGCCATCATCTCTTCTTCATATTTCTTCTGTTCCATTTCTCCCTTTCTGCTTATCTGAAACTGAAATTACATGTAGGGTAGATCATTTCATTTTATTCTTTATACCTCTTACCTTCTGTTTGGTATTTTTTAATAAATCTTTTTGCTTCTCTCTGTTTCATTCTAGATACTTCCTTTTGACCTATCTTCCAGTTCACTAATTCTGTCTTCAGCTATATTTTATCTGTTCTTAAATTTATCCATTAAGATCTTTTTTTCAGATCTGCTGTTACATTTTATACCATATTTAATTTGGTATAAGATTCTTAATGCTGCAGGACTGTTCTTATTGTCTGTTTTTTATTGATTCTCATGTTACCTTTTCATGGACTAGACCCTGTAATTTTAAAATTATTTGTAGAAATAATCTGAGACCTATGATACGTTTTTCAAGAGAGTATTTACATTTGTTACTAACTTTGCCTAGGAGTCTTCAATCATTTTAATTCAATTTCAGGGACTGATTTGCTTTTAAGCAGGGCTGTAGTCCCTACAGGGGTGGTCAACTTCAGTTCACTACCTAATATACCTGTTATGTGTGGAGTACTTTGCTAGATGTTGGGTAGGTCTTGTGAGCAGAGCAGACCACTCTTTGGTCTGTATGGAGCATGGAGCTTGATTATAATTCACAGGTAAGTATATACGTCTATATATATTACAGGCCGGGCACAGTGGCTCATGCCTGTAATCCCAACACTATGGGAAGCCAAGGCAGGTGGATCACTTGAGGTCAGGAGTTTGAGACAAGCCTACCCAACATGGTGAAAACCTGTCTCTACTAAAAATAAAAAAATTAGCCAGACATGGTGGTGGGTGCCTGTAATCCCAGCTACTCGGGAGGCTGAGGCATGACAATCACTTGAACCCAGAAGGTGGAGGTTGCAGTGAGCTCAGATCGTGCCACTGTAATCCATCCTGGGTGACAGAGTGAGACTCCATCTCAAAAAATATATATTTTGGCCAGGCGTGGTGGCTCACGACTGTAATCCCAGCACTTTGGGAGGCCGAGGTGGGCGGATCACAAGGTCAGGAGTTTGAGAGCAGCCTGACCAATATGGTGAAACCCTGTCTCTACTAAAAATAACAAAAATTAGCTGGGCGTGGTGGCGCGCACCTGTAATCCCAGCTACTCAGGAGGCTAAGGCAGGAGAATTGCTTGAAGCTGGGAGGCAGAGGTTGCAGTGAGCTGAGATTGTGCCACTGCACTCCAGCCTGGGCAACAGAGCGAGACTCCATCTCAAAAAAAAAAATTAGATAGATAGATAGATAGATAGATAGATTTATATAGATACTGATATTTATATAGATATGTAATTAATAAGTTCTATGAAAGCAGTGAGTAGGCTACTATGGTTGTGAATATTTGGAGTAAGCAGGGGTTAAGAATGGGTCTACCATAATTAGTGGAGACAGGTTTTGTTTAAGCTAAAAACCAAGAGGACTTAGAACAGAAACTGCCAGGCAGAAGCAGTTACCAGTGTGAAGACTAGACGACAACCAAAAAAGTATCTGGGGGGAGGGAGGGGAAGTTGTATGGGGGGCAGTTGAGATTGATTTAGAACGGTATTGAGCTTTCCCCCATCCCCCATTTTTCTCCCATTTACCTTCAGAAAAGTTAGTAATTTGGGTACCAGTGAATCTAGGCTCCAGGTCTAGCTCTGTAGTTTTGGACTAGTTACCTAATTCTTCATTTGAAACAAAACAGACGGAGGGAAGGAAAAGAGGGCAAACATGGAATTGGGATGGGAAGTAAGGAAGAGTGCACATGAAGAGAGAGACTATGTCAAGTTTCTTTGTATTCCTTTTTTAATCATAGAAGAAAAGATGAGATAAGAATATTCCATCTTGCCAGGTGCAGTGGCTCACGCCTGTAATCCCAACACTTTAAGAGGCCGAGGCAGGCTGATCACTTGAGGTCGGGAGTTCGAGACCAGCCTGACCAACATGGAGAAACACTGTCTCTACTAAAAACACAAAATGAGCTGGGCGTGGTGGCACATGCCTGTAATCCCAGATACTCGGGAGGCTGAGGCAGCAGAATTGCTTGAACTCAGGAGGCGGAGGTTGCGGTGAGCCGAGGTGGCGCCGTTGCACTACAGCCTGGGCAGCAAGAGTGAAACTCCATCTCAAAAAAAAAAAAAAAAAAAGGAAAAAAAAGAAAAAGTAAATGAATCAAAATGAAGAAAAGCCATTTTATCTGCCGCCTGGATGAAGAATTTCGTTGATGAACCTGAAATGTTTTGGTTAACGTGAGAAACGGAAGTGAGAAGATACCTGAGATGTAAGCTCCTTCAGGACAGGAGCTGCTTTCTGTCTCCAGCCTGCCACAAGACAGGGAACTTAGTTGAATGAATGAGCCAATAAGTGGTTCTCTGCTTTGAAGGAACTTGGACTGTCATTACCTTACAAATAGGTTTACCATTTATTTGCTTTACATAAGTTCCAGAAACAGATTAAGAAACTATTTCCTCTCATAATATTACTAGCCTAAACTTCTGATCTGATGTATGGATTGTAGAGCTTAAATTTCCCCAAAGCCCAACAGTCAGAGATTGTTACGCCAAGATAAATAGGAGCACATTTCTCAGAGCCTTGTATTTTTTGTCTTTGGCCACAGACCCTAGGACTTAGGCTGATATTTGAGAAGGAAAGATTGGAACTTAGTAGAATTATACTTCATGTATCTTAATTTTCCAACTCTTATATAAGATTTGCTTTTTCTAGAGAGAGACTAATCTGGAATGTGAATGAATTCTCATCGGTAAAGGCAAAGCTTTAAGTGGGTCATCTGACTTTGCTTTTGTGCTCTACATTCAATCTGGTTATATAAGGGCCTTTCATGAGTTTTCTAGGCTTTCATCACTGCCAGCCTCTCCACAGGCATTGTGAAAGTATTAAACTTTCTACCCTCCCCCATGCTTGCCTCATGGACTCTTGCGTAGAGTACACACTGGACTGTGTTTAGCCCAGCAGGAACTCTTTGCAAACACTGAATACATGAACAATCATCCTGGAAAGATAAGAGATTTCAGTATTGAGTAGTGTCATAGCCGCAGAAGTTATTGTCTGCCAGTATCTGATAAATATGGTGACTTGCAGCCTAATTTTTGTGAAATTATTAGGCCAAAGTTGAAGAAGTGTTCATGTTAAAATTATTTATATATAAAATTTGCCTATAGATAATTTCTGTCAATAGGAGGCTGATGAGTGCTTCACATAACCTAGATACAATTAACTGTTTTTGTTTCTTTTTTTTAGGACACATGTTCAAAGAGCATAATTAACTTTAGAAGAAGCTAGTAAGTACTGAAATGGTTTTTTAAGTTTTTTCTACAGGAGTAGAGGAGGAAAGGAAACACGGAATTTTGAAGGGCTATTTAGCAAGCTGCTTATGGCATAATCTGGGGTGGGGGGTGCATAGTAAAGGATTTGCATTTTACTGAGATCTATACATCTCAGGGGAACTATATATAAAGTTAGTCATATTTATTGATTTTTCAAGGACTATAGCCCATCAACTATAATAGGCTCCAAAACATTCTGGTGAAATTAGCTTCTTGGGGCCTTCCAGTTTACCTTCTGTGTTGTTTCCACTATAAAATATTCTCAACTTTTGGGGTTTTAGCCACTTACATTTTTTATTTTCTCTAATCGTGTCTAGTATCTGCCTTCCTTTCCTGTCAATGCTAGACTCTGTATTTCAGAGTGGTGAGTGGCCCAAGTGTAGTAGAGATATAGGTTCGTTGGAGTTAGGGAAGTCAAGGAACTGAGAGCCTGGCCCAGATGTGGATTTTGGTTGTCATCCATGAGGATATTGATATCATCCAGGAGAATAGCAGACCTTGGGGACAGGAAGAAAACTAAGCCACATTACAATGCTTTCAGTGACAGGAAAGCACAAGGCAAAAAGCTTTCAAGAACAGGGACTGTTAGGCTGGGTGCAGTGGCTCACACCTGTAATCCCAGCACTGTGGGAGTCCAAGGCAGGGAGATCACTTGAGGTCAGGAGTTCAAGACCAGCTTGGCCTACATGGTGAAACCCCATCTCTACTAAAAAAAAAAAAAAAAAAAAAAAATTAGCCAGGCTTGGTGGCACGTGCCTGTAATCCCAACTACTTGGGAGGCTGAGACAGGAGAATTGTTTGAACCCAGGAGGCAGAGGTTGCTAAAAAGTTGAGAGACACTAAGTAAAAGTTGTGAGGCTAAAAAGTTGTGAGACAATAAGCAGTAAGCCTTAATAAACTCTCAAACATATGGAGACCAAGCAAAGACCAATCCCCCCAAGCACCCACCCATCCCCTATGTTTTATCTAATGCTGGGCCTTTCCTACCTCCTCTAAAGGACTACGGTTTAAGGGAGAAAGACACAAGATTCTTCACTTAATTCCTCAGAAACCATATATAGAATTGTAAATGTCTACAGTTTATTTTACTTTTCAAGAAAGAACACATAATCCCTTGGATTTATTTAAAGCAGTTATATGTATGAAAAACAATGCTGAGCATTCAATACAATTCCAAGATTTCTGAAGACACCTATTTTACCATCACTTTGAATAAAATTTTTATATTCCTTTCTTCAAATACCATCTAGGTTTTCAAATTTGGCTCATTAAATGTGAAAGCAAAATTTCATTTCAAATAGCACCTTATCAAGTGACAATTTACCTGTGGTAGCATTGTTGGCACTGACACGTATCAGACCACTGCCGAGCAGAACAAGAATGAACCAGGAATCCATGCTTATCTGGAAAATAGAAAGCCATGTTAAGTGAGGTCCTATATTATCATGAGCAGAGGTTGCAGTGAGATGAGATCATGCCACTGCACTCCAGCCTTGGCAACAGAGCGAGACTCTGTCTCAACATAAATACATACATACATACATACATACATACATACATACATACATACAGGGAGGGTTAGAGCAGGCTGCAGGAGAAATGCTTCCTATACGGCATTCTTGAGGAGTGAGGAGGAGCTCCACCTTACCTCCTGAAATGGAGCTCTGAGATGCTTGGAGTAGAAATTTGGAAACCAGAGAGGGAAATAAGGAGAGTGTTGTTACAGATGCATTGTATATGGGGTATTGGGAATTCACAGGAGTTTGCCTCAAAGTCTTTCTTGGGGAAGGATGAGGCTTTCACTGTGATTTTCCTGGTCATGGTCTATGGATATAGTACCCATTAGTGACATGGATCTTCATAAATTCTGATGTGTCTTTTCCTCTCTAGTTTATGCATACCAATTCTCTCCAACTTGCATCACCATACATTTGTTCTTTTCCCTTGTTCTTGTATAATCTTTCTGGAAAGGAATCTGTTATTGTAGGCTAATTGTCATTCCCACCAGTATTTGAGTCCTTTTCATGTGACTCTTGCCAGCATTAGATATTTCATATGATTGATCTCTTCTGATTTGGAAAATACAAATGTAACCTCATTATATTCATTTGATTAGTGGAGACAGTCAACACATTTTCATGTACTTTCTTAGCTGTTTGTTTTTCTTGTCTGTAAATTATCTGTTTAGGTCCTTCTGATTTTTCAAAATTGGGCTCTTATGTTTTCAATATTGTTATAAGTTCTTGTTTCAATTATTTATGAGAGTTTGTTTTCTTTTTTAAAATAGACTCTTTTTTTTCTTGGAGAAATAGAAAATGAAAATTAAAATAGACTTTATGTTTTAGAGAGTTTCACGTTCACAGCAAAATTGATCAGAAAGTAGAGCAAGTTCCAGCCAGGTGCAGTGGCTCATGGCTGTAATCCCAGCACTTTGGGAGGCCAAGCAGGTGGATCACTTGAGGTCAGGAGTTTGAGACTGGCCTGGCCAATATGGTGAAACCCCATCTCTACTAACAGTACAAAAATTAGCCGGGTGTGGTGACACACACCTGTAGTTGCAGCTACTCAGGAGGCTGAGGCAGAAGAATCGCTTGAACCTGGGAGGTGGATGTTGTAGTCCAGCCTGGGTGACAGAGTGAGACGCCGTCTTTAAAAAAAAAAAAAAAGAGCCTTTAATCCCAGCACTTTGGGAGGCCAAGGCAGGCAGATCACGAGGTCAGGAGATTGACACCATCCTGGCTAACCCAGTGAAACCCCATCTCTACTAAAAATACAAAAATTTAGCCAGGCATGGTGGCGGGTGCCTGTAGTCCCAGCTACTCAGGAGCTGGGCAGGAGAATGGTGTGAACCCGGGAGGCAGAGCTTGCAGTGAGCTGAGATTGCACCACTGCAATCCAGTCTGGGTGACAGAGCGAGACTCTGCCTCAAAAAAAAAAAAAAAAAAAAAAGAAAGAAAGAAAGTATAGAGAGTTTCTAAATACTCCCTGCCCTCAACACCTGCACGGCCTCTTCATTATCCACATCCTACACCAGTGTGGTACTTTTGTTGCAATTGATGGACCAACATTGACTCCTCATTATCACCCAAACTTTGGTGTTGTACATTCTGTGGATTTGGACAAATGTATAATAACATGTGTCTACCATTGTAGTATCATACAGAAGAGTTTGACTGTCCTGACAGTCCTCTGTTCCACCTACTTATTCTTCTCTCCCTTTTCCTAACCCTACAACCCCTGATATATATATATATATATATATATATATATATATTTTTTTTTTTTTTTTTAAACAAGGTCTTGCCCTGTCACCCAGGCTGGAGTGTAGTGGTGCAATCACTGCTCACTGCACCCTCGACCTCCCAGGCTCAAGTGATCCTCCCACCTCAACCTCCTAGGTAGCTGGGACTACATGCACAAATGACCATGCCTGGCTAATTTTTGTATTTTTTATAGAAATTTGGTTATGCTATGTTTCCCAGGCTAGTCTTGAACTCCTGAGTGTAAGCAATCTGCCTGCCTTGGCCCTTCAAGGTGTTGGGATTACAGGCATGAGTCACTGCACCTGGCCTTTTTTTTTTTCTTTTTTTTAAACCAGTGTTCTTTTACTGTTACCATGGTTTTTCACATTGGCTTCTTTCACTTGGTAATATGTGTTTAAGTTTATTCTATGTATTTTCATGTTTTTAACTTATTTCCTTTAAGCAGGGAATAATATTTCATTGTCTGGATGTGCCATCACTTATTTATCCATTCACCTACTGAAGGACATCTTGATTGCTCCCAGTTGTGGTGATTATAAATAAAGCTGCTGGAAACATCCATGTGTAGGTTTTTTAGTGGCATAAGTTTTCATCTCATTTGGGTAAATACCAAGGAGCATAACTGCTGGATCATATGATAAGAGTATATTTATTTTTATAAGAAACTACCAAGCTGCCTTCCAAAGTGGTTGTACCATTTTGCATTCCCACCAGCAATGAGAGTTCCTGTTGCTCCATATTCTTACAAACATGTAGTGCTGTCAAATGTTTTGGATTTTAAAACCAAAATCCATTTTAATAGATGTAGTGGTATCTCGTTTTAATTTGCAATTCCCTAATGACTTAATGTTCTACGTCTTTTCAGATGCTTATTTGCCATACTGTATATCTTCTTCAGTGAGGTGTCTGTTCAGGTCTTTTGCCCATTTTTAATCGAGTTGTTAGTTTTCTTGTTGAGTTTAACAATTCTTTGTCCTTTGTCAGATGTATCTTTTGCAAATATTTTCTCCTAGTCTGTGGTTTGTCCTCTCATTCTCTCAGCATTGTCTTTCATGGTGTAGACATTTTATATTTTAATAAAGTTGACTATCAGTTATGTCTTCATGGATCATGCCTTTAATGTTATATCTAAAAAGTTCTCACCATACCCAAAGTCATCTAGATTTCCTCCTTTATCTTCTTGGCATTTTATAGTCTTGTGATTGATATTTAGGTCTATGATTCATTTTTAGTTAATTTTTGTGAAAGGTATAAGGCCTGATATGGATTAATTTTTCTGTATGTACCTGTCCAGTTCCAGTATCATTTGTTGAAAAGACTATCTTGCTCCATTTTATTATTGCCTTTGCCCCTTTGTCAGTTGACTATATTTATGTGAGTCTGTTTCTGATCTCTGTTCTGTTCCATTGATCTATTTGTCTTTTCTTTTGCTAATACCACAATGTCTTCATTACCATGGCTTTAAAGTAGGTCTTGAAGTTCAATAGCATTAATCTTTGATTCTTCTTCAGTATTGAGTTGGCCCTTCAGAGTCTTAATGTCTCTCCATGTAAACTTTAGAATCAGCCTTTTTATACTCATGAAATAACTTGCTGAGATTATGATTGAGATCGCATTGAATCTATAGGCTTATTTGGGAAAAACTGACATATTGACAATATTGACTCTTCCTATCCATAAACATTGTTTATGATGGGTTTCTTTATGTTTAGGAGCTTTTGTTTTTTCTGCTGTCAGATATTCCACTTTTACCTTATGATTTCTTACATCACCTTTTATGCTTAGAAAGTTTTTCCTCATCCTGAGCTCATATATTCATTTATTTTCTTTTAAAATGTGCTTTTCAAGCATTTTTTTTTTTTTTTGAGACAGAGTCTCGCTCTGTCACCCAGGCTGGAGTGCAGTGGCACAATCTTGGCTCACTACAACCTCCACCTTCCAGGATCAAGTGATTCTCCTGCCTCAGCCTCCCGATTAACTGGGATTACAGACGTGTGCCACCACGCCTGGCTAATTTTTTTTTTTTTTTTTGTATTTTTGATAGAGACGGGGTTTCACCATGTTAGCCAGGATGGTCTTGATCTCCTGACCTTGTGATCTGCCCGCCTCGGCCTCCCAAAGTGCTGAGATTACAGGCGTGAGCCACCGTGTCCGGCCCTCAAGCATTTTATTTTTAAACCTATGTGGAATTTATTTTGTTATATGGAATAAGGTGGTGGTCTAACTCCCTCCCCTCAAATATGTAGTTATTTTTCCCAAAATCATTTTCTATTGATTTATCAAGAATAGACCTATATACATATATAATAGCTTTCCACATGTTTTCTGACCCTTGTGAAGGAAATCGTATGAGTTTCCAATTTTGGATTATGCTCAGGTAGTAATTGAGCTGGGTTCTGCCAGAGATCAATGTTAATTCACTATCCAGATCTTCCCCAGAGTTATAAAAATCTAAGTTTTATGAAAATCTAACAATATATCACTGGTTTAATGATCACAGCCTAGAAAGAATGAGGAAATGGTCAAAATCTTATGTGGATGCACCTGAAGAAGACCACTGCTGAACCCATTTCCCTGGGCACGGCTGCTGGTACTAGAGGCAAACTCCTGGGGTCTATATTAACCACCTACATCTCCCTCTCTTCCCCCCTACCCCCGAGATTTTCATGTGTCCCTTAAAAATCTATGTCCTACTTCCCTTGGAGAGTCACTGCCATATTGAACACTTTAAACTGTGAGCCCTGTGAAGATGGGGCTCCTGAGTGTATTGTTCCCCAGTTGTTTCTCTAGCACCTAGCTCAGTATAGGGTATAAAAATCTGAATGGATGAATAAACCACTATTACTGGTGGGAATGTGCTACTATCTTACATGGTTTGAGGTGGAATAAAGGTTGAGAACAGCTATATAATGTGTTCCTTGAAGGGCAGCAGTACATCAGTGCAGTCAGCCTACCTTCTCCATACTTCTCACTCAGGAAACTGTAAAGTTGCACCTAGCAATAAACTTGGGAGCTTTAAAAGGGACTGCTACCTAGCTCTCACCCACAAAGCTGCAGTCTAGCACCCGTAACTTTTTTAAAAAGTTTTTTCAGCCAGGCTCAGTGGCTCATGCCTGTAATCCCAGCACTTTGGGAGGCCAAGGTGGGCGGATCACCTGAGGTCAGGAGTTCAAGACCAGCCTGACCAACATGGAGAAAACTCATTTCTACTAAAAATAAAAAATTAGCTGGGTGTTGGTGGCACATGCCTGTAATCCTAGCTACTCGGGAGGTTGAGGCAGGAGAATCTCCTGAACCCAGGAGGCCAAGGTTGCAGTGAGCCAAGATCATGCCATTGCACTCCAGCCCAGGTGACAGTGCGAGACTCCATCTCAAAAAAAATAAATAAGTGGTATTAAAACTTATTTTTATTTTTACAGGTTGGATATCCCTAATCCGAAAATCTGAAATGATCCAAAATTTGAAACTTTTTGAGCACAGACATGATGCTCAAAAGAAATGCTCATCAGGATATTTTGGATTTCAAAATTTGGATTAGAGACTGGGTGTGGTGACCTACACCTATAATCATAGCACTTTGGGAGGCTGAGGCAAGAGGATCATTTGAACCCAAGAGTTTGAGAGCAGCCTGGGCAACATAGTGAGACTCCATCTCTACAAAAAATTTTTTAAATTAGCCAGGCGTGGTGGTACATGCCTGTAGTCCCAGCTACTCAGGAGGCTGTGGCAGAAGAATCACTTGAGTCCAGGAGGTAGAGGCTGCACTGAGCTATGATCATACCACTGTACTCCATCCTGGGCAACAGTGCAAGACCCTGTCTCTTAAAAAAAAAAAAAAAAAAAGAAAAAAGGAAATTTGGATTAGGGATGCTCAACCCAGTGAGTGTAATCCAAAATTTAGTTAAAAATATGAAACACTTCTGGTCCTCAACCATTTCAGATAAGGGATAGTCAATCTTTATAAAGACTCAAATAGTTATTGGGTATCTGGGGAAACATGCATATCAGGTTCCCAAAAGATCATTGGTTTAGGCATACATTTTAATAGCTTGGAAATCCAGAATACTCTTCTGGTGACCAGCTCAGACATAGTCATGATAATATAGGACCTCACTTAACATGGCTTTCTATTTTCCAGATAAGCATGGATTCCTGGTTCATTCTTGTTCTGCTCGGCAGTGGTCTGATACGTGTCAGTGCCAACAATGCTACCACAGGTAAATTGTCACTTGATAAGGCTGCTATTTGAAATGAAATTTTGCTTTCACATTTAATGAGCCAAATTTGAAAACCTAGATGGTATTTGAAGAAAGGAATATAAAAATTTTATTCAAAGTGATGGTAAAATAGGTGTCTTCAGAAATCTTGAAATTGTATTGAATGCTCAGCATTGTTTTTCATACATATAACTGCTTTAAATAAATCCAAGGGATTATGTGTTCTTTCTTGAAAAGTAAAATAAACTGTAGACATTTACAATTCTATATATGGTTTCTGAGGAATTAAGTGAAGAATCTTGTGTCTTTCTCCCTTAAACCGTAGTCCTTTAGAGGAGGTAGGAAAGGCCCAGCATTAGATAAAACATAGGGGATGGGTGGGTGCCTGGGGGGATTGGTCTTTGCTTGGTCTCCACGTGTTTGAGAGTTTATTAAGGCTTACTTAGTGTCTCACAACCTTTTAGCCTCACATTCTTCATGTGATATTTCCTTGTTTTTTGGTGTTTGTAGTTGCACCTTCTGTAGGAATTACAAGATGAATTAACTCATCAATGGCAGAACCAGTTAAAGACGAGGCCAAAACTTCAAATCCAACTTCTTCACTAACTTCTCTTTCTGTGGCACCAACATTCAGCCCAAATATAACTCTGGGACCCACCTATTTAACCACTGTCAATTCTTCAGACTCTGACAATGGGACCACAAGAACAGCAAGCACGAATTCTATAGGCACTACAATTTCAGCAAATGGAACGTGGCTTCCAGATAACCAGTTCACAGATGCCAGAACAGAGCCCTGGGAGGGAAATTCCAGCACCGCAGCAACTGCTCCAGAAACCTTCCCTCCTTCAGGTACTGGAGATAATTCTGTTCTTTTGCTCTTTGAATTTATTCATCCTTTTATTACCTTGTTTGTGTCTTCTAGCCTTAAAATTTCTTCAAATAAGTAAAATTGCTCAAGTGAAGTAATAAAACCTAGATGTGGAATTTTTAGGAATATCTGGTTAGCATGAATGAAGAGGAAAGAAGAAAGATTCTGGAGAATATTATTCTGCTAGGTGGGATCCTGGTTAGATTGAGAGGATTCAGTGTGCTTAAAGGTAGAGAAGAAGGCTAAAAAAAAGAGAAAGAGAGGAGCTAATTGACGATGCAAGAGACTGAAGATGAAAAGATACAGAGACTGAGTAATAAGATCAGGCTTGAAAAGGGAGGGGTCCATGGAGACCATGGAAAGGAGAATGGATATGGATGTCCATGACAATTAGATAGGGAGTGGGAGGCCAGTGGCCAGGGGTGGCATTAGAAAGAGGGGCTCTGGGAAATGGTTACATTGCAGTGCCAGTTGTTCAGGGCCTCAGGTTGAAGCAGTAGTCCCAAGGATAAAATCAGAGACATGGATCTGAGACCAGGGCAGGTAAAACAAGTTTTCTGACCTCTTTGAATCTTACGTACCTTGTCTATAAAAGTGGATTCGAGAGTCCCTCAAAGGGCTTCTGTGAAGAGTAAAGGAAATAATCATTACCTGATTGCTATGTAACTGTCACCCCTTCCTAGCAAAAATCACTCTTCCTCTCCTGTGTTCCCCAGCCCCTTGGCTCAGATTTCTTCCCAATTAGGTGGAGAGTACCCCTAAGTAGAATCACATCTCACTCATGAGGAACATTTAGGAACTGTTTGCTCAGTTAATTCTCAGTTGTCACTACAGATGACATCTTTTACTCACCTTATAACTCAGACCCTTCACCTGCCTGCTTTACCCCTATATCTTCTACCATAAAGACAAGACAGCAGCTGGGTGCGGTGGCTCACGCCTGTAATCCCAGCACTTTGGGAGACCAAGGTGGATTAATCAGGAGGTCAGGAGTTCGAGACCAGCCTGACCAACATGGAGAAACCCCATCTCTACTAAAAATACAAAATTAGCCAGGCATGGTGGCACATGCCTGTAATCCCAGCTACTTGGGAGGCTGAGGCAGGAGAATCACTTGAACGCAGGAGGCAGAGGTTGCAGTGAGCTGAAATTGTGCCATTGCACTCTAGCCTAGGCAACAAGAGCAAAACTCTGTCTCAAAAACAAACAAACAAAAAAACAAGACCAGACCGTATTTGCAGTTAGGAGCACAGTCTGCAGTGCCACACTGAGTTTGAATCCCAGCTCTGCCATAAGCCAGCTATGTTTATGGCAAGACAAGCTTACTTACTTAATCTCTCTACCTCAGTTTGTTCTTCTGTGAAACAAGAATGAGTGATAGTAATAGTTCTTACCTCATAGAGGAGATATTAGGATTAAGTGAGTTAATATGGGTAAAGCACTTATAAGCCTGCACATGGTAAGCAGTATTTTTAAGTGTTAGCTATTATTGTGATTATTGCTTTGATAGTTACCAGTAAAATATATGAAGGTACCTTTAATGCAGATGGCATCCCACTATTCTTGATGAGATAGGAGACTGCAGACAAATAATGTCTGATATTTGCTTTGTGCTTTAAAGTTAATATAGTTTTCTCATGGTTATTACTGTATACTAGGCATTGTACTAAGAGTTTTCTAGAATAATCCTATGAGGTAATTTCTTTTTTGTGTTTTATAGGTGAAAGTATTTTACAGTGATGAAACTGTAATTTATGGAATTTTTTTCAAAGTACAGGTCATGACACAATTCATGAAATTACTTTAATGGGCCACCACTAGTTGTTTGTTTTGTTTTGTTTTAATGGATGATCCGATTCCATTTTTATTCTTTTAATGTTACATGTACACTTTTTTGAAATCTTAGTAACAATGTAAAAGGTTGGGTTGTGGCCATTGTTTAGAGAGAAAGGTAGAATAACTTGTACACACTGAATGAGTGAATGGAAAGGTGGAGACTGTAACATAGGCCTGACTGACTGGACAGCCCATGTTCTCTTCTGTACTGTCTTTCATTTAACAGTTCTGTGACATGACCGTGGATAATCATCTCTTTTTAACAGATGCTTAATTTCAGACTGTATATGGAGGTTAAATGATTTGCCTTAGATCTCAAGGCTGACAAGTTAGGCCTATTTCTCACTTTTGCTGTCTTTCCGCTCTGCTTGTAGGGAGCTTAGTTTTCCATACACTGACTTAGGTCCAAATTATGCCACAGCTAAGAATCTAGTTATTAGAGGTGGGATCACACCTCTAATCCCAGCATTTTGGGAGGCCAAGGTGGACAGATCACTTGAACTCAAGAGTTTGAGACCAGCCTGGGGAACATGATGAAACCCTGTCTCTACAAAAAACATAAAAATTAGCTGGACATGGGTGCATGTGCCTGTAGTCCCAGCTACTTGAGGCTGAGGTGGGAGGATTGCTTAAGTCTAGGAGGTTGAGGCTGCAGTGAGCTGTGTTCATACCACTGCACTCCAGCCTGGGTGACAAAGCAAGACCATGTGTCAAAAAAGTTATTGCTAGTCAATTCTTACCATGCTCTCCAGAGTCTCTCAATACAGCTTTCTACAAAGTGAGATCTATTAGATAATTTCTCCTGAGCCCTCCATTGTCTTATTCCAGTCTAGGCTTGTTGGTCTCTATGGCCACTACACAGATATATCGGCCCCCAGGCCCTTCTCTATCATTCTGGGAATTCCCCTTGCTGCTGCTTCCTGACTTCCGTATTGTCTTCCTTCTTGTCTTCTCTCATCATTCAGTAGATTCCTGAGAAAAGGGGTCCATGGGAGGTAAATTGCATGAGATCTTGAATGTCTAAAAATATCTTTAGGGCTGTGTATAGAATTTGAGGAATATTTTTTCCCCAGAATTTTTAAAGAATTGTCCTAACTGACATCTGCTTACCAGGCTTGGCAGATTTTACTGCTATCTTAATTCCTAATTTTTTATATGCTTTTTAGAATCTTCTCTTTATCACTGGTATCCTGAAATTTCACAGAGATGTATCTTGATATGGGTCTTTTTCATTCATTATTATGGATACTTGATAGGCCCTTTGGAGCCTTGATCTTGCATTTCTGAAAATTGTCTCCTACTTCTTTGAAACTTCCTCTCCCATTTTCTTTGTTCTCTTCTCAAACTCTTATTATTTGGATATTGGATGTATCTTGAATTCTTTAATCTTTAAAATTTTTATTTCCTGTTGATCTTTGCCTTGAGTCTTTTTCTCCTTTTAAAAATAAACAAAGGCCGGCTAGGCACAGTGGCTGACACCTGTAATTCCAGCACTTTGGGAGGCTGAGGCAGGAGGATTGCTTGAGCCCAGGAGTTTGAGACCAGCCTAAGCAACATAGCGAGACCTCATCTTTACAAATAATTTAGACATTAGCAGGGCCTAGTGACTCATGCCTGTGGTCCCAGCTACTCAGGGCTGAGGCAGGAAGATCACTTGAGGCCTGGCAGTTGAGGCTGCAGTGAGCCATGATTGTGCCACTGCACTCCAGTCTGGGTGACAGACCGAGACCTCATCTCAAAAATAAATAAATAGGCCAGGTGCAGTGGCTCACTTCTGTAATCCTAGCACTTTGGGAGGCCAAGGCAGGTGGATCACTTGAGGCCAGGAGCTCAAGACCAGCCTAGCCAACATGACAAAACCCTGTGGCTACCTATTAAAATACAAAAATTAGTCGAACGTGTTGGCACATACTCGTAATCCCAGCTACTTAGGGGCTGAGACATGAGAATTGCCTGAACCTGGGAGGTAGAGGTTGCAATGAGTCAAGTCCTGCACTCCAGCCTGGGGAACAGAGCGAGACTCTGTCTCAAAAAAAAAATAAAGTGACAAGTAAAAAAGTAGGATACCTTTTAAAAATAAATAAACTTCTTAAAAAATAAAACAGCTTATATATTCATTTTTTCCATTTATAATATAAAAAATATGCTGAGTTCATTTCTGTATATTGCCTTTTCGGTTAGCTTATTGTACTTGTCTTATGTTTTTGTAAAGAGCTGCTGTATTGAAGGATATACCTTAATATATTTATCCAGTTTCCTCTATCAGTGGACATTAAGATTGTTTTAAGAGTACTCTTACAAACAATACAGTTTGTCATTTCACACATATGAGAATATTAGTAGCATAAATTATTTTAAATGTGCATTTATAAGTTTATGGATATTGCCACATTTCCCTCTGCTGGGAAGTATATTCCTATTAACAATATGTCAAAGTCCCTGGTTTTCTAAATTCTATTCAGTGCAGTGATTATTAAGCTTCTAGATCTCTGCCAATCTGACAGGTGAAAAATTACATCTCAGTGTAACTTTAATTTGCATTTCTCTGAGATTGAGCAACTTTGTGTAATTTAAAAGATAATTTAAATTTATTTTTCTAAGCATTCTCTGTTTATAGTCTTTACACATTTTTATTAGGGTGTCAAGGTTTCCTGACTCGTTTGTTGTAGAAGCTCTTAGTATGTTTGGGAAATGAGCCCTTTGCCTATGGTAAAACTGCAAATATTGTTCCCTAGGTGGTCATCTAGATTTTCTGCATTGCAGAAGATACCATTAGCTATTTTTAGTTATTTAAATTTAAATATTTCTCAGTTTAATTTTTCTAGGAATTGGGTCATATCTAGGAAGGCTTTCCTTACTCCAAGATTATAAAAATAGTTTTCTTCTGGACTTCTGTGGTTTCTTATGTGTGTGTGTGTGTGTGTGTGTGTGTGTGTGTATGCGTGTGCATGCTTAGGTCTATCTGGAACTTATTCTGATGCAAAGTGCGAGCTATGGACCTGTTTTTCCCCAAATAGCTAACTTGTCCGAATACCCCATTGCGTTGAAATGCCGCCTATCTTATACCTTAAATTCAGATATTTATTTACCTCTTCATATGTATTTGAGTATTTGGGAACATTCATTTTATTTTCTATTAATCTTTTTCTCTGTCCATGTGCAAAGCCCCACTGTCTTAATAATTGTAACTTTGTAAAGTATTTATATCTGGTAAAATGAGTCATTCCTTGTTAATTTTATTTTTCAGAATTTTGCTAGCAATTCTTATCATTATGAACATTAGAATCAACTTGTCTAGCAGGAAAAAAGTTTGTATTGATCATTTCAAATATGTAGATTTAACAGAGAAAATGGCATCTTAAAGATGTTGAGTCTAACTATCCAAGAATGCAGTATATTCCATTTTCTGAAGTCTTTTTTTTTAAATCTTCTGTGTTTATTATTATAAATGGAGCATTTTCTTTTTATTTATTTATTTATTTATTTATTTATTTATTTATTTTTTATTATACTTTAGGTTTTAGGGTACATGTGCACAATGTGCAGGTTTGTTACATATGTATCCATGTGCCATGTTGATTTCCTGCACCCATTAACTCGTCATTTAGCATTAGGTATATCTCCTAATGCTGTCCCTCCCCCCTCCCCTCACCCCACAACAGTCCCCAGAGTGTGATGTTCCCTTTCCTGTGTCCATGAATTCTCATTGTTCAATTCCCACCTATGAGTGAGAACATGTGGTGTTTGGTTTTTTGTCCTTGCGATAGTTTACTGAGAATGATGTTTTCCAGTTTCATCCATGTCCCTACAAAGGACACGAACTCATCATTTTTTATGGCTGCATAGTATTCCATGGTGTATATGTGCCACATTTTCTTAATCCAGTCTATTGTTGTTGGACATTTGGGTTGGTTCCAACTCTTTGCTATTGTGAATAGTACCGCAATAAACATACGTGTGCATGTGTCTTTATAGCAGCATGATTTATAGTCCTTTGGGTATATACCCAGTAATGGGATGGCTGGGTCAAATGGTATTTCTAGTTCTAGATCCCTGAGGAATCGCCACACTGACTTCCACAATGGTTGAACTAGTTTACAGTCCCACCAACAGTGTAAAAGTGTTCCTATTTCTCCACATCCTCTCCAGCACCTGTTGTTTCCTGCTTTTTTAATGATGGCCATTCTAACTGGTGTGAGATGGTATCTCACTGTGGTTTTGATTTGCATTTTTCTGATGGCCAGTGATGATGAGCATTTCTTCATGTGTTTTTCGGCTGCATAAATGTCTTCTTTTGAGAAGTGTCTGTTCATGTCCTTTGCCCACTTTTTGATGGGGTTGTTTGTTTTTTTCTTGTAAATTTGTTTGAGTTCATTGTAGATTCTGGATATTAGCCCTTTGTCAGATGAGTAGGTTGCAAAAATTTTCTCCCATTGTGTAGGTTGCCTGTTCACTCTGATGGTAGTTTCTTTTGCTGTGCAGAAGCTCTTTAGTTTAATTAGATCCCATTTGTCAATTTTGGCTTTTGTTGCCATTGCTTTTGGTGTTTTAGACATGAAGTCCTTGCCCACACCTATGTCCTGAATGGTATTGCCTAGGTTTTCTTGTAGGATTTTAACGGTTTTAGGTCTAACATATAAGTCTTTAATCCATCTTGAATTAATTTTTGTATAAGGTGTAAGGAAGGGATCCAGTTTCACCTTTCTACATATGGCTAGCCAGTTTTCCCAGCACCATTTATTAAATAGGGAATCCTTTCCCCATTGCTTGTTTTTGTCAGGTTTGTCAAAGATCAGATAGTTGTAGATATGCGGCATCATTTCTGAGGGCTCTGTTCTGTTCCATTGATCTATGTCTCTGTTGTGGTACCAGTACCATGCTGTTTTGGTTACTGTAGCCTTGTAGTATAGTTTAAAGTCAGGTAGCGTGATGCCTCCAGCTTTGTTCTTTTGGCTTAGGATTGACTTGGCGATGCGGGCTCTTTTTTGGTTCCATATGAACTTTAAAGTAGTTTTTTCCAATTCTGTGAAGAAAGTCATTGGTAGCTTGATGGGGATGGCATTGAATCTATAAATTACCTTGGGCAGTATGGCCATTTTCACGATATTGATTCTTCCAACCCATGAGCATGGAATGTTCTTCCATTTGTTTGTATCCTCTTTCATTTCATTGAGCAGTGGTTTGTAGTTCTCCTTGAAGAGGTCCTTCACATCCCTTGTAAGTTGGATTCCTAGGTATTTTATTCTCTTTGAAGCAATTGTGAATGGGAGTTCACTCATGATTTGGCTCTCTGTTTGTCTGTTATTGGTGTACAAGAATGCTTGTGATTTTTGTACATTGATTTTGTATCCTGAGACTTTGCTGAAGTTGCTAATCAGCTTAAGGAGATTTTGGGCTGAGACAATGGGGTTTTCTAGATATATAATCATGTCATCTGCAAACAGGGACAATTTGACTTCCTCTTTTCCTAATTGAATACCCTTTATTTCCTTCTCCTGCCTGATTGCTCTGGCCAGAACTTCCAGCACTATGTTGAATAGGAGCGGTGAGAGAGGGCATCCCTGTCTTGTGCCAGTTTTCAGAGGGAATGCTTCCAGTTTTTGCCCATTCAGTATGATATTGGCTGTGGGTTTGTCGTAGATAGCTCTTATTATTTTGAGATACGTCCCATCAATACCTAATTTATTGAGAGTTTTTAGCATGAAGGGTTGTTGAATTTTGTCAAAGGCCTTTTCTGCATCTATTGAGATAATCATGTGGTTTTTGTCTTTGGTTCTGTTTATATGCTGGATTACATTTATTGATTTGCGTATGTTGAACCAGCCTTGCATCCCAGGGATGAAGCCCACTTGATTATGGTGGATAAGCTTTTTGATGTGCTGCTGGATTCGGTTTGCCAGTATTTTATTGAGGATTTTTGCATCAATGTTCATCAAGGATATTGGTCTGAAATTCTCTTTTTTGGTTATGTCTCTGCCAGGCTTTGGTATCAGGATGATACTGGCTTCATAAAATGTGTTAGGGAGGATTCCCTCTTTTTCTATCGATTGGAATAGTTTCAGAAGGAATGGTACCAGTTCCTCCTTGTACCTCTGGTAGAATTCAGCTGTGAATCCATCAGGTCCTGGACTCTTTTTGGTTGGTAAGCTATTGATTATTGCCACAATTTCAGAACCTGTTATTGGTCTATTCAGAGATTCAACTTCTTCCTGGTTTAGTCTTGGGAGGGTGTATTTGTCAAGGAATTTATCCATTTCTTCTAGATTTTCTAGTTTATTTGCATAGAGATGTTTGTAGTATTCTCTGATGGTAGATTGTATTTCTGTGGGATCAGTGGTGATATCCCCTTGTTCATTTTTTATTGCATCTATTTGATTCTTCTCTCTTTTCTTCTTTATTAGTCTTGCTAGTGGTCTATCAATTTTGTTGATCTTTTCAAAAAACCAGCTCCTGGATTCATTAATTTTTTGGAGGGTTTTTTGTGTCTCTATTTCCTTCAGTTCTGCTCAGATTTTAGTTATTTCTAGCCTTCTGCTAGCTTTTGAATGTGTTTGCTCTTGCTTTTCTAGTTCTTTTAATTGTGATGTTAGGGTGTCAATTTTGGATCTTTCCTGCTTTCTCTTGTGGGCATTTAGTGCTATAAATTTCCCTCTACACACTGCTTTGAACGTGTCCCAGAGATTCTGGTATGTTGTGTCTTTGTTCTCGTTGGTTTCAAAGAACATCTTTATTTCTGCCTTCATTTCATTATGTACCCAATAGTCATTCAGGAGCAGGTTGTTCAGTTTCCATGTAGTTGAGCGGTTTTGAGTGAGTTTCTTAATCCTGAGTTCTAGTTTGATTGCACTGTGGTCTGAGAGACAGTTTGTTATAATTTCTGTTCTTTTACATTTGCTGAGGAGAGCTTTACTTCCAACTATGTGGTCAATTTTGGAATAGGTGTGGTGTGGTGCTGAAAAAAATGTATATTCTGTTGATTTGGGGTGGAGAGTTCTGTAGATGTCTATTAGGTCCACTTTATGTAGAGCTGAGTTCAATTCCTGGATATCCTTGTTAACTTTCTGTCTCGTTGATCTGTCTAATGTTGACAGTGGGGTGTTAAAATCTCCCATGATTATTGTGTGGGAGTTTAAGTCCCTTAGTAGGTCACTCAGGACTTGCTTTATGAATCTGGGTGCTCCTGTGTTGGGTGCATATATATTTAGGATAGTTAGCTCTTCTTGTTGAATTGATCCCTTTACCATTATGTAATGGCCTTCTTTGTCTCTTTTGATCGTTGTTGGTTTAAAGTCTATTTTATCAGAGACTAGGATTGCAACCCCTGCCTTTTTTTGTTTTCCATTTGCTTGATAGATCTTCCTCCATCCCTTTATTTTGAGTCTATGTGTGTCTCTGCACGTGAGATGGGTTTCCTGAATACAGCACACTGATGGGTCCTGACTCCTTATCCAGTTTGCCAGTCTGCGTCTTTTCATTGGAGCATTTAGCCCATTTACATTTAACGTTAATATTTTTATGTGTGAATCTGATCTTGTCATTATGATGTTAGTTGGTTATTTTGCTTGTTAGTTGCTGCAGTTTCTTCCTAGCCTCGATGGTCTTTACAATTTGGCGCGTTTTTGCAGTGGCTGGTACCGGTTGTTCCTTTCCATGTTTAGTGCTTCCTTCAGGAGCTCTTTTAGGGCAGGCCTGGTGGTGACAAAATCACTCAGCGTTTGCTTGTCTGTAAAGCATTTTATTTCTCCTTCACTTATGAAGCTTAGTTTGGCTGGATATGAAATTCTGGGTTGAAAATTCTTTTCTTTAAGAATGTTGAATATCGGCCCCCACTCTCTTCTGGCTTGTAGAGTTTCTGCTGAGAGATCAGCTGTTAGTCTGATGGGCTTCCCTTTGTGGGTAACCCGACCTTTCTCTCTGGCTGCCCTTAACATTTTTTCCTTCATTTCAACTTTGGTGAATCTGACAATTATGTGTCTTGGAGTTGCTCTTCTCGAGGAGTATCTTTGTGGCGTTCTCTGTATTTCCTGAATCTGAATGTTGGCCTGCCTTGCTAGATTGGGGAAGTTCTCCTGGATAATATCTTGCAGAGTGTTTTCCAACTTGGTTCCATTCTCCCCGTCATTTTCAGGTACACCAATCAGACGTAGGTTTGGTCTTTTCACATAGTCCCAAATTTCTTGGAGGCTTTGTGCATTTCTTTTTATTCTTTTTTCTCTAAACTTCCCTTCTCGCTTCATTTCATTCATTTCATCTTCCATCAGCGATACCCTTTCTTCCAGTTGATCGCATCTGCTACTGAGGCTTCTGCAATCTTCGTGTAGTTCTCGAAACTTGGCTTTCAGCTCCATCAGCTCCTTTAAGCCCTTCTCTCCATTGGTTATTCTAGTTATCCATTCTTCTAATTTTTTTTCAAAGTTTTTAACTTCTTTGCTATTGTTTTGAATTTCCTCTCATAGCTCAGAGTAGTTTGATCGTCTGAAGCCTTCTTCTCTCAACTCGTCAAAGTCATCCTCCATCCAGCTTTGTTCCGTTGCTGGTGAGGAACTGCGTTCCTTTGGAGGAGGAGAGGTGCTCTGCTTTTTAGAGTTTCCAGTTTTTGTGCTCTGTTTTTTCCCCATCTTTGTGGTTTTATCTACTTTTTGTCTTTGATGATGGTGA
This sequence comes from Nomascus leucogenys, assembly GCF_006542625.1. Taxonomy (NCBI): domain Eukaryota; kingdom Metazoa; phylum Chordata; class Mammalia; order Primates; family Hylobatidae; genus Nomascus; species Nomascus leucogenys. Next base: position 49,901,967 of record NC_044397.1, on the reverse strand, counting down.
TGTACAGATGGGTTTTTGGTGTGGATGTCCTTTCTGTTTGTTAGTTTTCCTTCTACCAGACAGGACCCTCAGCTTCAGGTCTGTTGGAGTTTACTAGAGGTCCACTCCAGACCCTGTTTGGCTGGGTGTCAGCAGCGGTGGCTGCAGAACAGCAGATTTTCGTGAGACCACAAATTCAGCTGTCTGATAGTTCCTCTGGAAGTTCTGCCTCAGAGAAGTACTGGGTTGAATGAGGTGTCAGTCTGTCCCTACTGGGGGGGTGCCTCCCAGTTAGGCTGCTCAGGGGTGAGGGACCCACTTTAGGAGGTAGTCTGTCCGTTCTCAGATCTCCAGCTGCGTGCTGGGAGAACCACTACTCTCTTCAAAGCTGTCAGTCAGACAGGGACATTTAAGTCTGTGGAGGTTCCTGCTGACTTTTTGTTTGTCTGTGCCCTGCCCCCAGAGGTGGAGCCTACAGAGGCAGGCAGGCCTCCTTGAGCTGTGGTGGGCTCCACCCAGTTCGAGCTTCCTGGCTGCTTTGTTTACCTAAGCAAGCCTGGGCAATGGCGGGCGCCCCTCCCCCAGCCTTGCTGCCACCTTGCAGTTTGATCTCAGACTGCTGTGCTAGCAATCAGCGAGACTCCGTGGGCATAGGACCCTCCGAGCCAGGTGCGGTACACAATCTCCTAGTGTGTCGTTTTCCAGGCCCGTTGGAAAAGCGCTGTATTAGGATGGGACTGACCGGATATTCCAGGTGCTGTCTGTTACCCCTTTTTTTGACTAGGAAAGGGAACTCCCTGACCCCTTGCACTTCCCGAGTGAGGCAATGCCTCGCCCTGCTTCGGCTCGCGCACAGTGCGCTTCACCGACTGTCCTGCACCCACTGTTTGGCACTCCCTAGTGAGATGAAACCGGTACCTCAAGCAGAAATGCAGAAATCACCCGTCTTCTGTGTCGCTCGGTCTGGGAGCTAGAGACCGGAGCTGTTCCTATTCGGCCATCTTGGCAAATGGAGCATTTTCTTCCATTGTATCTTCTGTCTGCTGTTGGGAATTTGAAGGCTACTGATTTTTGTAGAGACATTTTGTACTGGCCACCTTAAACTCTCTTAGTGTTTGAAGTAATTTTCTTCATCAATTATTATGGCTTCAAATAATCTCATCTGCAAATATTTTCCAAATTTTTAGAACTTCCTTTTTCCTCTGTTTAATTACATTGATGAATACCTCCAGAACAAAGTTAAACAGCTGATAAATGCAGACAGCATTGTCTTGTATCTGACACTAAGGAGGACACTTCTAGTGGTTTTTCATTATACATGGTGCTGACCCTTGAGATAAACATATTTTATTGTGTTCAGGATATAACAATTTATTCCTGTTTTAATAAGCATTTATGTCAGGAATGGGTGTTAAATTTTGCCAGTTGCCTGTTCAGGATCAATGAGCAAGATCTGAATGATTTTTTTCTCCTTCGATCTGTTTCTATGGTGGATTCTATCAGTAGGTTTTTATTTATTTATTTTTTAGAGACAGGGTCTTGCTCTGAATTAATGCTTTAATCTTCTTAATTTTTCCTTTCTATTGACGTTCGCTTTGCTTTAAGTCTTTTCCTTTGAGTCATCCAGGCTGGAGTGCAGTGGCATGATCATGGGTCACTATAACCTTGGACTCCCGGATTTACGCAAACCCCACTTCAGACTTCTGAGTAGCTAAGGGCTATAGGCACATGTCACCACGCCTAGCTAATTTTTAAATTTTTTCAGAGACAGGAACTCATTGTGTTGCCCAGACTGGTCATGAACTCCTGGCCTCAAGCAATCCTCAGCCTCAGCCTCCCAAAGCATGGGATTATAGGCGTAAGCCAAGGCCACCCAACCATTTTGTATCATTCCTGTAACAAGCTGTTGCAGTCTGTTTGATATTTGATTGATTGATATTTCTTTCTTTTTCATTTAGAATTTTCTCTGTCTAGATATTTACGAATTATCTCTAAATGAAATTGGTCTATGTTTTTCCTTTGTGTGTGTATCCTTTTTGATAAGTTTTAGTTTTTGGTGTTTTGGTACACAGAAAGGATTTGAAAGTTTACACTAAAAACTATGCATTCATTCATTCATTTATTGAGACGGAGTCTCACTCTGTCACCCAGGCTGGAGTGCAGTAGCATGATCTTGGCTCATTGCGGCCTCCACCTCCTGGGCTCAGGTAACCCTCTCACTTCAGCCTCCCAAGTAGCGGGGATTACAGGTGCGTTCCACCATGTCCAGCTAATTTTTTGTATTTTTTTGTAGAGATGGGGTTTTGCCATGTTGCCCAGGCTGGTCTCAAACTCCTGGGCTCAAGGAATCCTCCTGTTTTGGCCTCCCAAAGTGCTAGGATTACAGGTGTCAGCCACCACATCTGGCCATTTCATTCATGTTTTCAAATGAATGAGGAAAAGTTCTCTCTTGTGAGTATTTATTATAGTATCCTACAGAGCTATTAATTTTTAAATTTTATTTCTTTTATGTCTCCTTTTTTTTTTTTGTCTAGGTTGACTAACCATTTATTTCATGGGTTTGTTGCATTTTTTCTTCCAAAGAACTTGCTATTGTGCATTTATTAGTTCTTTCATTTGTAAGTTTTCTATTTCACTGATTTTTATTTTCTTTCTACCTTCCTTAGAATTATTTTGTGCTTTTTCTATCTTCTTGAATTGAGTGCTTTATTTATTTTCACTCTTTCCAGTTAATTAACATATTTACTGCTGTGAATTTTGTACAAGCACAGCTTTAGCAACATCCCATAGGTGTTTCTATAGGTAGTTGTGTTAGGATGTGCTATAAGCTGCTCTGACAAAGATACCAAAATTCAGTGACTTAAGTAAGACCGAAGTGTCTTTCTCTCCCCAGTCACATTCCAGAGGTACGCAGGGCCTTTGTCTCAGTAGGGAGCAAATTCCTTTCCTCTTGTGGCCCTGCCATCCTAACAATATTGCCCTTATCTGTTTGTTTAGAGATAGTTCTCACCATTGGGTTCTAGTTCCAACCACTGCGAAGGAAGAACAAAGGGAATAGGGGCCATTTCTTCTCCAAAAGATGTGATCTGAAAGTTACTCACATTGCTTTAGCTCACATCCACCGTCTAGAATTCATCACGTGACTACACCTAGCACAAAGGAGTCTCAAATGTAGTCTCTGGCCAGAGAGCTTGGTGCTCAGCTAAAAAACAAAGGTTCTGTATCAAGGCAAGAAGAGGAAGAGACTGACTTGAGGGGAGGAGAGTTGGCAGATTCTGCCACAAAACTTATCATTGTTATTTTTAAGGTATTTTTCCATTTTGGGTTGTTTGTTTGTTTGTCTGTTTGTTTTTTGAGATGGAGTCTCACTCTGTCACCCAGGCTGGAGTGCAGTAGTGCGATATCTGGTCACTGCAACCTCTATCTCCCAGGTTCAAGCAATTCTTACACCTCAGCCTCCCAAAGTGCTGGGATTAAAGACATGAGCCACTGTGCCTGGCCCATTTTGGTTTTGATTTTTTTTTTTTCTTTGAAATAGAGACTTGCTCTGTCACCTAGGCTGGAGTGCAGTGGTGCGATCTCTGGTGACTGCAACCTCTACCTCCCAGGTTCAAGCGATTCTTATGCCTCAGCCTCCCAAAGTGCTGGGATTAAAGGCATGAGCTACTGTGCCCAGCCCATTTTGGTTTTGATATTTTTGTTTTTCTTTGAAATAGAGTCTCGCTCTGTCACCTAGGCTGGAGTGCAGTGGTGCGATCTCAGCTCACTGCAACCCCCTCCTCCTTGGTTCAAGTGATTCTTATGCCTCAGACTCCTAATTAGCTGGGATTATACGTACCCGCCACCATGCCTGGCTAATTTTTTTGTATTTTTAGTAGAGACGGGGTTTCACCATGTTGGCCAGGCTGGTCTTGAACTCCTGGCCTCAGGTGATCCACTGCACCAGGCCTCATTTTGGTTTTGATTTTCATTTTCAAGTGTTTTCTTACTTTGTTAATTTCTCATTTTATTGCATTGCGACAAAATAATATTGTACTGTTTCTACTGTTGGGATTTATAAGGGCTGTGGATATTCCAGTAGCCTTTGAAAAGAAGGTTTTCTCTGTTAGTGTGTAGAGTTTGGGATATACCAATTAGATTTTATTACTTATCATTTTGGTCTTTTATATCCTTACTTAATTTTGCCCTCTTGAATTTTAATGGAACAAAAGACATAAAGCCCTCTAACAACATGTGTTATCTTTGCATTCTTGTACTTTTTATGAATATTGATGCTGCACTATTTGTGTATCCAGGAAGAAGGTCAGACCACTGTCCAAAGTTTAGTGAATCTGGGCAGTCTTCTTTCCCAGTTGCTGGAGGATGCCTCATGGAGGAAAGCATCCCTAATCCTGGAGCTTGTTTGTTGTACTCTGAACTGTAATGTGTTTCTTTAACCTGAATGAATGTTTCTATTTTTTATTTATTACACAGGTAATTCTGACTCGAAGGAGAGAAGAGGTGAGCTGCCCACCTTCTATCTGTTGTTCCTTTTGCACAGTGTACAGTATTCATCTATTTCCTCTGCTCACAGTCTGTGGTAACCACGTGCATCTGTAGCTGTGTTGTTTTTTTCCTTCCCTTAAGTCGTTTCCATGTTAACCTCATAGAGAAGAGCAATAGAAACAAGTACTTTATTCAGTATGTTTTTTAATATAGCCTTTGAATTCTAACAGCTATGATGTATTTTAACAAGTAATAAAATATATCATACTTTGTCATGTCATGTCATACTTGCTAACATTGCCTTTTGGTGATATTAGGTCATAATTTCTGTACCATGGATTACTTCTGATTTCTAGGCCACAGTTCCCTTTAAACATCCTTTGTGTTGTTTTCCCCTAGTCTATAAAATGGCAAACCTTTGTGGCTTTATATGGATTTTATGGATGTTCAGCCCTTTAGTGTAATGGCTCTATGGCCTGAGATGTTGTGTCTGTGGTTTATGCTGGACCGCTGAGTCCCCAGTCAGTAGAGAGCAGGAGGACATGGGTACTCATCTGCAGAAGTGTGGCACATTTGGCCTAGAACAACAGCAAGGCTGCTATCAAAGCGCATGAGTGAAAGAGAAAGAGATCATCTAACGTTCTAAGAAGTGATTATTTGAGTTTTAAAAATGTTACTCTTTGAAGCAAAGTTTTTATAATTTTCTATTTTATCAAATCAGACTTGAGTTTTTTTCTGATTCTATTATTTAACCATACACAATTGTCCCTGTGTAATTAAGTAATGGAACACTTGGAGGCGTATGAAGTCCCACTAAGTAGGGAGCATTTGAGTCAGAAAAGTGGGTACTCTGATCCTTTATGTGATGTCCATCTGCCATTGTATTTTAAGGAATAGTGAGGTGTTACCATACTGTGTATAGATTTCCCTCACTCTTCCAGCTCTCACTTTTCTAAACTTGGGAACTAAATGTTGGATTAATGCGACGTCTTTGCTATTCAGATTCACTTGCCGGATTCTCACTATCAAATGTGGACTTAAATAAGTTTTATTGTATTTATTTCCTCCCTAAAACTGCTCATTTAACCAGTCTTACAATAAAGTCAAAAGTCAAAGTGGTAAGCTTCAAGATAAAACATAAGATCTGTTGACTCCTTCCTCTATTTAGTATATATTTTCTTTTTCTTTCTTTTTTTTTTTTTTTTGAGACGGAGTCTTGCTCTGTTACCAGGCTGGAGTGCAGTGGCATAATCTCAGCTCACTGCCACCTCTGTCTCCCAGGTTGAAGTGATTCTCCTGCCTAAGCCTCCCTAGTAGCTGGGACTACAAGCGTGCGCCACCACACCCGGCTAATTTTCTGTATTTTTAGTAGAGACAGGGTTTCACCAGGTTGGCCAGGATGGTCTTGATCTCCTGACCCTGTGATCCACCTGCCTCGACCTCCCAAAGTGTTGGAATTACAGGTGTGAGCCACCACACCTCGCCGGAAGATATTTGTAAAATAATATGCATGAGAAAATAACCAGTTTCTTGGACTTCAGAAGAGGAAGAAAGGTTTCCCTCCTTCTCATTTTATTCCTTTCTGCTTTGACAATTAAAACATCAGACACTACTCTTCAAAAGCACCCAAAGACCAATGCATAGAAACCTGTAGCCCTTAATTTGTCTGCAGAAGACATAACTGCTTATCAAACCCATTATAATACAAAGATTTCCAAACAGCTTGCTTATTTCTCAAAAAGCATTTGGCTTTAAAATCAGAATGTGATATCCAAATTTACAGCAATACTTCTAAAGATCTGGTCTGGTGAAATTGTCATTAGATTTTGGGACTTTAGAGACTGCCAAGAATAGCTACGCCTCGTCAGTTTCCCGTTTGCAATTATATAAAATTATTTTTTGACTTAAAAAAGGAGATTTATTACATTAATAGATTTTACATATGTCACAATTAGCAATAATCTAGATAATTAAGGTAATTTTTTAATCACAACATGGAAACTGCTTAAATGTTAGGTAGGCAAAATAGGTATGATATCTGGGGCAAGAAAAAGCTGAATATTGTGAAAATACATACTAAGCCCGGGCGTGGTGTCTCATGCCTGTAATCCCAGCACTTTGGGAGGCTGAGGCGGTTAGATCACCTAAGGTTGGGAGTTCGAGACCAGCCTGACCAACATGGAGAAACACAATCTCTACTAAAAATACAAAAATTAGCTGGACATGGTGGTGGGTGCTGTAATCCCAGCTACTCGGGAGGGTGAGGCAGGAGAATGGCTTGAACCCGGGAGGCTTAGGTTGCAGAGGTTGCAGTGAGCTGAGATTGCACTACTGCACTCCAGCCTTGGTGACAGAGTGAGACTCCATCTCAAAAAAAAAAAAAAAAATCCAAAAACTCAAAGAGGGTTCCACAAAGATGACTAGCAAGTGGCAAGAATCACTGGGGGTAATTGACTATCTTGGGACACTATGCAAGAGACAACTCCAAGATGATGTTGCAGGCTGGTTACCACAAACTGTATTCCATAATCACCTAATCTGATGGAGTTCTCTAGATTTCACAAGCAGGTTCAATAAAGGATGACAAAAGTAGCCTTCCACAGCTCTGGGCCTACGATATCCTCCTCATAGCGGCTAATCCCTTCAAAAGGAAAATGCCGCATCCTCATCCTTCCAGACAGGCTCCCCAAAATGAGGCTCACTGGCCTGGCTTGGGTCCAGTAAACAACCATGAACCCATTTGTTGTGACAGGGTGGGTTCATTCCATCTGAAGTTCATGGATGGAGTGTGAGGGATCCACCAGCAGTGACTCAGGGGCAATTCACTCTGGCTGATTCTGGTACTGGCTCTGTTCCTCCAAAAATAAGAGATGCAGAGCAAATGAGAGAAAAGGTGGCAAGTGCCCTCTACTGTCCCAGTGGAAAAAACTGCCCACTCTGCCCATATCTAAGCTTTTTCTTAGCTGACGTAACCTCACATCTTGTATCTACTTGTCTTTTTTTCAATCAACATTTTGTTATTATCTGAATATATTGCAAATATACATATATCACTAGACCAAAGATTTACAAGACTTGGAGGCTGAAAACTATGAAACATTGTTAAGAGAAGCCGCAGGGCCGGGCACGGTGATGTGCACTGTAATCCCAGTTACTTGGGAGACTGAGGCACGAGAATTACTTGAACCCAGGAATTGGAGGTTGCAGCTAGCCAGGATTGTGCCACTGCACTCCAGCCTAGGTGAGACCCTATCTAAAAAAAAAAAAAAATAGAAGCCACAGGAATAATGGCTCAGACCTGTACTCCCAGTTACTCAGAAGCCCAGTCAGGAGGGTCGCTTGATGCCAGGAGTTCAAGACCAGCCTAGCCAACATAGCAAGACCCTGGCTCTAAAAAAGTAAGTAAATTAGCTGGGCATGGTGACATCCGCCTGTAATCCCAACTACTTGGGAGGCTGAGGTGGGAAGATCACTTGAGCCCTGGCGATCATGACCACAGCAAGCTATGATTGTGCCACTGTACTTAAGCCTGGGGAAGAGAAAGAGACCCCATCTCTAAAAAAGTAAAAATAGGCCAAGCATGGTGGCTCACACCTGTAATCCAAGCACTTTGGGAACCCAATGTGGGAAGATCACTTGACCCCAGGTGTTCGAGACCAGTCTGAGCAAAATAGCAAGACGTCTTCTCTACAAAAAATAAAAAATTAGCTGGTGTGGTGGTGCATGCCTGTAGCCCTAGCTACTTGGGAGACTGAGGCAGGAGGATCACTTGAGCCCAGGAGTTTGAGGTTACCTGGCACTCCAGCACTCCAGCCTGGGCAACAGAGCAAGACCTTTTCTCTAATAAAAAGAAAATCTAAAAAGAAAAATAAACCTAAATAAATACAGAGATATCCTATGTTTATAGATTGGAAAACAGAATATTGTTAAGATGTCAATTATCCCCAAATTGATCTGTAGATTCAATGCAATCCAAATCAAATCCCAGAAGACTAGTTTTTTTGTCCAAATTGATAAGGGGATTATAGAATTCCTATGGAAATGCAAAATACCTAGAATAGCCAAAACAATATTGAAAAACAAGGACAAGGTAAAGAACTCATATTACTTAGCTTCATAAAGCTATAGTAATGAAGACAGTGTCTTATTAGCAAAAAGATAGACAAATAGATTAATGAGAGAAAACAGAAAGCAGAAGCAGATCCAGATATATATGGCCAGTGGGCTTTCAACAAAAGAACAAAAGTGATTGCATAAGCAAGGATAACCTTTTCAACAAATGGTGCTAGAACAATGGGATATGTATATATTAAAAAAATTCAATCCATATCTCACACAATATGTAAATATTAACTCAAAATGGATCATAGCCATAAATATAAATCCTAAAACTATAAATCTTCTAGGAGAATACATAGAAGAAAATCTTTGACACTTTGAGTTAGAGCTTTCTTAAAATAACAAAAGCACAATTTACTTTTAAAAAGTTTTTAAGTTGGCCAGACATGGTGGCTCACGCCTTTTATCCCAGCACTTTGGGAGGCCGAGGCTGGTGGAGCACGAGGTCAGGAGATCAAGACTATCCTGGCTAACATGGTGAAACCCCATCTCTACTAAAAATACAAAAAATTAGCTGGGTGTAATGGCACATACCTGTAGTCCCAGCTACTCGGGAGGCTGAGACAGGAGAATCACTTGAACCCGGGAGGCGGAGGTTGCAGTGAGTGGAGATCGTGCCACTGCACTCCAGCCTGGGTGACACAGCGAGACTCCGTCTCAAAAAAAAAAAAAATTGTTAAGTTAGACTTCAACAAATTGAAAACTTCTGCTCTTCAAACATGTTAAGAGAATGAAAAGACAAGCCACAGCTGGAAGAAAATATTTGCACATTACATATCTGATAAAGGACTTACCCAGATTATAAAAAGAACTCTCTCAAAACCCAATAATAAGAATATAAACAACTCATTTTTTAAAAGTCACAAAAACATTGAACAGACCAATGAAAATATTTAGATGGCAAAAAAAGCTGTGAAAAGTTATTCAACATTATTACTCATTAGGAATATGCAAATTAAAACCATAGTAAGATATCAGTACATACCATTAAAATGACTAAAATTAAAAGGACTGACTGTACCCAATGCTGGTGAGGATGTGGAACAACTGCAATTCTCCAGCCCTGCTCATGAGAATGTAAAAGGGCACAACCACTTTAGAAAACAGTTTGCCAGTTTCTTAATGAGTTACACAAATACCTAATGTAGGACCCAGCCATTTAACTTCTAGGGATCATAGACCTAAATTTTTTGAGATTTACTGAAAAGAAATGAAAGCATTGTACATAAAAAGAGTTGTATGTGAACTTGTAATGGCTGAAAACTAGAAATAACCTGTATTAGTCAAGATTCTCTAAGAGAAACAGAGCCAGTAAAATATACATATGTGCGTCTGTGTGTGTGTGTATTTCTTGTATGTCTCGTACATGTCTGATCAGTAGATAGATTAGATAGATAGATAGATAGATGATAGATAGATAGATAGATAATAGATAGATAGACAGACAGACAGACATCTTATTGGTTCTACCTTTCTGGAGAACCTTGGCAAATATGTATATGTGTAATTTATTATGGGAATTGGCTCCTGAGATTATGGAGGCCAAGAAGACCCACAGTCTGCTGCCTGCAAACTGAAAATGCAGGAAAGCCAGTAGTGTAATTCAGGCTGAGTTTGAAAGCCTGATAACCAGGAAAACTACTCTCTGAGCACAGGAAAAGATGGACGTCCCAGAGTGAATAGAGAGGTCAAAGTGCCCTTCCTCCGCCTTTTTGTTCTGTTCGGGCCCTCTATGGATTGGATGATGCCTGCCCACATTGGTGAGGGTGACCTTCTTTACTCAGTCTTCTGATTCAGATGCTCATCTCTTCTGGAAACAACCTCAAAGATATACCCAGAAACACTGTTTTATCAGCTATCTGGACATCTTTGAGTCCAGTCAAGTTGACACATAAAATTAACCATCACACAACCCCGTTGTCAGTTAATAGGTAAATAGGTAAGAAAATTGTACACACCATAGAATACCACTCAACCATAGAAAGGCATAACTACTGATATAACACAACATGAATGCAACTCAAATAGTTACATCACATGTGTACTCTATGATTTCATTACACAAAATTCTAGAAAATACAACTGATAGCGTCAGACAGCAGTGGTTACTTGGGGGTAGGGAGAGGCACAGGGAGGAAGAAGAGCAGGGTTACCATGAGAAAGGAGGGCTTTTAGGGGACAATGGATATGCTTATTATCTCGATTATGGTAATGGCTTCATAAGTGTATACCTGTGCAATATATTTTAAGTCAATCATACCTCAAGCTGTAAAAAAAAAAAAAAAGTCCAGGTATGGTGGATCATGCCTATAATCCCAGCAATTTGGGAGGCTGAGGCAGGCAGGTAGATCACTTGAGCTCAGGAGTTCATTACCAGCCTGGGCAATGTGGTGAGACCCTGTCTCTATAAAAAGCAGAAAAAATTAGCCGGGCATGGTGGTGTATACCTGTGGTCCCAGCTACTTGGGAGGCTGAGGTGGGAGGATTTCTTGAGCCCAGGAGGTGGAAGTTGCAGTGAGCCAAGATAACACCACTGCACTCCAGCCTGGGTGCCAGAGCGAGACCCTGTCTCGGAAAAAAAAAAAAAAAGAAAGAAAAAGAATGCAAGATTTCAATTTATCTCCCTTAAATGTGTATCCCCACAACCCGTACCCTTTCTTAAGAAACTGCCTGGAGGATGGGGGTAGCATCTTAACTTTCACATGCATAATTCCCTACAGCTGACCATCCCAGCCATGAAGGTCTGGTCTATTTCACATGCCTCCACCAACCATTCCAGCTTGGGGTGAGCACTCATTCTGCCCCACTTGTTTTATGCATATTACAATCCAGAATGTTCTTTGGTTCTTCTGGTGCACTGGCTCCTTTGTTCATTGTTCATTTAACTTACATTTTGTCGACCACCTACCATGTTGCACTGTACTAGGCAACTGTGTAGAAAGTGTCTGTAGAAATCATTACAGTTTAGAGTGAAAGTGGTGATAAGTCCAGAAAAAGGAGTGACTGAGACTTCCTGGGAAGGAACACTGAAGGAGAGCCAGGTGGGAGTCTTGAGCTGATTCTTGAAGGATGAATATGGGGTTTTTTATGATGTAATTTTTATCTTCAATTAAATTGTAAGCAATTCAAAACAGCACTGTGTCTTATACTTTTTGGTTCCCTCATATTTGTTACCGTTACATGGAGTAAATATTGAGTATTTATTTGTTAACTGATTAATACATTCATGTAGCTGAACAGAGATGTGGGCTTCTCAGCTCAGGAATTCCATTTTCACTGAGCAGTTCTCACAGATGTCATTAAGCATTACAAACTTGTGTTCTGTGACCCACACTGAGATAGTCCAATGTGGATGTGATCACTACATTGCAGAAATTAAAATCGTAACATCTTGGGCAATGTGGAGATAACAGCTGCCTTTCTGTTATATAAAAGTATGAATCTTGCCTCCTTTAAACATTTTCAATTTGGGACAGAAAACATTGAATTAGCTGGGCCTCGTGCACACCTGTAGTCCCAGCTACTCGGGAGGCTGAGGTGGGAGAATCACTTGAACCCAGGAGGCGGAGGTTTCAGTGAGCCGAGATCATGCCACTGCACTCCAGTCTGAGCAACACAGAGGCTCAGTCTCAAAAAAAAAAATAAGTAAAAAAAATAAAAATAAAAATAAACATTCATTGAAATGTGGCATGGTCATATGCCACAAAGATGTGAAATATTTCAAGTTCACCCTTCAAAATTAAAGTCCGCAGTGGCCCTTGGAGCAGGTCATTATTGTTAAAAATAACTTGTGAGTGTCTGTCCGCTATATCTCCACAACCATGCCTCACCTGGGAACACTGAGTTGAAAATTACATGCTTATGAAAGTTTCAAGCACCAACTCAATGAAAGAAAGAAGTGTTAGCAAACCTGTTAAGAAATCTGTAAGACACAAATCATAAATTCTGCTTCTTTACGTGGGTGTCTGCCTCCCACACCTACTTGCTATTTTTACCTCTGGGTGTTTCATGAATCAAGGGGAAGAGAAATAAATACAGGGATTGAGGGTGTTTTATGTTCAAATGGTAACACCACGCCCCTACGTTTCCCCTGGCGATGGGAAGGAAGGAGGTTTCTGGCCTCTGGTGTAAAAACCAGGTTGATACTGGCTAGTTCACTCTTTTAACATGGGGTGGGTGGTGATAAATCATACATAAATTATCAGCAATATTTTGTCCCAGATGAGGTGGGCTCTGATTTACAACAGTAAATCACGTCTGAAATATGAGACTGGCATGGCCCACTTTGATGTCATTCAATGTTTTTAGAATCAATACCAGTTTTATTTTGCAGTTGAAGCAGATACACTTCCTCCTTTGGTGTCTAAGAACTCACTGAATTCAATGTTGAACTATCAAAATCTATCTTGGTCCTATCTACTTGAATTAGTTCCAAATAGGGGCTTTTTTCCTTGCTATTGCCAATGTATGCAAATATATCAAGCACAAAATCATTCTCCTGATGCCTTCATCCCACAGATGTTTTGAGTTCTCATTCTTTGCACAAGAGACGTAAAAGGAGTATGATAAAATTGGCATGATTGTCAAAAGGGCGGGACAGGTGCACTTCCCAGATGGAGATGTTGTGAATGTCAGCTGGGAGAAACGACTCCAAAGTACTTTCCAGCACCTGCGCCTGGTTGCTGAGAAGGGATTCATTCTAAGGCCCTCTGAATCTGCCAGCAGAATTTCTATCCCACGTGATTTCCCAGCCTGATCCGGAGGTGAGTTTGCTCAGAATGAAGTCCATACACTTCAGAAAAGATCTCCACGTAGGCCAGGTGCAGTGGTTCACACCTGTAACCTCAGTACTTTGGGAGGCCAAGGCGGGCGGATCAGGAGGTCAGCAGTTCAAGACAAACCTGGCCAACATGGTGAAACCCTGTCTGTACTAAAAATACAAAAATTAGCCAGGTGTGATGGCAGGCACCTGTAATCCCAGCTACTCAGGAGGCTGAGGCAGGAGAATTGCTTGAACTCGGGAGACAGAGGTTGCAGTGAGCCAAGACAGCGCCATTGCACTCCAGCCTGGGCAACAAAGTGAGACTCCATCTCAAAACAAAAAAAAAAAAAGAAAAGAAAAAAGATCTCCACATTTACAGCTGTGTTTCTGCAATCATTTTTAAAATCCAAAGTTGCGAGCGACTAGGTGCATCTTGTTTATGTAGGATGTTGCTGTGTTTATGCAGTGCTCTGTTAAACCCACCACTCGCCAGCCTGGCTAACTGCCCAGGCATAGCCTCCTGGAAAATTTCCATAGGAAGTGGGCAGGGACTAAAGCAGTAGGGTAGGGATACTGAGAGATTCATGTGGCTCCAGGTGAGATGACACAGATGTCAGAAAACGTAATCAAGCCTTGGAATTTGGGAGACACTGGGATCTGCAGAAGGTGAGGAGAGTAGGTTTTTATTTAATTACTTGTAAAAATAACAAGAGTATAGTGCAAAAAAGTGTTTTCCTAAAATGAACTCAGGCAACATTTATTGAGTTCCAACTGAGCTAGAAACTGAGCAAGGCTCTGGGATCAAAAAGATGTTTTTATATGGGCAGAAGTTAGGCAGACACAAAATTACTCCGGAAGCATTGATGGAGACACCAGTGCATAACATAGTTATCTGTAACAGCTAGGATGCTTCTGGCCAAAGATAACAGAAAATCTAATTCAAACAGGCTTACATGATTGAAGGGATCTACTGGCTCCCAGACTTGGAAAGTCTAGAAGCAAGAGTATCTTAAGGCCTGCTCCGGAAACACAGCCACATGACCAAGGCCAGAATTTCTCCCCAGTTCTCAGAGCTGCTTTCCCAGTGCTGGCTTCATCCTGAGGGTGGCTCCTCTCGCCAGCTGAAGACTGCTGCCTCCAGATTCCAGGCGACAGGCTTTGTCCACATCAGAAGGAAAGAAAGAGTACTTCTGTCCCATCATTGTAATAAACACCCTGAGAAGAGTGCTCACGGAGCCAGGGTGGCTCGTAGGACCCCCCAGGAAACAATCACTGTGACCAGGACATGGAATGTATTATTTAAATTAACCTCCAGGTCACATGCCAACCAGAAGAGTAGGAAAATAGTTGAATTTATCAACAAACATATGTTTGGGATGCTGGGTGCAAAGGATGCCGAGATATCTGACTCTGCCCGAGGAGGGGGTGGTGTAGACTGTGAAAGAGGAGGTTGGGGAAGACTTCACAGACGAGGAGATGTCAGCTGAGTGTGGTAGCTTACACCTGTAATCTCAGCACTTTGGGAGGCCAAGGTGAGCAGATCACCTGAGGTCGGGAGTTCAAGACCAGCCTGACCAATATGGTGAAACCCCATCTCTACTAAAACTAAAAATACAAAAATTAGCCAGGCTATGGTGATGCGTGCCTGTAATCCCAGCTACTCAGGAGGCTGAGGCAGGAGAATCACTTGAACCAAGGAAGCGGCGGTTGCAGTGAGCCGAGATCACACCACTGTACTCCAGCCTGGGTGACAGAGGGACACCCTGTCTCAAAAAAAAAAAAAAAAAAGGAGATGTCAGCTGGGACCAGAACGTGAAGAACCCTCAATGCCATGCTAAGAAACTTGAACCTTCACCTCATCTAAAAAGAAATAAGTTGTTAAAGCAAATCCATAGCATAAACCAGATGGGCTGACTTACGCTACCGATAAAACATCATTTTCAACAAGTCAAAGCATGATTCTCATACAACTATAGGATAAGTACATATCAAATTTTATTCAACTACTTAATGAGGCATCCAGTAAGAATTTAAAGCTGGTTTTAAGAACATCTGAGGAGCCCAGGAATTCGAGACCAACCTAGGCAACATGGCGAGATCCTGTCCCTATAAAAAAATACAAAAATTAGCCGAGTGTGGTAGTGTGCACCTGTAATTCCAGTTAGCTGGGAGGCTGAGGTGGGAGGATAATTTGAGCCCAGGAAGTAGAGGTTGCAGTGAGCTGAGATTGTGCCACTGTACTCCAACCTAGGTGACAGAGTTCGAAAACAAAACAAAACAAAACAAAAAACAGGAGGCTGGGCACAGCTGCTCGTGCCTGTAATCCTAACACTTGGGGGAGACTGAATAGGAGGATTACCTGAGGCCAGGAGTCTTGATTACTTGAGGCTGCAGTGAGCTATGATCACACCACTGCATTCCAACCCAAGTGACAGCGAGGCCTTGTCTCAAAAAAAAAAAAAAAAGAAATAAAAAGAAAAAACGAAACAATAAAGAAAACTTAAAAGAATTCAGAATAACATTACTTGATCAGACATACAAGTAGCTAGTTGTGTTTCAAAGAGATGGAAGCCTAACTTTTGGAGTTTTCTACCAAGAGAAATAATTTGTATTTCCACTGGACACAAATCTACAAGTTAATACTTACCTGCATAGAGTCTGAGTCTTTAATTAATATTCCCAAGCAAAGTAAAATAATAGTACAACCTTCTATCCCTGGAGAATGAAATAATCTTTAGATAGGCTTGCTAGACAATGCTTTAGTATGGCCTTAAAAAGACAGTCATTCTCTTGGCTTTATTATTAAGTTTTGGATAATTTTTCCTAGCGCCGGAGCAATCTAAGAGTTTTGTCTTTTAAAGTGGACTTAAGCATGATGGTACTTGCATATCAGTGAATACCACTAATTGTAGTCAGTTTTAATACTGTCATTAAGAGAGGATCGGCACGGTGTGGGAGGCGGAGGCGGGCGGATCACGAGGTCAGGAGATGGAGACCATCCTGGCTAAAGCGGTGAAACCCCATCTCTACTAAAAATACAAAAAATTAGCCAGGCATGGTGGCGGGCCCCTGTAGTCTCAGCTACTCTGGAGGCTGAGGCAGGAGAATGACGTGAACCCGGGAGGCGGAGCTCGCAGTGAGCGGAGATTGCGCCACTGCACTCCAGCCTGGGCGACAGAGGGAGACTCTGTCTCAAAAAAAAAAAAAAAAAAATTGTCAGGTAAAGAGCCAGAGTTGCCACCTGCTCGTTCCAGAGGATTAAGGAGAAAACGTTTATAAAACACTTTGAGCATCGCAGAGGAAGTCTCTGAATAAACAAACACTTGTTAAAGCTGCAGCCGTCTTCTATATAATTTACATTTTATCACTCTGCCTTCACCCCCCCAGCTTACCACACACTTGCCCCCACCTCCCAGCAGCACCATTTAAGGGTGACAGATTAATAAGAAGGGGTAATTGATGTAAGGCAAGACTAAGTAGACTGCTTTGAGGATTTTTGCTTTGTTTCCTAAAGCTTCCCAACTTATCTGCTCTTTAAGGAACCTGGAGTTTTTTTCAGAAAGAGAGACACCTAATTGTGTAAGTCAACTTTGTAATTGTGTGGCTTTATTTAATAATTTAAGAATATTTTCTTTTTCAAAAAATGGATCATAACTTACATACTTTCTTGTTTCACTTATTAATATGTTATGAGCATTACTGTTGAGAGCAGCTGTGTTGATATAGCATGAGTATTTGAAAATAAGAAGCGTTTCTGTGTTTAAAGATACCCATAGGGAGACTTGGTTCACATTTATGCAGTAAATCGATATATGCCCTTTCAGGGCCTACTATGTGCTGAAACAAAAATGGACACCACAGAGATACCTAAGATGTTTTCCCGCCCAATACAAAGCCCTCAGTGACAAGAGTGAAACCAGAGGATTCAGAGGGCATTTTCCAGCACCTGAGAAATAAGGTTGTTTGCTTAAGTTGCTGCACTTTAATAAGAGTTTTTGTTTCGTCCTAGATCACTTTGAGTACCCCAGTGGTCTTATAGACAAACGAATAGACATTTCTAAGAGATAAAAGCCCCTGCATAAAGATTCTAAGAAAAAATATAAAACCATCTCTGGGAAGGGATATAAAAATCATGAGTAACTAAAGTAGATAGAAATTAATAGACTTTATTTCCTTTTAAAATATAATATCTTTAATTGTAGAACTGTTGGGCAAAGAGCCGAATGATGATTTAAGCCATATAAATGGCCAGTCTGCAGATTGGCTAATTATTGGCCAAAACCATAATAGCCCTCTACATTCCAAATTAAAAGACATAGCCCATAAAGATAGTAGTAAGACTTTGTTTCCTTCTCCTTAATCTTGTACAAGAGTTAACCTCCCAGACCCAAGACATTTTTAGCAATTAGTGCTGAATGAAGTTAACTAATGAAGTTAACAGTGCTGACAAAGCCTTGGTCACTGATCCCCTCTGCTTGTCATTAACCTCTAGAAACTGCTAAATAGGACGCCAAAAAAAAAAGCATTTTATGAATATTATTTAAAAGGCTGTATAATATTTTATACATACATTTCCAATGTAGAAAAATCTGTCTCTTATAATGTATATGTGTGTGCAAGGTAGTTTACAGGTTTTTTTTAAGTTTTTATTTCCAGAACTTTCTTCTAGCACAAAACAGTAATCTGAGGTAAAAATTCTATGTATATAGGGAATGAAAACTATTACTAAAATCAGCCATTCCAAAATGTTTTTCAAAGAAAAAGGGGTATAAAATTCACTTTAAAAAATCGGGAGTCTTTATTTTTGCCTATTAACACTTTGAATGAATTTATTGAAAGTTTTAAGGAGAGTGAAAAATTGGATCATGGGTTAGTGTCCCCTTGAAAATGGTGGCGTATGATTCTCACACTCTTAAAAGAACAAAACATAAAATATCATTGAAACAACATAAACATAGCCCCATTTATTATTATAACTACAAATCATATTTTCACAGTAATTTATTCAGATTTAAGAATTTTCATAAGAAAAGATACGAAGTCTCAGTGGATCGTAATGTTACTGACTCTATTCAACATGTAATAGGCTTTACTCTGATTTTACATCCTGAGTCCATAAAACTTATTAAATGACACTTCAAAATGTCTTTCAATGGTGGAAGCTTTGGTTAAGTGAAAAATCCTTTTGGGGTTTTCCCTCTCTAGTTTTCTAACTTGGACTTCCTTTATTACATCACAAACATTAATCACATTATCCAGTAACAGATCAGATTTACCCTATCTTTCAGATCCTCATTAATCTACTAGTGAAGTTATGAGCTCCATTAATATGGTTACGTTTAGAATGTCTCCCTGAAGCACAGTATATCTATTACTGGGGCTGAATAACCCAAAAGCCATGTGTCTTATCCAGTCCAGATATGTTTTTGAAATGTCAGCTTTGACAGAGAAACTTCCTGTGCACCCCACACATAGGAATCCTACAGAATATTTGCTTTATTTACTGCTTGGGCTACTATTTTAGCAGAAGATAAATTCTCCATGCAGGATCAAGTTTGCATCTTGCAGAGACTGAGCCATCTGTTTTTGTCCAGAGCTTGGCTGTGTTCCATCTGGAATGCAGGGCCAGCCTGAATGCAATTGAAAAAGAATGTGAACTCTTCATACTGTGATCACCTCCACAAACAGAGGGAGCGCTGCAAGTTCCTTGCAATCCTAAATCAGCCAGCACTTCCTGAACACCTGCCTTGAACACAAATGTTCCTTGAGTGAGTGACAGTAAAAATGACAGGGCGTCAAGTTCATCTGGCCATGTCCACATCGATGAACCAACTTGGCCAGTAGATGCAGAACCCACTGTGGTTCTGCAAGAGCACGTATCACAGAAAGATGCTCTGGCACATTCACACGGTCTTCAGATTGCTCAGAAAGGCATGCCCTTTTCTAGATTTAGGAAGTGTGGGCTTTCCTTTCAGAATATTACAAAAAGAAGTGTCCAAGTCTCTCAGCTTACCTTGGAGTTGAATTTATTGCATTCATGGCTGGATTTGGCAGTTGCTGTTTGCATTCTGTCCTTCCACAGGGTAATACATAGAGGTAAACAAGCTGTTTCTTCTAGAGGATGTAAAAATCAATAAACAGTTACAATGTATACTCCATACACATGGCATTTATCATCAGACTCATTTAAGAGAAACTAGATAAATAGAAAGATACTCTTTTTTTTTTTTTTTTTTTTTGAAGATGGAGTCTCACTCTTTCGCCTTCACCCAGGCTGGAATGCAGTGGCGAGATCTCAGCTCACTGCAACCTCCATCTCCCGGTTTCAAATGATTTTCCTGCCTCAGCCTCCTGAGTAGCTGGGATTATAGATGCCCACCACTACGCCCAGCTAATTTTTTGTATTTTTAGTAGAGACGGGGTTCTACCATGTTGGCCAGGCTGGTCTCGAACTCCTGACCTTGTGATTCGCCCACCTCAGCCTCCCAAAGTGCTGGGATTACAAGCATGAGCCACCGCACCCGGCCTAGAAAGATACTTTTAAGGAATTTTAAAATATTAGAAAATATTTTCCTAAAGAGAAACATGTTGAAGTCAATGAATATTTTCTTCAAAATGTCAAATGGATAAGACAAAATTCAAAGATAGACAAGGTGAAGGAAGGGAAATACCAATAAAAAAAGGAAGTCTGTTAAAACAAAATTTAGGAGACTTCAAAAAAACTGCATTTCAAAGATTAGAAATTATGTATTTGTGAGCAGAGTAATATGGTTATCACATTTTTCAGCAAAACAATCTAGTTTTGGAATTTGGGGGCTGTGTTTCATTCTTGAGGTAAGGACATCCTATATCATTTAGTGAGCAAGAAATGGTAAGGAAAAATGAAATGGGTCTGGAAATAAGTGAACAGTTTCTTGGTTTCAGATAGGTGCTTTTTCAGTCTTTTATAATACTCTTGTAGTGCGCTTGTAAAACTGAGGCCTGGGTAATAGTACAGCTCTGTGGATTTATAGTTGATTAAACCAAGAGGTCACAGAGGCCATACATCAATATTACATGTCCAGGAGAGCTCTAGGGCTCTCTATGTGACTTTGCAGCAGAGAAACATGCTTCTCAGATTTGTAAGGTGTGTAGAACTCAGGATTCAAAAAGCTCTCTAGGCTGGGTTAGGTGGTTCATTCCTGTAATCCCGGCACTTTGGGAGGCCGAGGTGAGACGATTTCTTGACACCAGGAGTTTGAGACCAGCCTGGACAATAATATGAGACCACCCCCATCTCTAGAAAAATAAAAAAAAAAACTCTAAGGGCTGTACAGATGAATGGAAATCAACAAAATGAAATTTAATGCAAATAAATAAAAATAGAAACTTGCATTTAGGTTCCAAAAGTTCACTGTAAAGTACACAACCTGGTGTCAGAAGTTTCTATGGGAAGACACACACACACACATACAAACACACCTCAGGTGCTTTAGTTGATTTCAAGAAGAGAATGAGTCAGGAGTGTGTGAGCCAGAGAATGAACCAGCTAATGAGATCTTAGTTTGTATTAACAAAAGGATGGCCTCCAGATCAAGAGAAATCATCATCCCCATAGACGCTTCCCTGACCAGGCACATCTGGAGCTGTAATTCTGTGTGCCACCCTGGGAAGCCCAGGCTGGACCAAAGGGTAATAAAGAACAAGCAGAGGTCAGTGACGAGGGAGGTTGAGGGGATGACTTGGGGGGATGCTGAGAGAAACCGGCTAATGAGAATGTAAGACTTTGAAAGCTGGGAGTTTCCCTTAACAGCAGCCCAGGCTCATAAATTCCAGGCTGAAGGAGGAATTTTAAAGGGGCTACGAAAATTTAAAATAAAAGAAATTCACTGTTATGCCTCCTACCACTTCAACACACGTAAAAAATAACCTGCTATAGTAATTAAGCGGTTTCTTCAACAAATAAGTGGCATGAGGAAGAAAAGGGGAACCTGGGATGGATTTTCAAAGAGGCTTTAGAGACTTAACCAAATACATTGTGTGGGCTTTGCTAATTTTTTTTTTTTGAGACTGAGTCTCACTCTGTCACCCATGCTGGAGTGCAGTGGTGCGAACTCAGCTTACTGCAACCTCCGCCTCCCGGGTTCAAGTGATTCTCCTGCCTCAGCCTCCTGAGTAGTTAGGACTACAGGCATACACCATGATGCCTGGCTAATTTTTTTGTATTTAGTAGAGACGGGGTTTCACCATGTTAGTCAGGCTGGTCGCGAACTCCTGACCTTAGGTGATCTACCCGCTTCGGCCTCCCAAAGTTCTGGGATTACAGGCGTGAGCCACCATGCCCGGCCTCACTGTGGTTTTCATTTGCATTTATCTAATGACTAATAATGTTGAGAATCTTTTCATGTGCTTATTGGCCATTTGTCTGTCTTCTTTATAGAAATGTCTATTCAAATAATTTGATTTTTATATTGAGTTGTTTTCTTATTATTGAGTTATAAAAATTATTTATCTATTCTAGGCCAGGTGCGGTGGCTCACGCCTTAATCCCAGCATTTTGGGTGGCCAAGGCAGGTGGATCACTTGAGGTCAGGAGTTCGTGACCAGCCTGGCCAACATGGCAAAACCTGTCTTTATTAAAAACACAAAAATTAGCCAGGCGTGGTGGACCGCGCCTGTAATCCCAGCTACTTTGGAGGCTGAGGCATGAGAATCGCTTGAACCCGGGAGGCAGAGGTTGCAGTGAGCCGAGATTGTGCCCCTGCACTCCAGCCTGGGCGACAAAGAGAGACTCTTTCTCTCTCTCTCAAAAAAAAAAAAAAAAAGTACTTATCTATTCTGAATCCAAGTCCTTTATCAGATGTATGATTTGCAAATATTTTCTACCATTCTATAGATTGTCCTTTTACTTTATTAATGGTATCATTAGAAGCATAAAAGTGTTTAATTTTGATGAAGTCAAATTTATCTAATTTTTATTTCTTCATTTGTGCTTTAATTTATATTTCTGTAATTAGATTTTTAAGTAGCTTTTTCATCTATTAATTTAATGTAGTTAAATATATGTTACTACAACCATGAAATAACCCTTATGTTGTGGCTGTGGAGGTGTTAAAATGCAACACGCTCAACTTTATTAAAGTAAATTGGGACTGCCTCCCATGGTAAAGATGTGTAACCAGTCTGCTATAATTTTTAAATTCACATTATACCATCAGTTCAACTATCACAATAACGTAGTCAAGTTTGGAAGGGAACGGAACCCCCTGAAAATCACCGTGTAGAGTGATATACGTCATTTGAAAATTCCCTTGCCTCAAATTTCATGGAACACAGTTATGCTCATGAGGAAGGAAAAAAAAATGCTCCTAAAATCATCCTCAACATAGTCTTAACAGCCTGGTAAGGTCACCTGCCCTTCCTCCAGCCAGAATCTGGAGAAGTGAGAACATGTAACTTGGAAAAAAAAGTCAGCACTATTTATGTGAAAACAAAAACAAAGGCTGGGTGTGTTGGCTCACACCTGTAGATCTCAGCACTTTGGGAGGCCAAGGTGGGAGGCCAGGAGTTTGAAGCCCGCCTGGCCAACATAGCAAGATCCTGCCTCTGCAAAAATTAAAATAATTAGCCTGGCATGGTGTTGTGCACGTGTAGTCCTAGCTACTTGGGAAGCTGAGGCAGGAAGATCGCTTGAATCCAGCAGTTGAAGACTGCAGTGAACTATGATTGCTCTACTGCACTCCAGCCTGGGCGACAGAGCAAGACTCCATCTCCAGAAAAAAAAAAAAAAAAAAAGTTTATATGTCTTTAAAGAGTAGATACTTTTAGATAGTATTGCACAAATAAGTATATATGGAGCATAACTTGGTTTCATTTGATAATAAGTATTCTCATATAAACTCAATTCCATAATCCCTGGGTCATTATACATAACTACACACTAAAAATTACATAATACTTTAAATATATGTATTAATCGTAATTAAATCAGTGATTCATCATCACATAACCAGTAGGTTATTTTTCTTTTTCTTTTTTTTTGAGAGAGAGTCTCACTCTGTCATCCAGGCTGGAGTGCAGTGGTCCCATCTCAGCTCACTGCAACCTCCAGCTCCCTGGTTCAAGTGATTCTCCTGCCTCAGCCTCCCAAGAAGCTGGGACTACAGGCACCTGCCACCACGCCTGGCTAATTTTTGTACTTTTAGTAGAGACAGGGTTTCACCATATTGGCCAGGCTGGTCTCGAACTCCTAACCTTGTGATCTGCCTGCCTCAGCCTCCCAAAGTGCTGGGATTACAGGTGTGAGCCACTGTGCCTGGCCATAACAAGTAGTTTTTAAAAAATAATTACTATAACTGCTCCGCCTTAGCTTTGTTCTAGGATTTTTACTTTCACCAAACTGAAATTCACATGGATCAAAATCATGATTATTTATATTTGTCCAAAGTTTACAAAGCTGTATCTATTTTCTAGAAGTAGCTCAAGGTCTAAATTTTCGTTAGTTTTGGCCGGGTGCGGTGGCTCACGCTTGTAATCCCAGCACTTTGGGAGGCCGAGGTGGGCGGATCACGAGGTCAGGAGATCGCGACCACGGTGAAACCCCGTCTCTACTAAAAATACAAAAAATTAGCCGGGCGTGGTGGCGGGCGCCTGTAGTCCCAGCTACTCGGAGAGGCTGAGGCAGGAGAATGGCGTGAACCCGGGAGGCGGAGCTTGCAGTGAGTTGAGATTGAGCCATTGCACTCCAGCCTGGGCGACAGAGCGAGACTCCATCTCAAAAAAAAAAAAATTTTTTTTCATTAGTTTTAAAAGAGTATGGAGATATTCAAGAAATGACTCTCAAAAGAAACATGAAGTAAAAAGTAAAAATCTTTTATTTTTTATTTTATTATTATTATGCTTTTAAGTTTTAGGGTACATGTGCACAATGTGCACGTTTGTTACATATGTATACATGTGCCCTGTTGGTGTACTGCACCCATTAACTCATCATTTAGCATTAGGTATATCTCCTAATGCTATCCCTCCCCCCTCCCCCCACCCCACAACAGTCCCCGGTGTGTGATGTTCCCCTTCCTGTGTCCATGTGTTCTCGTTGTTCAATTCCCACCTATGAGTGAGAATACATGGTGTTTGGTTTTTTGTCCTTGCAATAGTTTGCTGAGAATGATGATTTCCAGTTTCATCCATGTCCCTACAAAGGACATGAACTCATCATTTTTTATGGCTGCATAGTATTCCATGGTGTATATGTGCCACATTTTCTTAATCCAGTCTATCATTGTTGGACATCTGGGTTGGTTCCAAGTCTTTGCTATTGTGAATAGTGCTGCAATAAACATACGTGTGCATGTGTCTTTATAGCAGCATGATTTATAGTCCTTTGGGTATATACCCAGTAATGGGATGGCTGGGTCAAATGGTATTTCTAGTTCTAGATCCCTGAGGAATCGCCACACTGACTTCCACAATGGTTGAACTAGTTTACAGTCCCACCAACAGTGTAAAAGTGTTCCTATTTCTCCACATCCTCTCCAGCACCTGTTGTTTCCTGACTTTTTAATGATCGCCATTCTAACTGGTATGAGATGGTATCTCATTGTGGTTTTGATTTGCATTTCTCTGATGGCCAGTGATGATGAGTATTTTTTCATGTGTTTTTTGGCTGCATAAATGTCTTCTTTTGAGAAGTGTCTGTTCATTTCCTTCGCACACTTTTTGATGGGGTTGTTTGTTTTTTTCTTGTAAATTTGTTTGAGTTCATTGTAGATTCTGGATATTAGCCCTTTGTCAGATGAGTAGGTTGCGAAAATTTTCTCCCACTTTGTAGGTTGCCCGTTCACTCTGATGGTAGTTTCTTTTGCTGTGCAGAAGCTCTGTAGTTTAATTAGATCCCATTTATCAATTTTGGCTTTTGTTGCCATTGCTTTTGGTGTTTTAGACATGAAGTCCTTGCCCATGCCTATGTCCTGAATGGTATTGTCTAGGTTTTCTTCTAGGGTTTTTTTTTTTTTTTTGAGACAGAGTCTTGCTCTGTTGCCCAGGCTGGAGTGCAGTGGCGTGATCTTGGCTCACTGCAAGCTCTGCCTCCTGGGTTCACGCCATTCTCCTGCCTCAGCCTCTCTGAGTAGCTGGGACTACAGGCACCCGCCACCATGCCCGGCTAATTTTTTTGTATTTTTAGTAGAGACGGGGTTTCACCGTGGTCTTGATCTCCTGACCTCATGATCCGCCCACCTCGGCCTCCCAAAGTGCTGGGATTACAAGCGTGAGCCACCGCGCCCGGCCTCTTCTAGGGTTTTTATGGTTTTAGGTCTAACATGCAAGTCTTTAATCCATCTTGAATTAATTTTTGTATAAGGTTTAGGGAAGGGATCCAGTTTCAGCTTTCTACATGTGGCCAGCCAGTTTTCCCAGCACCATTTATTAAATAGGGAATCCTTTCCCCATTGCTTGTTTTTGTCAGGTTTGTCAAAGATCAGATAGTTGTAGATACGCGGCATTACTTCTGAGGGCTCTGTTCTGTTCCATTCATCTATATCTCTGTTTTGGTACCAGCACCATGCTGTTTTGGTTACTGTAGCCTTGTAGTATAGTTTGAAGTCAGGTAGCGTGATGCCTCCAGCTTTGTTCTTTTGGCTTAGGATTGACTTGGCGATGTGGGCTCTTTTTTGGTTCCATATGAACTTTAAAGTAGTTTTTTCCAATTCTGTGAAGAAAGTCATTGGTAGCTTAATGGGCATGGCATTGAATCTATAAATTACCTTGAGCAGTATGGCCATTTTCACAATATTGATTCTTCCAACCCATGAGCATGGAATGTTCTTCCATTTGTTTGTATCCTCTTTTATTTCATTGGGCAGTGGTTTGTAGTTCTCCTTGAAGAGGTCCTTCATGTCCCTTGTAAGTTGGATTCCTAGGTATTTTATTCTCTTTGAAACAATTGTGAATGGGAGTTCACTCATGATTTGTCTCTCTGTCTGTTATTGGTGTATAAGAATGCTTGTGAAAATCTTTTATTTTTACATATATAATCATATGAGACATGACACAAATAATTTCCAATTAAATATGGTGATTAATATATTTTAATTTTTGTTCTTTCCTGAAACTCCAGTAAAACAGAGTAAAATAAATTAAACATGCATAAACCCAGAAGAAAAAACAAAGCAGAGAATGCAACAGCAGAGGGGAGATCTCAACAAACTTTGGAAGTTGACAGGCAAATCAGTGGATGGCCAGAAACCAAAACCTTACCCTGCTGGGAAGATCAGAAGAATGGAGCAGATTTAAAGTACTCAACTTTGGGACAGCTCAGAAATGGTAGGTACTGGGTAATCACTTAAGAAGCATAGGTGCAGGATGGAAGTAAAAGCAAGAGGAAAGTTGATGGCGCTTGTAAGAAACAGTCAAACCACCACGCTGCCCTTCTCCCCTGGCCCCATACACAACCAGGAATTACCCTACCCCTCAACCAGCAGAAGCCAGGAAAGGTTGAACTATTATGGACTCTGATCTTCGGGATACTTGGTCTGATTTAGGGCAAGATAACATTCTGTACTAAAACCTCAAGTGGAAACCTACACACTGAACTTGAGATTTCCAGCCACAACTCTCTCTCACTCTCACCACACCCTATGTCTGCTCAGATCCCATTACACTGGCAGCTAGGCATAGACTCCCAGGCAAGACCTAAGACAATTCATCTTTACTGGCAAAGTAACCACCCCCTCCTCCCAATTCTGTAGATACTGGTATTTGGAGTTCTACAAAAAGGCCAGGGACATCTAGCACCACCCAGTGACACCTACTCATTGACAGGTTCCACCCAGGTAGGCAGAATTTCCAATGAGATTTTAGTGCTTGGATCTTAAATATGAATAGACAAAATCATCGGAAATTTGAGGAAAGCTTTTTAGCATGGAAAACAAAAAGGAAAACAGAGAAAAGAAACTCAGAGGAAACAGATAATTCAAGTAAGAAGAAAGCTTCAAAATTAAGATATCATATCCATGAAGAAAAACCAGATTATGAACATGAACATTTAGAAAGCAAAAAAGAGCTTTTGGAAATAAAATATGATTGAAGAAATTAAAATTTTAGCACAAGGGCCATGCAAGGTGGCTCATGCCTGTAATCCCAGCCCTTTGGGAGGCTAAGGTGGGAGGATTAAGCCCAGGAGTCTGAGACCAGCCTGGACAACATAATGTGACCCTGTCTCTGCAAAAAAATAATTTTTAAAAGTTTAGCCAGGCAGGGTGGGTGCATGTCTGTAGTCTCAGCTACTTGGGAGTCTGAGGTGGGAGGATTGTTTGAGCCTGGGAAGATGGGGCTTCAGTCAACTGTGATCACCAATTGTGCTCCAGCCTGGGCAACACAGTGAGTCCCTGTCTCAAACAAACAAAATTCAACACAAAGTTCAGAAAATAAAGATGATGAAATAGCTCATTAATTAAAAGGAAAATGTAGGCAGGGCACGGTGGCTAATGCCTGTAATCCCAGCACTTTGGGAGGCTGAGATGGGTGGATCATGAGGTCGGGAGTTCAAGACCAGCATGGCCAACATGGTGAAACCCCGTGTCTACTCAAAATACAAAAATTAGCCGGGCGTGGTGACATGAGCCTGTAATTTCAGCTACTAGGGAGGCTAAGGCAGGAGAATGGCTTCAACCTGGGAGGGAGATGCTGTGGTTAGTTGAGATAGTACCATGGCACTCCAGCCTGGGTGATAGAGTGAGACTGTCTCAAAAAAAAAAAAGGAAAATGTCAATGAGGTAGAAAATTGGATGATAAATTATAAGAAAAATAAAGCTTCATTCATTCGTTAATTCATTGAATGCTTACTATGTGCTAGATACTATGTGCTAGATATTATTCACAATATATGAGTGAGGAAACCAACAGAAGATCCTTGCCCTCAAGGACTTTACATATTAACTGCAGAAGTCAGAAAATCAATAAACATAATAAATAAGTAAATTACATAATATGTTAAGAGACAGTGCTTTGTTCAAACAGAAAAAAAAAACCAGGTAAAGGCAATTATTGGGAGTGCTGAGAGGGTTTTGTGATCTCTTTTCTCCTTTTTTTTTTTTTTTTTTTTAGAGGGAGTCTCGCTCTGTCACCCAGGCTGGAGCGGATCTCAGCTCACTGCAAGCTCCGCCTCCTGGGTTCACAGCATTCTCCTGCCTCAGCCTCCGGAGTAGCTGAGACTACAGGCGCCTGCCACAATGCATGACTAATTTTTTTTTTTTTTTTGAGATGGAGTCTTGCTCTGTCACCCAGGCCCAGGCCGGAGTGCAGTGGCACGATCTTGGCTCACTGCAAGCTCCGCCTCCTCGGTTCACACCATTCTCCTGTCTCAGCCTCCCGAGTACCTGGGACTACAGGCGCCCGCCACCACGCCCGGCTAATTTTTGTATTTTTAGTAGAGACGGAGTTTCACCATGTTAGCCAGGATGGTCTCGATCTCCTGACCTCGTGATCCGCCCGCCTCGGCCTCCCAAAGTGCTGAGATTACAGGCATGAGCCACCGCGCCTGGCCAATTTTTGGTACTTTTAGTAGAGATGGGGTTTCACCATGTTAGCCAGGATGGCCTCAATCACCTGACCTCGTGATCCGCCGGCCTCAGCCTCCCAAAGTGCTGGGATTATGGGCATGAGCCACTGCGCCTGGCCGGTTTTTTCTTTTTTCCATTTTCTATCTTTCTAGGTTTTTTTGTTTTGTTTTTTTGTTTGTTAGTTTGTTTCTGTTTGCCTAGGCTGGAGTGCAGTGGCAGGATCATGGTTCACTTAACCTCCCAGGCTCAAGTGATCTTTCTGCCTCAGCCTCCCAAGTAGCTGGGACCACAGGCGCGCACACCATACCCGGCTAACTTTTTGATTTTTTGTAGACACAGGGTTTCTACATGCTGCTCAGGCTTTTTGGTAAAAGCCATTTTAACTGGGGTAAAGTGATACCTCATTGTGGTTTTGATTTGCATTTTCTGATGATTAGTGATATGGAGCATTTTTCATATAACTGCTGTCTATCTGCATATCTTATTTTAAGAAATAAAAATTATTGCACAGGCACGGTGGTTCACACCTGTAATCCCAACATTTTAGGAGGCCAAGGTGGGCAGATTGCTTGAGCCCGGGAGTTCAAGACCAGGCTGGGCAACATGGGGAGACTTTGTCTCCACAAAAATACCCAGGCATGGTGGCATGTACCTGTAGTCCCAGCTACTTGGGAAGCTGAGGTGGGAGGATCACTTGAGCCTGGGACGTCAAGGCTGCAGTGAGCTGTGATCGCCCCACTGCACTCCAGCCTGGAAGACAAGCAAGATACTGCTTAAAAAAAAAAGGAAAGAAAGGAAGAAAAAAGGAAAGAAAGGAAGAAAAAAGGAAAAGAAACGTAAACTCTGAGTTTAATTTAAAATAGTTACATAATTATATTGGGAGAAAATGTGTAGTTTTGTGTGGAAGAAGCGAGTGTGTGTCTGTGTGTGTAAGAGAGAGAGCAACAGAGAAAATGAGCTTATATATTTGTATATGGATATGTTTGTCAATAAATAATATATTTAATAAACAAATTGAGAAAAACAGTATAAATATAGCATTTACAGATATGACAGTAAATATCAGAACAGCTAAGAGTTGACTATTATTGTCTCTGTAGAGAAAACTGCTATTTTTATAGTAATTCTTATATTATTTGTTGTTTTAAACAATGTGCATGCAACTACTTTGAAATCTTTAAAATTTAATAAGTAATATGGTTTATTTCAGAAATATAAAATAGAAATAAAAATAAAATCAATACATTGAGATTTTCTGTTATATATCCTTAAGCCATTACCTTTTTTCTTTTCCTGCTTTCCATTGGACACTTTGAGATTTCCTTGGCTGGTTGAAGTTGGACGCTATTTTTTTCATGCAGTGGTTGTCTTCATACTCATTCACCCCTCCTTATTTCTTAGGTGTGTAACACCTGCTTCTTCCCCTAAAGAGACCAGTCTTCTAACCTGAACTTACTTCCCACATTCCCAGTCCTCATTATGTGGACATCATTCAGATATTTACTTGCATGTTCTTTGGTCCATTATTTTTCTTGAAGCAACAAAAACCTCTATTAAAATATTTGATCATCGGCAGGGTGCGGTGGCTCATGCCTGTAATCCCAGAACTTTGGGAGGCCGAGGTAGGTGAATCACCTGAGTTCAGGAGTTCCAGATCAGCCTGGCCAACATGGCAAAACCCTGTCTCTACTAAAAATTCAGAAAAACTAGCCGGGCATGGTGGTGTGCACCTGTAATCTCGGCTACTTGGGAGGCTGAGGCAGGAGAATCGCTTGAATGCTGGAGGCAGAGGTTGCAGTGAGCCGAGGTCGCACCACTGCTCTCTAGCCTGGGCGACAGAGCGAGACTCCATCTTAAAACAAACAAACAAACAAAAAACCCAAAGTATTTGATCATCGTTACTTCCGGTCTTATTTGCCAGTAATCCCAGCACTTTGGGAGGCTGTGGCTCACGCCTGTAATCCCAGCACTTTGGGAGACCGAGGCAGGCGGATCATGAGGTCAGGAGATAGAGACCGCCCTGGCTAACACGGTGAAACCTCGTCTCTACTAAAAATACAAAAAAAAAAAAAAAAAAAAAAAAAAAAAAATTAGCCAGGCGTGGTGGCGGGCGTCTGTAGTCCCAGCTACTCGGGAGGCTGAGACAGGAGAAAGGCGTGAACCCGGGAAGCGGAGCTTGCAGTGAGCCGAGATCGCGCCACGGCCCTCCAGCCTGGGTGACAAGAGTGAGACTCCGTCTCAAAAAAAAAAAAAAAAAAGTACCACATGTTTGCTGATCTAAGACTTGTAAGCAGAACACAGAAGACTGCAGTTAGGAACACCCTACAAAATCTAATTTTCCAAAAATAGGTCTCTGGGAGCCGGGCCCTGCCCTGCCTCCGCTTCAGGAGAACTGCCTCCGCCTCCTGAGGGAGTCTGTCCCCGTGAGCGCCGTGCCCAGCTCCCAGCCCCAGCTCCCCGTCTGAAGACAGCCGTTCCGGGGACCGCCCAGACACCATCGAACTGAAGATTAGAACGTTTCGGCGGAAAAGGCCAAGGAGTGGTGTGCGCGTAGAGCCTGGGACGGGGCACGGACAGAGCGGGAGCCCCGGGGGCAGAGTCTCCGCCAGAGCCCAGGAGGGACCCAGCCGGCCGCTAAAGGTGTTTCTAGCCAGAGGTCCAGCTGTGCCACAGAGTGCACCGAAGCAGGAGGCGCGGAGGACCTTTCACAGGGGCTGCGGGAGCCGACGCTTACCCACACCAGACTGGGAACAGAGAGGGGCTCTGGCGCCCAGGCCGACGGCGCCCTGCTGGGGAGCCACTGCGCCCAGCGGAGCCCGCTGCACTGCCCGAGGGCGCTGAGCTTGGAGGACGCGGCGCGAGCCGGGTCTCCGGAATGGCAGAGACTAGAGGTCCGAGGGCCCGGCCCCTGCTGCTGCCCACGCAGCGCTTCCCGTTTGGAAAGAGTGTCTCCCGCGTGGCGGACCGGACTCTCCAGCCCTGGGGCTGCCTATGCAGGGCCACCCTCCGCCTCCAGGGAGGCCCACGCTCCCCGGCGAGGAAGGAGGCGGGCCCTGGCCCAGCGGGAAGGCTGGAGGAACTCAGCGTGCAACGGTAGGATCTCACCTCCATCTCCCAGGTTCAGGTGATTCTGCTGCCTCAGCCTCCCAAGTAGCTGGGATTGCAGGCATCCGCCACCACGCCCAGATAATTTTTTGCATTTTTAGTAGAGATGGGGTTTCACCATGTTGGCCAGGATTGTCTCAAACTCCTGACCTCGAGTGATCCACCTCGGCCTCCCAAAGTGCTGGGATTACAGGCGTGAGCCTCCGTGCCTAGCCTGCTTCTTTGACTATTGTTCTTTTCAAGGTTATCTCTAAAATATATTATCCCCAGATATTTTTAGTTTTCTTTTTGTTTCTTAATTTGTTGTTGTTGTTGTTTTGTTTTTTCCTTAAGACAGGGTCTTTTCCATTACCCAGGCTGCAGTGAAGTGGCACAATCTCAACGATCTCAGCTAACTGCAACCTCTGCCTCCTGGGGCTCAAGCAGTCCTCCCGCTTCAGCCTCCTGAGTAGCTGGGACTACAGGCCCACCATGCCCAGCTAATTTTTGTGTGTATTTTTAGTAGAGATGCGGTATCTCCATGTTGCCCAGGCTGGTCTAGAACTCCTGGGCTCAAGTGATCTGCCTGCCTCTGCCTCTCAAAGTGCTGAGATTACAGACATGAGCCTAGTGTTTTTGTTGTTGTTGTTTTGTTTTTATGTTTTGAAACCCTATTCTAATACTCATTCTTTCTCTTTCCACCTCAGCATCAAAAGAGCCTTTCAATCTGGGAAATTTATCTTCACTATTTCTTTCAATAATTCCTCTCTTATGTCACACGAGGCTGGCACTTATATTTTAACTTTCATATCCATGAGCTTTTCTGTTATATTTTCCCCTTGATCTTTCTTTTTTTCTTTTCTTTTCTCGTTTTTTTGTTTTTGTTTTTTGAGACAGGATCTCACTGTGGCCCAGGCTGAAATGCAGTAGTGCAATCAGGGCTCACTACAACATCCACCTCCCAGGCTCAAGTGATCCTCCCACCTCAACCTCTCAAATAACTGGGACTACAGGCACGCACCACCTCGCAGGGGCTAATCTTTGTCTTTTCTGCTGTCTTCTAAAACAGTGCCTCAATCTTTCTTCAGCTGCATCCGTCTGTAATTTATTCCCTTTGTTGTATTCTTTTACCAACTATTGTATTTTCTATCCAATATTTCTCCTTTGTTGTTTTTTATGCTTTCTTGCTCTTTCTTCATATTTCTAAGGAATTCTAATATCTATTAAATACATTTATCATGCTTATTTCAAATCCTTGGTCCCTATGTTCTAATAATTCAGTTTCAGAAAAAGTTTTTAGATTGTTGCTTGTAGTAGACTGAAAATATCTCCGAAAATATCAGGTCCTAATTCCTGAGATCTGTGATTATTATCTTATTTGGAAATACAGTCTTTGCAGATGTGATTAAGTGGATGATCTTCAAATGAGGAGATTGTCCTGGATTATTCAGGAAGGCCCTAAATGGCATCACAGTGTCCTGATTTTAGAGAGGCAGAGCAATACTTTACATGCATATATGCACACACATTAGAAGGTGACATGAAAATGAAACAAAAAGAGATTTGAAGAAGCTGGTCTGGCAGATTGGAGTGATAATGTCCACAAGCAAAGGAATGTCAGCAGCGAAAGAAACAAGGAACAGATTCTCTCCTCGAATCTCCGGAAGGAGTGTGGCCCTGTCAATACTTTGATTTCAGCCTAGGGATACTGAATTTGTATTTCTGACCTCCAGAACTATGAAAGAATAAATTTATACTGTTTTAGGCCACCAAACTTGTGGTAACTTATTAAGGAGCCACAGGAAACTAATCCATTGCCTTGCCCCTTTTTCATAGTGTAGTTGTGTGCCTCCCTGTCCAGTCACTTTGGTCTGTGCCTTCATTTTCCCCAAGGGAATCATCTACTCTGTCTGACAGTGTGTACTGGAGAAAGGCAAAAGACTCTGTGATGTTTCTTACAACATGGTTTGTGATGGCAGGAGGTTAGAAGCAATCTCGGTGTCCATCAGGGGCAGAGAGTATAGAAAAAATATGGTGAATATACACTCCCTGGAGTACTATATAGCATATAAGTTAGAAACGTGGATAGATTCTAAAGACATGATGCCAAATGAAAATTAAGCAGCCTGGGCAACATAGTGAAGCCTCATCTCTACTAAATACAAAAAAAAATTATCCAGGCATGTTGGCGTGTGCCTATAGTCCCAGCTACTCAGGAGGATGAGATGGGAGGGTCACTTGAGCCCTGCTTCAGTGAGCTGTGATGGTGTCACTGCACTCTAGCCCAGGTGACAGAGCAAGACCTTGTCTCAGAAAAAAAAAAAAATGAGAAAAAAAAATTAAGAATCAGTTGGTTTCTGTGACTTACACCATTTGTGTTAATAATAAACACATGCGGCAACAATGTGCGCTTTACAGGAACACATATAAAGAAAGGATGCATATTAAATATATTAGAATAGCATAGCTTCTTATGGGAGATCGGGGAATGGAAGAGGATAATAGAGGATAAAAGGGAATGAACGAATAAATAAAAACAATATAGAGCCCTGAAAGGACCAACAATGATCTGCACTAGGAGCAGGAAAGGAACTCTTAGGACCCGAGGTCCATCCTAAATCATCATCAGCTCATCCTTATCATTGTCATCAGTTTAAGATGAAGAAATATTGGACTGAGAAACTGTGATATGGTGAAATATATATTTGGTCTTCAACCCTATTTCCTGGCACAGAACTCTTAAAATTCTTAGAATCTCCAAAGTGCTGTCTTTTTGTATGCTAATGATTGACTGAAGGCAGGCAGCCCCTGGAAAGCTACAGGATAGGTCTGGTCACCAGAAACACCAAGGCAGGGGTAGGATTGGGACTTTCAGCCCCACCCCCTGACTTCTTGGGAGGGGAGAGGGACAGTTTCCACAAGGTTAAGTCAATCACCAGTGGCCAATGATGTAATCAATCGTGACTACATAATGAAGCCTCCATAAAAACCCAAAATGACAGGGTTTGGAGAGCTTCCTGATAGCTGAACACTTGGAGGTTCATGGAGGGTGGAGCACCTGGGGAGGGCATGGAAGCTCTTTGTCTCTTTCCACATACCTTGCCCTATGCATCCTTCATCTGTATCTTTTGTAATATCCTTTACAAAAAACAAAAACAAAAACAAAAACTGGTGACAGCTGGGCATGGTGGCTCACACCTGTAATCCCAGCACTTTGGGAGGCCAAGGTGGGTGGATCACTTGAGTCAGGAGTTCGAGACCAGTGTGGCCAAAATGGTAAAAACCCACCTCTACTAAAAATACAAAAAATAAATAAATAAATAGCTGGATGTGGTGGCACATGCCTGTAGTCCCAGCTATGCAGGAGGCTGAGGTGGGAGGATCACCTGAACCTGGGAGATGGAGACTGCAGTGAGCGGAGATCATGCCACTGCACTCCAATCTGGGTAACAGAGTGAGACTCCATCTCAAAAACAAACAAATAAATAAAAAACTGGTAACATGTTTCCTTGAGTTTCATGAGCCGCTCTAGCAAATTAATCGAGCCCAGAAAGGGAGCCATGGGAACCCCAACTTGGAGCCAGTCAGAAGTTCCAAAGTAGAAGGGGAGTCTTAACGGGCCTGAGTTCTCAACCTGTGGAATCTGAGGCTATCTATCTCCAGGAAGATAATGTCAGAATTGAGTTAGAGAACACCCAGCTGGTGTCTTCTGCAGAACTGATGGCTAGCTTGATGTGGAGGGGTGACCCCCACACGACTGATCACAGAAGTATTCTGTGTTGATTGTTGTGATAGGAGAGCAGAGGAAATACAGTTCATGGGCTTTTTGTTTTTGTTTTATTTGGAATTAACAGGGACACCTACTTTTGAACTGTGCAACACTGAGCAAATCATACTCTCTAAGCATCCATTTCATAGTCTGTCAATGGGAATGAGTATCACCCTCGCCACAGAGATTTTAAAAATGAGGTAAAGTGAAACAAAGTATATGAGAGTCATTTCTAAACCACAGGGACCGTCTGCAGAGATTACCTTGTTATTAAGCTCCTGGGCCAGACTCAAGTCCAACATGTAGTAGTGGAATTGGGGTTTGCCAATGGGGAGTCCAAAATGAGGAGGAAGGAAGTAGGGGCCTGAATCTGTGATCTCGCTTATTAACTGGTCCTTCTGACCTTGCTTAAAATATCCCTCCCCAAGGTGCTCCCACAACAGAGCTGGCTCAGTGCTTCCCACAAACAGGACAGAATGCCTAGAATAGGGGCCACACACAAATAACTTTCAGGGCTCAGCCACGTAGCAGATATGGCAAGGTTGAAAGGTTTATGTCATAGTATAGCTTGTGAATGCAGAGAAAATGGGTATCTTAGCTGGATTACACACAAGTGGACCTTGAGATAAGCTTTTGTGTGCAAGGTATTTATTGAGGAAGGGCTCCCTAAGGAAACCAGTCAGGAGATAGAGGAGAAAGGACGGGAAGGGGATGAAACAAAGCAATGGTTCCATTTCAGAGTCTGTGAGCCTGCAGGTGAGATGGCTCCAGGAGCCCAAGCCCAGTTTTCCAAAGCAAGTCACAGCAGGGCCTGAGCCTCACAGAAGCCAAAAGAGGGGGCATTTGACACAATTCGTGTAAAATATGTAACAGGAGTGGGGACACACCACCACATTAATGCATTTTCCTTATTTTGACTCAGTTTAATCTGATCTTCATCATGAACCTCCACCCACTGGTTTAATGGTGCAGGGGTGGAAAGGGAGTTAAAAAATTAACTATTAATTTTATCTGGTTTAAAGATCATAGCATGTTCCCTTCATCTCATCGGTGTCTTTAGTTATTGCTCAGTCTTCTCATAGATACGAATATTCCCTTTCTCAGTTATCCTTCGTCCCCCTTGCCCTCTGTCCGAGGCAGTATCTTGAGAGAAGAGGAGTAGAGTGTGCCTCGCACAGCTCCTGTGGTGATGCAGAAGGGCTGGGTCTCCATGAAGGCCTCTGGGGAGGAGCACTGCCCTGCCTGTCTGCAGGCTGCCTGCATGTCACCCACCCGTGCCCGGTCTCTGTCAGTTTGGTCCCAGTCTGGGCTCACCCTCTCTGACTTGTCATCATGTCAGCCTGCACTGGCTGTAGACCCAGGGCCTATTCTATGCATCCCTTCCCCCACCCAGCTGTCACAGGTCCGTTTTCTCTCCACTCACTCTGACCATCAACTCTCCATTCACCAGTCTGCTGTGGGGAACCCCAGATTGTAGCAAAATTATCTACAACATAAAATTAGCCATTTTAACCATTTTTAAGTGTGCAATTTTGTAGCATTATTAGATTCACAGTGTTGCACAACCATCACCACTACCTATTTCTAAAACTTTTTCATCTCCCCAAACAGAAATTCCCCCAGTTACCTCCTTCCCCACAGCCCCAGGTCACGGCTAATCTACTTTCTATCTCTATGAGCTTGCCTATTCTAGATGTGTCGTATAAAAGGAGTCATATATTTGTCATTTTTGTATCTGGCTTATTTCACTTATAATGTTTTCACAATTCATTCATATTGTAGCATGTATCAGAATGTCATTCTTCTTGATACGTCAACTTAAAATAACATATTATTATTATTTTGAGATGGAGTCTCTCTCTGTCACCCAGGCTGGAGTGCAGTGGCAAGATCTCGGCTCACTGCAACCTCCGCCTCCCCGGTTCAAGCCATTCTCCTGCCTCAGCCTCCCAAGTAGCTGGGACTACAGGCGCCTGCCACCATGCCCAGCTAATTTTTGTATTTTTAGTAGAGACAGGGTTTCACCATGCTGGCCAGGCTGGTCTTGAACTCCTGACCTCAAGTGCTCCTCCCACCTCGGCCTCCCAAAGTATTGGGATTACAGACATGAGCCACCGTACCCGGCCTAAAATCACATATCCTAAAATCTGGAAAGGAGACTTTCTTATAAAGGGTTACAGTGTGCAAAGCGGTCATTCTGACAGGCTGGGAAGAGTGGCCTCTGGCTGAAGCTGTTAGCAGGCACTTTGAAGAAGGAGGGGCTGGGGCAGGAGGATTATGCTGAACTGGTTGGTTAAACATACATATTCAACAGGTCACAGGAGAGCTATGAATATTCATGAGGGGAGTCACACACATATGTGATAAGCAAACATGCATGTTACATGTGATCGTGTTCATTTTGGGGTGGAGACTTAATGTTCAAATGCATTACAATTAGTCCCTATATATCAAAAAGTGAAGCAGGGACAGGAAGGCACTCAAGTGTGAAGGCTCTGTAAACCGGCCAGAACCAAGCAATGGCTGGTGGTCTTCTTATCAAGAGAAAGTTACTGAAATTGGTCTCTTGTCCAGTCATAGCTGTGGTTCTGGCTGGTGGAACAGGGAAGTGGGTGTTGGCTGGAATAATTGGGGGTCATTGTCTGGCTGTGGCTGTGGATGAGCTGCAAATTGTTTTAATATTGCTTATCTTAAGGCCAGTGCTTGTTTAACCGCTAAAGAAAAAGAAAAGAATTTGTGGCACTTAGAACATAGTTTATTTTTTAAGTGTAGGGGTGAGTGATTTAACCCTTACCTGGCATGGCCTTAGATCCTGCTTATAATTTGGTTTCTTATGCCACAAAGAGTCCATTCTGTCAGTCTTCTGAGCTCGATTTTCACGTGAATGCTGGCCAGTTGTGTTTAAACTGCACAAGGCGGGGGTGTATAACGAGGCATGGCCGACCTCCCATCCCTTCATGGCAGGGAACTCAGTTTTTAAGGTTTCTCTGGGGTGCCTTTGGCCAAGAGGGAGTCAGTTCAGTTGGCTGGGGAGCTTAGGATTCTATTTTTCACTTACATATGGTTGAATTATATTCCATTGTATATGTATACCATGTTTCAATTATCTATTCACCTGTGAGCAGACACACAGGTTGTTGCCACCTTTTGGCTAATGTGAATAATGATGCAATAAACCTTAATGGTTGAGTCTCTGTGTTTAATTATTTTGGGCATATACCTAGGAGTGAAACTGCTGGGTCATATAGTAATTCTATGCTTAGTTTTTAGAGGAATTGCCAGACTGTTTTTCACAGCATCTGAACAATTTTATATTCCTACCAGCAATGTATGAGGTTCTGATTTCTCCACATTTTTACCAATACTGTTATTTTCTGTTATTTTGGTTATAGCCATTCTAATAGGTGTGAAGTGGTATCTTACTACAGGTTTCTCTTTTTCTTTTTCTTTTCTTCTTCTGCTTTTTTTTTTGACAGCGTCTCTCTCTGCCACCCAGGCTGGAGTGTAATAACACAAATATGGCTCACTGCAGCCTCGACCTCCTGGGCTCCAGCAATCCTCCCACTTCGGCCTCCCCAAGTACTGGGATTATAGGTGTGAGTCTCCCCGCCTGACATGATTGTAGCTTTGATATGCATTTCCATAATGATTAGTGATGTTGAGAATCTTTTCATGTGCTCATTGTCCATTTGTATATCTTTGGAGAAATGTCTATTTATGCCCTTTACGCATTTTAAAATTGAGTTGTTTATCTTTTTTGTCAGAGACAGATTTTTAAGAAGAGTGTGAAGACAAGAGACCCTTGTGCTTGAAGTGTCAGCCTTACTGATTCTGTACTGCCTTCTGGAGAAGGGTAGATGGGGACATATTCATCTCCTGAGCTTAATCTCTCTGATGCTTCTAGATTCTTCCTTCATTCTCAGTACTAAAAGTAGCGGTACTTTGCTTTTACTTTTCCTATAATACATCCTCCTTCTACCATAAGGAATGATAGGTATTACCTAGTCATCATGTTGTACAATAGAGCTCTTAAAATTATTCCTCCTAACTGAAATTTTCCATTCTTTGAACAATATTTCCCTATAGTTAATAACAATATATGGTATTCTTGAAAATTGCAAAAAGTAGATTTTAAATGCTCTCACCATAAAATAAATGATATCTATGTGAAGTAATGCATGTTAATTAGCATGATTTAGCCATTCTACATGTATACATATTTCAAAGCAATATGTTACACACGATAAATATGCACAATTTCTATTTGTCAATTAAAAAATACATTTAAAAATTTTAAAAAGAGGCTGGGTGCAGTGCCTCACACTTGTAATCACCACACTTTGGGAGGCCAAAGTGGGAGGATTGCTTGAGCCTAGGAGGTCAAGGCTGCAGTGAACTATGAGTTCACCACTGCACTCCAACCTGGGCAACCAGAGTGAGACCATGTCTCTTAAAAAAAGTAAAAAAAAAACAAAAAAAAAAAACCCAACTAAATGTAATTGTTTCCCACAGTTTGGAGCACTAAAACAACCAGTAGCCTTAGAATCACAAGATGGTTCAAGATGAGTTGCTATGGTCTGAATGTTTAAGTTCCCACAAACTTCATGTGTTGAAATCTTTACCTGCAAGGTGATGGTATTAGGGGTGGAGCCCTTGGGAGGCAATTAGGTCATGAGAGTAGAGCCCTCATGAATGGCATCAGTGCCCTTATAAAACAGGCCTAAGAGAGAGCCCTTGCCCCTTCCACCATGTGAGGTTAGAGTGAGAAGACAACCATCTATGAGGATGCAGGGCCCTTCACAGATGCAATGAACCTGCCATCGCCTTGGTCTTGGACTTCCTAGCATACAGATCTGTGAGAAATAGATTTCTGTTGTTTATAACTACCCCGCC
This sequence comes from Nomascus leucogenys, assembly GCF_006542625.1. Classification (NCBI taxonomy): domain Eukaryota; kingdom Metazoa; phylum Chordata; class Mammalia; order Primates; family Hylobatidae; genus Nomascus; species Nomascus leucogenys. The sequence goes on along the minus strand of NC_044397.1, from coordinate 49,861,337 downwards.
CCTACCAAAAAAGAAGATGATACATAAATTCAGCTGGGTTTTCCTGTAAGTTTATAATGGATTGCGGATAAGGACTGGACTGGCTTAAACATTCCAGGCATGACAGGCCCCTCATGCGGGAATAGTCACCAGGATCTGACTCTTTCAGAGACTGCTCCTGTCGGATGCACTGATGACCAATGAGAGTATTCTACTGCGTGTGGTAATCTGGGAAGGCCCCTGCCTTCATCTGCAGAGCCATCTATCCAGGGCAGGGCTGGGGGAGGAAGAGAACAGGCCAGCCTGGAAGCACTGTTTCTCTCTGTCCTTTTCTCTCGGGATTTTCTGGGAATCAAAAGGAAAATATTTTTCTGATACTTTGGCAAAACATTTAATTAGAGGTAGTAATGAAAAGTCATTACAGCAGCACGATGCGCTTGCACTATGAGTTTGAGTTAACATATTTAGGGGTACTTGCGCACAAGCTGTTTGGTGATTAGGGACCAATCCACTGAACATGAAAATAAATAAATAAATGAAACTGCTGTGTGAAAAATAATGTGCTGAAATTATGCTGCATAATTGCAACAAAACCAAAATTGACAGATACAGTTGACACAGAGAGGTGGAAAACCTTGTCAGGGAGCATTCGCCAGCCTGGGCTGTTGTTTGTGGCTCTGTGTGCAATGGGCTCAAAGCCCAGTATGGCTGCTGGAAAGTGGTAGGGTGAATTGATCTATTCAGTCAGAACTAGTTGATGTAGTGACCAAATTACCTCAAGTGTTTCCCCTCCTGTTATCTAGAAAAAACCTCTAAATTCAATGGGTTGGATTTTTTTCTAACCTTTAATCATTTGCGTTTGATATCATGTCTTCATAGCCAGTTTCCTCCTTAACCCAACTTCTTTCATCTTCAATCTTCTTAAACTTTAAAAGATACAACCCTTCATATTTCCTTTGATCTTCACCTGATGGGCATGTTAGCTGTGTCCATCAGTTTCACTAACCTATTTCTATGGAAACAGAAAATGTTTAACCTAGTATGATGGGCCTATAGATTATAAAAATAATTGACTAATTTTGTTGTAAAAAAAAAACAAAACCTGTGCTTTGTAAAAACAAATCAGCAAAGCTGGCCATTTGTCTTTATAAAACATGATGTGTGGTTGCTTGCTTTTTTTCACTTTTGAACTGGTTATTTGGGTATCAAGTTCAACTGAAGCATACTTTTGAGAATCGTCACAGTAGGGCCTCCTCATTTTACATGGTAGCTCACCAAACTGACCGCTGCTGCCAGCACCCTTAGAGTTTGCTCTTAATTCTATTGGGAGCCCTATTACTGGCAAGAAGCCTCCTCATCTAATTCCCATAATAAGTTTCATTGCCAGCAATGCTTCCCTTCCCTGAGCTTCATAAAGAGTATCATGCCTGTAGATTTTCTTTTTTTTTTTTTGAGACGGAGTCTCACTGTCGCCCAGGCTGGAGTGCAGTGGTGCGATCTCGGCTCACTGCAGGCTCTGCCCCCCGGGGTTCACGCCATTCTCCTGCTTCAGCCTCCTGAGTAGCTGGGAGTACAGGCGCCTGCTACCTCGCCTGGCTAATTTTTTTTATTTTTAGTACAGACGGGGTTTCACCGTGTTAGCCAGGATGGTCTCGATCTCCTGACCTCGTGATCCGCCCACCTCGGCCTTCCAAAGTGCATGCCTGTAGATTTTCTATACAGAAAGATGAGTGGTACTTCTGTTGCCCAGTTTGATACCCAGTAGGGATATTCACAAGATGCCAAGGGTCTTCTGCAGAGGAGGTACTAGAGGAGTATTTGCGGAATATATGGAGGACCAAGGATGCAGCAACTAGGCAATATGTATACTGATTATAGATACTTTCTTGATTTTTGGGGGAAAAAAACCTCCAGATAAGAAAAGCACTCTCATTGGAGACCTTTGGAAAAATGAACAATAAATCTTTGGAGCTCTCCTAAAGTTGGTAAGTCTCAAGTTTCTCCCATAGTTCTATGCAAGAATACTAGCTCATTATTTCTCATAAAAATAATTGAGAGACTCAATTTCGTTCAAAGTATGAAATTGGGTGATTGTATGAGATCATGTGATTTCATTTCCTCTGTTAGGGCCTTCTCACCACTTGTAACTAGAATTTAAGCACAACTTTGTTGCACTTGAAAAAGAATTAAGCTCTATAAGCCTATTGTAGTGACCCCACTCCAGTTTTAAAATTGCTTTGTGATTTTTATGAACCACCCGTGAAGTTAATAAAACGCAAACATTATATATGAGAGGAAAATAAAAAATGTTCCACATAACCACTTTTATCATTAAGAACAGTCAGCATACAGAATGATTTAAGAATAAGTGCTAATATTTATGCATTTTTGTACCTGCATATACATTAGAATTGACTTCAATTCTTAGTCATGGCCAGATAAGGACACAATGGCTGTAGGAAGAGCAAAGTAGGAAGAGGAAAAAAAGGGGAAGGAAAGGAGAAATAGAATAAAATGAATATTTCATGAGCTCCCAAAATGTATCAGGCACTGTACTAGGCATTTTCACAGACCCAATTCCATTTAATCCTCACAACATTCTTGCAATCTACATGCTTTTAAAATCCCAATAATATTAATAATATCTGTTAGGTACTTAGAGAGAAAGGGAGGGAGAGAGAGAAAGGGAAGATGAAGAGGAAGGGGAAGAGGAGGAGGAGGGAGTAAAAAAGGGAAGGAGAAAGGGAGAGTGGGGAGGAGGGAAACCCAGAGCCTGCCTCATTTCAAAATATTTGGGCTTGATTGACTTTGGGAACTGGCATTATTTATGTCATGATTCTGAGTCTCCCCTCTACCTCATCCAACTAAGTTAAATTGTTAAATTAACTGGATCTTTGTGGGTATGATATCAAAGTAGAACTAAAAGATACTTGTTTCATAGTCAAGAGCCAAGTGGTGAGACCCAGTTCACAACTCTTCAGTTGCTCTTACTACTTCTGCAGAGGGTCTAATTTTTTTCTTTTTTATTATTATTATTTTTTTTGAGACCGAGTGTTGCTCTGTCGCTCAGGCTGGAGTGCAGTGGTGCAATCTTGGCTCACTGCAACCTCTGCCTGCTGGGTTCAAGTGACTGTCCTGCTCAGCTTCCCAAGTAGCTGAGATTACAGGCGTGCACCACCGTGCCTGGCTAATTTTTGTGTTTTTAGTAGAGACGGGGTTTTACCATCTTGGCCAGGCTGGTCTTGAACTCCTGACCTCAAGTGATTTACCCTCTTCGGCCTCCAAAAGTGTTGGGATTACAGGTGTGAGCCAGTGCACCCAGCCAGAGGCTCTAATTTGAATAGGATACTCATTTGCATCTCCCCACTTCCATGGGGAGCTGTTTTTCACCCTCCTCTTCTGGTTGCAGATCCTTATCATCTTGAACAATTCTTGATCTTCATAGGCAACATTTTTTTTATGTGTATAAATTTACGGTTTACAAGTGCAGTTTTGTTACATGGATATACTGCCTAGTGATGGAGTTTAGGCTTTTAGTGTAATCGTCACTGGACTAATGTATATTGTACCTATTAATTTCTCATCCCTCACCCCCTTCCCACATTCCCACCTTTCTGAGGTTCCAGTGTTTATTATTCCACACTCTGTGTGCATGTGTGCACATTATTTAGCGTCCACTTATAAGTGAGAATGTTAGGTATTTGACTTTCTGTTTCTGAGTTGTTTCATATAAGATAATGACCTTTATTTACATCCTTGTTGCTGCAGAAGACATATTTTCCTTCTTTTTTATGGTTGCATATAGTATACCACGGTGTGTGTGTGTGTGTGTGTGTGTGTGTGTGTGTTTAGATACATTTTTTGTATGTAATCATCCACTGATAGACACCTAGGTTGATTCCATGTCTTTGCTATTGTGAATAGTGTTGTGATTAACATGAGTGCAGATGTCTTTTTGACATAATGATTTCTTTTCCTTTGGGTAAATCACAGTAGTAGGATTGCTAGATCAAATTTTGGTTTTTTTTTTTGAGTAATCTTCATACTGTTTTCCATAGAGTTTGTACTAATTTGCATTCCCACCAACAGTGTATAAGCTTTCTCTTTTCTCTGCATTCTTGCCAACATCTGTTATTTTTTTGACTTTTTAATAATAACCATTCTGACTGGTGTAAGATGGTATCTCATTGTGGTTTTAATTTACATTTCTCTGATGAGTAATGATGTTGAGTATTTTATTATATGCTTGTTGGTCATTTGTATGTCTTCTTGAAAAATGACTATTCATGTCTTTTGCCCACTTTTTAATGGTTTTTTTTTTTAATAGTGACGGAAGGTGGTATGTTCCTCACACTTGACTTGTCATTTACAGCTGAATTTTTCAGCTCACAGTATTGAATTCCAGAACCACTTTTTCTACATTCAAGTTTGATTCAGCAAAAAAGAAAACCTTCTTGCATTCATTTGGAAGTAATATATGTCCTTTTGGAATTTCTGTGTAAGTCCTTTCTTAGTGAGAAAAAAATCAAGTCCAAGTTAAAATGATAAAATCTAAATTCAGTGTTGCCAAGTAGAGTTTAATTTCAATTCACATACTATAATTTATAATTATGGGTCCTAGGAGCCAAAGCTTCCTTAGGTCACCCCTTTAATCCAGGCCTATCATTTGGAGATCTCATAGCTCCCTTCACTGTAAACACCATCTGGTGCTAGATAGTGGAACTGAGATACTTCTTTGGTAATGACCTACTTGCTTTCAGATACAGAGCAACCAGTGGATGGTTTCTAGGATCTCATCTTATGAATGACATCTTTCAGGACAGAACTGATGACTCTCTCTGGCAGTAAAAGGGTGGAGAAGGCAGGGCAGATATGTTTCATGGGCAAGAAGGGAAATAGTGTGTTGTGAAGCTTTGCTGTAGGCCTGCCAGGATCTGGTGAAGTGGGTGGGTGGGGAGAGCTTGTGTTCACAGAAGAGTCAGATGGTTTAAGAATTTATGAGAATTAAAATGATGTTTCTATGTAAGTCTGAAAGAATACAGCCATAAAAACATAATTACTGTAAAATATGCTGCATCAGACCAAAGAACCACTTGGTGATGGCAACTATGCCTGTGCCATAAAGAAACCTGTGCTTTTGTGAGGAGAAAAAATATATTTATTATTTCTATTTGCATCTCATGTTAATTGTTCACAGCAAATCCATTGATTAAGCAATGATTCCTTACAAGATGGGGCTGGATCAAATAATGCACAAAGTACAGCAAACAAAAAATGGTTGTGAGATAAGAGAAGGATTCTGAGAAACAGGGTCAAGCTGAAAATTCTCTGGACTCTCCCTGGGCACCTGCAGTCATAGTTCTAGAAGTGTGCAGAACAGTTTGAATTAGACATTATATCTGAGTTCTGGGGTTTTCTTTTTCTTTTTTTTTTTTTTGAGACGGAGTCTCACTCTGTTGCCCAGGCTGGAGTGCGGTGGCGTGATCTCGGCTCACTGCAAGCTCCGCCTTCCCGGGTTCATGCCATTCGCCTGCCTCAGCCTCCCCAGCACCTGGGACTACAGGCACCCGCCACAACGCCCGGCTAATTTTTTTGTATTTTTAGTAGAGATGGGGTTTCGCTGTGTTAGCCAGGATGGTCTCGATCTCCTGACCTCGTGATCCACCCGCCTCGGTCTCCCAGAGTGCTGGGATTACAGGCGTGAGCCACCACACCCGGCCTGGGGTTTTCTTTTCTGAAATGCTGCTCTGTAAAGAATGGCTTGCCTGGATATGAAAGAAATGCTAATGGAGGAAAAAAATAAGGACTGTTTCACGGGAACCTGCCACACAGGGTTCCTGTTTGAGGTAGGGATTTAGTGACACTGACTGAACTCAATTAGAGTGAATGCTTTCTGTATTCTGCTAGTTTCACTGCAAACTGTGGCCAGTGAGGCAGCATTGGCCCCACAGTGGCGAGGAGTCAATATTCAGTCAGAAACACCTGTCTAGGAAGTCACAGGGCCATTTTTGATTAGTCTTCCCAATCTGGACATCATGGAGCAGAATCAGGTAGGCATGTGAACGGCATCTATTTAAACACACACACACACACACACACACACACACACACACACACACACACAGCTCAACTGTTTTCCTGGACAATCATTTTTTCCGCATTTCCTGGAGGAACTACTGGAATCACAAATCACAATTTGTGGCTTGCCCTGGGTAATGAGTCATTGGATGGAATTTCATTTGGTAGATTTAAAGAGAGTTAGTGTTGATCTATGAAGCCAGATGTTTTAAGAAATGGAAGCAGTAACAAATAAATTGCTCTTCGCTTGTACTGCAAAATGCTTTCTAGGTGTTTTTGGCTTTTCTTTTTAAAATGGATTTATAATGTCATTTCTCTCCACCTCAAGGCTCAAGTAAACTTCTTGGCTCTGATGAATCCTAAGTGACTCCTCATTTCCCAGAAACAGATTGTTCAAAGGAGTTTTTAATATCTTGTTTTACGACCAGGCGCAGTGGCTCACGCCTGTAATCCCAGCATTTGGGAGGCCAAGGCGGGCAGATCACGAGGTCAGGAGATCGAGACCATCCTGGCTAACATGGTGAAACCCCATCTCTACTAAAAAAATACAAAAAAATTAGCTGGGCTTGGTGGCGGGCACCTGTAGCCCCAGCTACTCCAGAGGCTGAGTCAGGAGAATGGTGTGAACCCGCGAGGCGGAGCTTGCAGTGAACCGAGATGGTGCCACTGCGCTCCAGCCTGGGTGACAAAGCGAGACTCCATCTCAAAAAAAAAAAAAAAATTATTGTTTTACACTGTGGAAGCTGGAATTTTTAATTCTGTAGGACACACAAATGAATATACATTTCCTGTTAGAGGCTTTATTTATTCTGACTCCTCTCATGAAAAATTATGTCCAACTATGTTCAAATTCCTTGGCCTTATAATCAAGGCCTGCCACTAACCAACCTAGACTCACTTGCCTTTATTTATTTGTTTATCTGGAAGCAATAGGAAAGGCTTAGAATCTGCCGTGTAGCATACTAGTTGTTAAAGAGAATACAGAAAAGAAAAAGGTTCTGGGATACAGATAAGCCCAGCTGCTTCCTTCAAGCAATTAATTCACTGGCCTTTGGCCAGGACAGATATGCGAGTGGACACTTCTGTAATATACGTTGAACCTGTGTTGAAGTGTGTGCAAAGGACTATGGGAGGAGAGGAGAGCCGTTGCTTCTCACAGCAGCACCTCCTCTACCTGGGAGGCAGAGTCCAGGAATGCTCCAAAATGGCCTTTTCCATCTTCATAATGGCCTTCCAGCCTTCCCATTTGTGGGCACAGGCGCCTCCTGCCCTAGCAATCTTAAGGTGCCCTGTTGCCAGGACCCTTGAGACTCCTTCATGTTTACGGACAGATTGTAAATTACACATGAAAAAGGGCTCATATTAACTATTTTAACTTTACAGAAACCCCACAGAAGTGCAACCCACTCGGTCTTGAGCTCCTTGAAGGCAAGGACTGTAATGCCACATCTGTAACCCAAGAACCCAGCACAAAGTGTTGCATATGGCAGATGCTCAATAAATGCTTTGAACTGCTGGGGGAAAAAAAGTACTGTGGGAATCTGGAACAGAGGCCAGCTAACTCCCCACAGGGGACTCTGGAGCTGTGCTAAAAAATATGTGGTCCCTGCTTCACTTGACGAGCCTAAAACATATGTAGAGATTTATAAGGGATTAATAGGCTCAAGAATTTGAAAGGGTACTCCAGACAGCTCAGAGCTCTGGCCCCCAGAATATGTGAGGCATCGAAACAGGAAAGTAAAATGTTTATAGCAGATTTCTTCCCCCATTCACCCTAGACAAATTCTTCCTCTGTCACCCAGGCTGGAGCGCAGTGTCACAATCTCAGCTCACTGCAACCTCCAACTCCCAGGTTCAAGCAATTCTCCTGCCTCAGCCTCCCGAGTAGCTGGGATTACAGGCACCTGCCACCTCGCCCGGTTAATTTTTGTATTTTTAGTAGCGACGGGGTTTCGCCATGTTGGCCAGGCTGGTCTCAAACTCCTGACGTCAGGTGATCTGCCCGCCTCGGCCTCCCAAAATGCTGGGATTATAGGCGTGGCCTAAAATGTTTATAGCAGATTTCTTATGGATCTTGTTCTCTAAACCACAGGGACCACTTGGTGAACCTGAAGTTTGGTGACTACGTGGAGACTCATAAATGTGTATTTGAGTTATCTTCATACAGCTACAGTTTGGAGGAGGGCTTGCAGGAAGATACTGAGAGGAGAAGTAATCATCAGGTACTGTTTAAGCGAGCAGCTGTCATTACTGGGTTGGGGTCAGAGACGGGTGGGGGAGGTGCTCTGCAGGTTGTGTTTTATGTAATTGGTGCTCCATCCTCCTCCTGTTACACCACTCATCTGTGCACCTTTTCATCTCGTATGTATTTTCCACCATGGTGGCCTTTGTAAGACATAAGGTGAGCAAACTGTTTGTTAAGGTAAGACAATGGAGGCCCATTTTTAAAAGGTTAAGATGTCCTCGAAAGTGTCAGCACATCCCGGGAATCATTAACAGTGTATGGAATGCACAGGCTGGTATTTTCCAAAGGCCACACTAACCTTTTCAAGCATGGAACAGGCTAAAAGGAATGGATTTCTTCACCATTTGATCCGAGAAGAAATCTTTTTAGATTCTTATTTTTATTTGCTTGCTGAGAATCATCTCTGTGGAGCTCAATATGGAGAAATGAATTCTGAACATTTTAGCAACTCACTTAAAATACCACTAGAAAGCACTTGGGTTATTAAAAGCTGAAAACAAAGGACTAGGAGCCCTCTGGTGCTAGTAACACCTAGGGAGAAAGCGAGAGCCACCTATGCTCTCGTGTTTGCCAAAAATGTCTTTGAATTTAAACTCCTCATTGTTAAGAAGGGAAGCTTAAGTTTTGCCAAACCCTTTTTGCCTTTCAGTACACCCACTTTTCCATGTAATTGACTCAACACTGCTATTTGCATAATTGTCATATTTTTCTGCTTCCCAAGAGGTCTGTTAAGTGTAAAGGTGAACTACAAAGCTTTGACAAAGTGCACATTTATGTGTGATGTGCAATTCTCAAGTCATGAACAAAATTACATCTTTTCCGTTGAGTTTATCTTACACTTGGAAATGAAGTATTCAAAACTCATTGCCCCCTGAGATGAGTTTAGCCTGCTTTTCTTTAACTTGGCCAAAGTGCAATTTCCTGAGCCTTGGGTCTTCAAATAATGATGTTGCCACAGGACCCTGACTGTATCAATGTCCTAAAGCAGAGGCATTTTTCTTTAAGCTTCGGAATAACAATAAGCTCTTTTAGTTGGAATCAGGGATTTCATCACAGCTGGGCCATCCATTAGCTCTGAGAGGTCAGAGAGATCATTTAACCTCTCAAAGCCTCAGTCTGTTTAACTGTAAAATGGGGATGCCTTTAACTCACACATGTATTGAGTGCTTATATGTGAGGAAGTGTTTTACCCAGGGCTTGGTGCATAGTAAGTGTTTTAATGAACACATCATATTGCCTTGTTCCTCTTCTTTTATAGTAGGTGGACGGCATTTAAATGAATGAGAGGGCTTGAACTTTGGCATGGGAAAAGAATGGAGTTGAGTCCTGCCTATGCCACTTTTTTACGGAGGGGGAGGATGGGGGTGCAGAGAGCTGTGTGACTTTGGGCAGGTTACTTGGCAGGACAGCCTCAGTTTCTGTATCTGCAAAACGGGGATGGATAATACAATGTGATTGTGCATATAAACAGCATGTAAACGTGTTACCTGTAGTTATTCACATTTCATCCTTAACAGGGGTCATTTTCAGGCTTAAGATAATGGCCCTGAAAACTTATGTTCCCTCCAGGTTTGCTGTGTGTTGTCCCATCACTTTTCACATTGGGGAGAGTGGAATGTGCAACTTCCCTTCCTGTGAATGCTCCTGGAAGCCTCGTGCTTACTTCCCCAAGTGGGGACTAGATTTTTACAGGTTTCCTAATTGCTGTGTGCTTCTGGCTGCAGCCTGAGAGCATCAGATTACAGTGCTAAATGAAGGAATAGTATTCTGGGTGTGATACTGATCAGATAGCAGGACACTAGACATCCGGCATCTGACGGCTGGTCACGGGGGTCACTTTTGAGCCCTCGTTTCCCCTTGGCAAGGTTAGCCACTGCATGCCAAGTGTTTCATGGGCAGAATTCTAGCCAAGCACTAAACTCTGACAGAGAAGGAGAAATACAGGCTGGCAGGAGGGCTGGCATTGCCTTAATGTAACAGCTGGCACTCACATTCCAATGAATGAATCTTGGATTAATTGCTTATGTACAGGACCCAACACCACATTAACAGATCAAAAGAAGAGGAAGTTGGAAAGTAAGTTTCCAGAAACAGATAGTTAAGTATATTAACATAAATCTACTTGACAGACTTATGTAATCATTTTTAAAAAATGAAAACATGGTCATTAATGTTAGAAAATGTTATGTTATAATGTTAGGTTAAAAAGGATAAAAATATATAGTATAATTAGAAATGTAAAACAACTACAATAGGCAAATCTATAAAGACAGAAAATTGATTAGTAGTTGCCAGGGTCTGGGAATAATGAGGGTTGGGGAATCATTGGCTAAGGGATGCGGGGTTTCTTCTGGGAGTGACGAAAATGTTCTAAAATTGATTGTGGTGAGGGTGGCATCCGTGAATATACTAAAAACCATTGAATGGTACACTTTACATGGATGTGTTGTATGTTATGTAAATTACAAAGCTGTTACTGACAACAAGAACAAGTCTTATACATAGAAAAACAGAACAGAAAGACATTTTCCAGAAGGCTAACAGTGTATGTAAGTTGGTAGCAAATTGTGACCGATTTTTCTTCTGTATTTTTTCACATTTTTAAATACAATGATTAAGTTTAGTGATCACATATGTAGTCTCATATATTAAAATGAGAAAAACTATTGGAAAGGCAAATAAAAATGAATTAATGCCAACTTTTTCAGCTCATGGAATTGAAAATATAAGTCCTTTAAAAAGTAAGAGATAAAAATTATTTTTACACTAGATGAAAATGTAGCATAGAGTGTATGGCCCCGTGTACTCTGGATTAAATATCAATACTTAAACTTTTCATTAATATTTTGGCTTGTAATGAAATTGCCAAACACAATGGTAAACATAAAACACATGGCATAAATGTTGGAAAAATCTGTGATTTAAAAAAATTTTTAATAAACTGTTTTCTCAGAATTGACGTCTATCCTTGTTTAGAGCTTTTGAAACTTTCAGAATATAAATTAAAAATTATCTTTGTGATCATACAGATAATGTAATCATAAATCATTATCTTTGTAATCAGATAAGTGTTCTTCAAATGATTAGTACTTAAGTACTAGTTGGAGATGAACTTTTGCAAGTGAATAATGTCGTACAATCTATTCTTTCCATGGGAGCTTAATTCTGAAGCTCAGAGACTCCCTAGCTCTCCTCGCCTCACCATGGTAATTTATTATTATCGTTTGCCTCCGGTAACGTTTGCGTCTTTGGCCTACCTGTAGCATAAACCTTTTGGTTGTTCTGCAGCTATTTCAGTTAAATAACTCAAGTCCTAAAAACCACAGAAAGAGAGAATGTACAAAGCAATCATATTTATGGACCACCAGCTCCTGCTCAACATAATTGCCATGCTTTTTATACCTAAAGGCAAGGAACAGCTGTCTTGTTCTACGTTGGCGTCCAACTCAGCTGTTTCAGATTCATCCTGTTGCTTTAAGCATCTGTTGACAGGTGGGAAAGCTCCCTGTGAAGAGAAACATTGTTGCCCTGGGTGGCTTCTGCCTCAGACAGGCCTGACCCTTTTCTTTCTCCCCTGGAACAGAACCAAAGTGTTCCTCCCAGCCTCATTAAGTACAGCTGTCGGGTACATTTTAGTAGATGAGAACCGTTTCTTAAGTATCTCGGTTCTGAGAACTGAGAGGCAGTGTCCAGAATGTAGCTGGACAAGCTCGTGTGCTGTAGAATGTCTGTAAGTGGCTGGGACTTACAGAGGAGAGGCCTGCATGTTATTAGTCCTCCTTGTCTCGGACATCTTGAGCCTCCCACTTCAATATCCTCTTAGGCTCTCATTTTCTACCAGAAATTCTGGAAACTGGAGGTGTGTTTTGTTGGAACCCCTTATTTTACAGATTAGAAGACCGATGCCTGGGTTAGTTAAGTGTTTTGTTTTACGCTACAAAGTCAGTTAGTGGAATTCGTCTGCCTATATAATAACATCACAGTATTTCAGAGTTGTTTTCTCTCCACTCTGTCAGATTTCTGAGAAACCTCTTTCTCGTCATGTTTATTATTTGGCCCTTAATCCAACGTAATGAAATTACAGTTACACATAGTTTGTCACAGGATTTCCAGTTAGGTCTCAGAGACCTAAAGGAAAGAAAGTTCTGCAAAGTTCTGGAAAAACAAAAATCCTGAGATAGTTTCTTGACATATGTCTTCTTTAAAATCTTTAAAAATCAAACAAAACAACCCCTTAGTGTCTTCTCTGTCACTCCCTTCACTACCATCCTTTGTAATCTGCATATGTAACTATTCTCTTGGGCAATAGTAGAAAGGTACACGTGGATTAATGGAATTTATTCCTGCACTGGGTATAAAAACTTGGGCCTGGGGACCTCACTAATGACTTTTCAAGAGAAGTTCTTTACAGAGCCCAAGTCTTCAATTTTGTAACTGGACCATCAACCCCAGTGACAGCCTACTCTGAAGGAGCCCTCATAAAGACATGGTTCTAGCTCTTTCTAATGGCTTTCACTAATGGAAAACCTGGAGGTGAAAAATGAAATCGTTCTCAAACTTCATACAGGTAGAAAGGAGAAAATCTCTGGAAGTTCCGAGAAGTGACAGGAATGTAAAATTTGGGGTTTAAAATGTAAGAAGTAGCAGGGGATGATGAAGAACACTTAAAATGCTTGCTTTTATTATAGGCAGTGGAAAAAATGTGAGTCTCAATTTGCTTGCCCCTGGATTACTCCACGTAGCAGAATAAATCAAGGCTAGAAGCAGATCAGAATTTCTTATGAGATGAGAGGGATCTGAAGGACTTTACCTCTATAGTCGTTTTGCCTTTTCAGGCACTAGATGACCTTGTCCCATGCCCATCCTAGTGGGCCTTGTATGATCCAATCCAAAGGCCCCTTTAGATTTCCATTTTATCATTCCCCCTTTCTCAGAATTTGATGTTTATATGTAAAAGCATTCTGGAAAATATTTAAAGCATGGTACAAATATAAGAGAAGCCATGCAGGTATGGAATTACTTTAAGGAGTATCATTTTATTCATTTGTCTGGCTTGATACCAATTACCTGATGCAATTATTAAGGGCAGAACCATCCAGATACCTTTGGGTTCCCTGCTCCCTGATTCTGTTTTGCAAATAATATAACTATACTTCATAGAAAGCACCAGTGGTGGCTATGTTGTGCACAGACACGAAGTGATTCTAAGGCAACCATAGGAGAGTGACACAAAAGAAATCACCAAAAATTCCCTCATCACAACATAAACATTGTGATAATTGTGTGGCATTTTTTGTCTTTTTTGTCAGTACAAGTAAGTCATCATGAACAAACAAGCTTTTGTATTCTGCTTTTTTAACCTGACATGTTCACGGAACATAACCTAGTCACACAAGCAAGTACATCTTCTATCCAGTGATTTGTTTCACCATCACCATGCACATTGTTTTTCTCATGTTTCAAATGATTTCCTCATGAGAGACATCCAGAAATGCGATTACTGAGTCAAAGGTTCTCAACCTATTTTAAGGCCCTTGATATGTAGTGGCAAACTGCCTTCCTAAAGGGCTGTGCCAGTTGACATGGCTGGCAGCAGCAAGGCTTGAGTCTTCCTCTGGGCCTGTACATGGGAACAGTTAACACTAAAATTATTTTAATGAGTATAATTTACATACAATAAACTGGACAAGTCTTCAGTGCATAGGCTTGGGGAATTTTTACATACCTACATTTGGGTAAATGCTACCCAGATCCCAGATCTCTCTGTAGATAGATAGATAGGTACATACATACATACATACATAGATTGATCCATTTGAGCAGCATTTATGTTTATACATGATATATAATATTATATATGATTTAGACATTTAATATTATATATGATTTATATGTTAATATAAATCATATATGCATAGGCTTAATTTATGCATAAATATATATGCTTCACGTATATATTCCTTACGTACAGGATCCAACACGCATTAACTTAGATACTTTCCAGCTTAGACATTAACTTAGATCTTTCCAGATGAGAATAAGAGGAAGTTGGAAAGTATCTAGGTTTCCAGCAACAAGTAGTTAAACATATTAACGTGAATCTACTCAATAGACTATTATGTAATCATTTTTAAAAAATGAAAATATGGTAATTAATGTTTGAAAATGCTTATGTTATAATGTTAGGTTAAAAGAGGATAGATGTGATTTATACATATAAAATATATGGACAGCATATATATCTACATATTTGAATATATAAATACAGCATATATATTTATATACTTAAATTATATAAATATATGTTAAATATATATACTTAAATATATAAATATATATTTATATATGTTGTACATTTTTTATGTAAATCACACCTCTGTGTGTGTGTGTGTGTGTGTGTGTGTGTGTATGATATTTCCATTATCCCCAGGAAGTTTTCTAGTGCCCAGACGGTATCTAGTGCCCAGTCAGTATCTCCACGCACCCCTGAGGTCACCACTATTCTGAAAGTCCCCTCATTTTTGAGTGATTTTGGAGATGTTCTTCTCTCATATGAAATGATTTGACAGGCAGTCTCTGAAGGAAGATTTTCATGGCTTTGGTGTCACCCGGACTTCTGCCACCTCACATTGGCAGGCCTGAGAAGATATGCACACTCTTTATTTCATTGCTGCCCAGTTGCCTGTATTGAACTTAGGTATCCTGTGCCCAGGCTGCCTTAAGGATCACTTTGTGACTATGTGCAGCTTATCTACTACCTTTTTCTTTCCCTTCAAGAATTAACAAAACCACTACCATCTGTTCTGAACCATGTGCGCTTAGCAGGTAGGGGGTGACAAAGAAGGTGTGTTACAGAAATAAAACAGGAGCCATGCTGACTTTAAAGAAACACCCTCACCCCCAAATGCTCCTGGCTGTTTTCTTTCTATAGATGAGTTGAAACAAGAGGGTATGAAGTGCTTGGTTTGCTAATCCTGCAGTACTTTGCCATGGCAAGTCCCTAGGAAGTAGATTAAAAGTGGGTCTCCCAGAGTGATTAGGATTGGGCAGATAAAATGGTATGTTTGTGTTGATCAATCGAGTTCGAAATACAGGTTCAGAGAGTAAATACTCCCTTGCTGAGACTAAACAGTCATTTTGTTCATTTTGGTGAAAATCATGGCTCTCAATTTTCCACGAAAGCTGTCCTTTCTGAGATAGATGGGCTGTTCATGAGTTATCAAGCACCTGAAATCCTCTCCAACAGCAAAATCGAGGGGCAACATCAAGGTTAGGAACATCACGGGCAAGAACTTATGGCTCAGCAGTGGTTGTAGGTGTAAATTCAGTGTCCCAAGTCAGAAATCAAGAGGTCTAAGCCCAACATAAAAGGCAAGGAGGGGAGGGAATTAACAAAGATGAAGACTAGGAACAATGTTAGGAGCCTTCATATGTAATAATTCATTTAATATTTGCAATAAGATTATGAGGTTGATCTATATAAATCTCCCTTTAAACAGAGGGAATTGAAACACGTCCAGAGTCTCACAGTTACATTTCCTCTTTGCCTCTTTCCTTTCCTCTTTTCTTTCTTTTATTCCCTCTTTTCCCACTGTTAACACATTCCAGGACACACGTCCTCCTCCTGTTTTCCTTCTCCTTCGCATCTTTCTCGTCCTTTGCTGTAACATCCTGTGCCATAACAAACTGTCACTTATCCAGTGTGGCATGCCCTGTGAAGCCTTCCCTGACACTGTGAACCATAGTAAGTTTATAGGACCCTTCAGTGTTGGAGTTCTATCTTTTGCGGCTCCCACAGCACCTATAGAAGTTGTGTTCGCAGAGCACTCAACAATTCCCAGGCTTGAATAATGCTGTGACAAAGATGGGGTTCTGTTGGGAAGACACTGTAGCCACTGTCAGCATAAATATACAAATGGTCCTTGTGAATGGATGGAGGGCCTTTGAGTGATTTCTTATCAATGGAAGTGCCTTAGGAAATGCCCAATTGCTGCCTTAAAATCAATATCATTATCCAACACTGGTCACTGAGTTTGTTCCTTTGCCACCCTCCCCACTTGCATGTGTAAACCTTTTTGGCCATATTTTAATTTAGTATTTCACCAAGGAGTTTTCAGGCATCTTAATCAATAACAAAAACATATCAAGCAGGAAGGAGATGGCCTGACCATAGTACATTCCTTTACCAGGACTCTGTAGACAGCTAGCATTTTCCTGATTAGGGGCCAGTCCCTGCACCAAACTCTTTGTATTTTTTTCGTCATTGAATATCACACATGAGAAAGTGGAATTGCTAGAGAGGTAGAAGGACTTGTAGGTCCCCAGCTGGCATATGCATCAGGAGCTCCCATTCTCTCCAAGGACCTGTGAACAGTTCACACCTCCAGTGCTAGATTAGAACAGACATGAAATTCAAATACCAGTAGGTTGTTATAGGTGTTCTCTGAAAAGAACAGTGGTAAAATAATTAGTGCATCTAATTATCAGTGTGTTCACATGCTTTACATTTTTAAAGGGCTACAGCAGTGCTCTACAATAGAAATATAATGTGAGCCATATATATAATTTTAACATTTTTCAGTAGTCAATTTAAAAATGTAGAAAAAAACATGTGAAATTAATTTTAATATATATATATTTAGTTTAACTGAGTAGGCCCCAAATATTATCACCTTGACATGTAAATAATATAAAAATATTAATGAGGTATTTTACCTTTTTTTGTTCTAAGTCTTAGAAATCTGGTGTGCAATTTATACTTACAGCCCACCTCCTTTTAAGCTGGCCATATTTCAAGTGTTCAAGAGCTCTATGTGGCTACTGGCAATCATATTGGCCAGCAAGGCCCAAAAAAACTTCTAGTGGAGTCTTTCCTATAAAGGTGGAGCTACGTTTGTTCGTAGGCAAAACCGAAACCAAAACAAAAAATGACTCAGTATGTTTATTGGTCCCATGTTCCATACTAGACACTAGAGTGGGGAGACAAAAGGATACAGTGCAGCCTCTACTGTAAAGCAGTCACACATGAAAAGTGAAATGATTTTGCTTGTAATTTATAATGTGTCCAAGAACAAGGCAGTTTTTGTGATTAATTCTCAAGCAAGTGATTCGGGCAGTTTAGGACTGTGAGTTTAGAGGAGAAAGTAATCCCTACTATTTGAGATGGTCATGGAGTACAAGGAACATTGGACAAAGTATAATATTTGTCTGAGATGGGGAAAGAGGAGAGCAAGCAGTTCAGCTGGAGCAAATGTACAGAAGCATTGTGACACCATGAGTAGATTAGCTTGGCTGTAACTGAGAATTCACATAAAGGAAATTGTAGAAAGATGGATTCCTTCTGGCTCTATTACAGAGAGGTGGACTATATAGAGAGATGGTTAATAGACCTCAGTTAACAACAGGGATGAAAAATAATAATTGCAGCTAGCATTTTCCTGATTAGGGGCCAGTCCCTGTACCAAATTCTTTGTATTTTTTTGTCATTGAATATTATACATGAGAAAGTGGAATCTTGAGAGAGGTAGAAGGACTTGTTCAAGGTCACACATCCAGAAAGCTGGCATAGCAAAATTTTGAATCCAGAGCCTTCTGAGTTGCGAGCATTTACCTTAACCATCAGCAGATATGCTCCTGAGAATGTTGGAAGCTGTGATCTCTGTGTCAATAGGGCTGGGAGGCTCCCCAGCCCTATTGACAAAGGTACTGCTGAAGTGCTGAGGTACCACCTCAACATATGACAGAGAATTTCCAGGCCAAGGATTCTCTGCAGTTTGTTTCTTCTGAACAGATACAAATGGGCCTTTTAGCATGATGCCCTTGGAAGTTGACTGAGGTCACTGACTCAGGTCTTTACAACCCAGTGTTCCACTAGTTGGTTTCCTCCTTTCTCTCTCCTCGTATACCCCAACATCATACTAGAATACTGGGATCTCAGAGACCATTTAGTTCAAGGCCCTGCTCTTATAGAACAGAAAACAGAGGCTTAGAGAGGAAAGGACTGCTCAGAGTCACACAGTTTTAGAAATGTCAGAGCTGGGGCCCACATCAGGACTCTCTGCACCCAGTGAGCTGTGCTAGTGTTTGCCAAAGGCCTTCTCCATAGAAAGCAACAAATTCAGATTAGGAAGTGTATTTCAATCACTAAGTAGTTGTTTTAGCTTTCTAGGGTTAACAGTTGACAAACTGTATTACAGAGGAAGGTATCCCTGAATTAAGAGATGGATTTCAGTAATGATTGCTATAAAATGAGTTTCTGGCAAGTGGCCTCTATAGCCTTATGGATTTCGATAAAATCAGATGTCCTTCAAATGGAAAAAATGTTGACCCTGCTGAATATAATAAAATGGCACTTTTGAATGCAGCAAATCTTTTAAACTCGCATTTAAAAGAAAAGCAATGACTTTTTAAATTAAAGTTTAATGGTATCCCTTACTTGGAATATGGTTCCAGTTGGAGAATAAATCATAGAATAAAAACTCTTAGAGTAACAAAAAAAAAAAATACTTAGAGTAACCACAGAGTAGAGGCCAGGCCTTCTGGCAGGTATTCAGGCTGCCTTCGTTATCTGACAAACTGTTCACAACACAGAGCAGTCAGTCCCTCTAAGTCTGGTCTCAAAGGTCCCAACACTTTGAATTCCTTTACCCTTTTTCTTCTGACTTTGGCAATCATTTCACTTTATGGCCTTGCTCCAGCCTTCTTTGTCCAAAGATACAATGTCTGCTTTTCTACATTGCTTGAAAGCAAAAACATTTTAGAAAGCTAAGGCCTGAAACAGCTAGTTGCTACTTAATGTTTGCTGCTTATCCTTGCATCTGCTGAGACTTGGTGCTTGTTATGCTTATGCAGTACAAGGAGGGACCAAAGAGGCAGAAGACAGTCCCTGCCACAGTGAAGCACAGTCATTTTAGAGGACAGGACTAAAAAACACCAAGCAATGAACAAACCCCAAAGAATACAAGAGTGTGCTGAATGATGCGGTGCAGATACTTCCTAGAGGCATTTAGGTGTAGCTGGACTAGACTGTTTCTGTATTGCATCAATAGACTAGTCCATGTTGACTATTCCATTTCACAATTTCTCAGGGATGGACAAGATGGCAGAGTTCAGGCCCCAAATTTACCAAAATCGAAGTTTTCCCCATCAACTAATGAGTGGATAAAGAAAATATGGTATATATACACCGTGGAATACTACGCAGCCATTAGAAAAATGAAATAATGTTTTTGCAGCAACTTGGGTAGAGCTCCAGGCCATTATTCCTTTTTTTTGAAGTCTCACTCTTGCCCAGGCTGGAGTACAGTGGTGTGATTGATACCAGCTCACTGCAACCTCTGCCTCCTGGGTTCAAGTAATTCTCGTGCCTCAGCCTCCCAAGTAGCTGGGTCCACAAGTGCACAGCCACCACTGGCTTTTTTTTTTATTATTTTTCTTTATTTTTAGTAGAGACAGGGTTTCACCATGTTGGCCAGGCTGGTCTCGAACTCCCAACCTCAAGTGATCCACCAGGCTTGGCCTCCCAAAATGCTGGGATTACAGGTGTGAGCCATCATGCCTGGCCTAGAGGCCCTTATTCTAAGTGAAGTAACATAGGAGTGAAAACCCAAAATTCATTTGTTGTCACTTATAAGTGGAAGCTAAGCTGTGCATGCAGAGTGATACAATGGACTTTAGAGACTCAGAAGGAGGAGGGTGGGAGTGGGCCAGGGATAAAAAAAACTACACATCAGGAGGCCGGGCACGGTGGCTCACGCTTGTAATCCCAGCACTTTGGGAGGCCGAGGCGGGCGGATCGCGAGGTCAGGAGATCGAGACCACGGTGAAACCCCGTCTCTACTAAAAATACAAAAAAACTAGCCAGGCGTGGTGGCGGGCACCTGTAGTCCCAGCTACTCGGAGAGGCTGAGGCAGGAGAATGGCGTGAACCTGGGAGGCGGAGCTTGCAGTGAGCCGAGACTGCGCCACTGCACTCCAGCCTGGGCGACAGAGCAAGACTCCATCTCAAAAAAAAAAAAAAAAAACTACACATCAGGTACAAAGTATACTACTCAGGTGACAGGTACACTAAAATCTCATTATTCACCACTATATAATTCATACATGTAACCCAAAACTACTTGTACCCCAAAAGCTATTGAAATAAAAAATATTTAAAAAATATATAAGTTCCATTTCAGCATGAGAAATACTTCTTAGAGGCGTGTTCTTAACATAGGTTCTAGTCCCCATGAAGCTTGTGCATAAAAAGGACTCCACAGTCCAGCCATTCCATATCTTCCTCTTGGAGACTTAAAAGACATGTTCATATTTTAAAGGCTATACAGCTTTCAAACTTTTTTTTGATCAAAGTCTTGCAGCTTATAACTTTGACTTTAACCCAGTATTAACCAAGCTCATCTTCCTACAGAGCCTTTATTTCATAGTCCATGTTCCATGGGCCTTGTGGCAGAACACACAATGGGAAATGCTGCTTTATAGTGGACTCTTGGCTCCCCAGTAATGGCTAAATGCCTGATTTGGTTACAGTTCTGTCAGCCCCTGTTCCTTCCAGATGGGGATCTTGTGCAGGAAGTAAGAAAGAGAAACCAGCCCAAGCTATTTTAACAATATGCCTCTGACTGAAACAACCTCCCTGGACGGTTGATAAACATTTTCCCTCTCTTAGGGGAAAATCATGCACAGAAACATCACATCTAAATAATTTACCAAGCTGTAATATGCTATAAATAGCAAGCCTGCTAAATAATGAATTAACCCAACTGGTGATTCATAGGTAAATGTCTCTTGTAAAGCAGCATTTTTATGGATTTTACAGCTTAGTTAATATCCACTTGTATTTCATTAGGACACTTCAGGTGAAGTATTGGGGTAATAATCTGGATATTTTTGAAAGTGATACAGCACATATCAGGAGTCCAGGCAGAGTTTGGGGAGCTGCCAGTATCCTTTTCTCTTAGCCGGAGCATGAGGAGAGATTGTACTGGGCCTTACTCTTCTCCTTCCTCCATGGTCTTGGTTTGCCCAGCTCCTCAGTGCAAGCCTGAGTTGCTGGGCAGGAAGCGGC
This sequence comes from Nomascus leucogenys, assembly GCF_006542625.1. NCBI lineage: Eukaryota > Metazoa > Chordata > Mammalia > Primates > Hylobatidae > Nomascus > Nomascus leucogenys. The sequence continues at coordinate 49,839,969 of NC_044397.1, read as the reverse complement.
TCTGAAATCAGAGAGGGTGTCCTCTCTGAGGCCACAGACAGGGATGGAAGGAGAGGTAGCTCTAGACTAGGGAAAGAAAGAGACACAGAAATCACTCTGGCCTACTCGACAGAGCCAGCTCTTCTGAGGTTTTATCACACAGGTGTGCAGACTCTGGAGCTGAACTCTGGATATTTGGATCTTTACCATGTATTAACTTTCTGACTCGGACAAGTCACTTATACTCTCTGTGGCTCAGTTCCCTCATCTGTTAACAGGGACAATAAAAGTACCTACTCCTAGGGTTATTGTGAAGATTAAATGAGTTTGTATTGTCAAGTGCTAGAACATTGCTTGGCACATAGCAAGTGCTTTTATTTATTTATTTTTTGAGATGGGATCTGGCTCTGTCACCCAGGCTGGAGTGCAGTGGTGAGATCTCAGCTCACAGCAACCTCCACTTCCCAGGCCCAAGTGATCCTCCCACCTCAGCCTCCTGAGTAGCTGAGATTACAGGCGCACACCACCACGCTCAGCTAATTTTTGTACTTTTAGTAGAGACGGGGTTTCGCCATGTTGCCCAGGCTGATCTCAAACTCCTGGGCTCAAGCGATCCTCCTACCTTTGTCTCCCAAAGTGTTGGGATTATAGGCGTGAGCCACCATGCTCTGCCAGCAGATGCTTTTTGAGTACAGTATTAGCTGTTATATTTGTTAGAACTGGACTGTTTTAGATTCTTGATTGTGGCATTCTCCAGCTCTGGTGTTGGATTCTGAGAACCTAGACCCTGGGGGTTGGAGGGTCTGGGTGGGGAGGGGGTCACTGGGGTCACTCAGATGCCTCTTCTTGCCTCTGAAGAGTGGGAATGGGAAGCAGGAACTATGATTTCATTAGAGTGAGGAAAAACTGCTTTTGATGATCTCTCAGTAACTATAAGTAAGAAATATTCTCTTATTTAAAAGGAATGTTATATATCTTCGTTAATCAGGGCTTTATGGTCGGGGGAGGTGGTGAGAATTATCAGTCAAATCACTTTGAAAAGGAGGAGATCTGAATTTCATAATTAAACCCTAATTTGTTAATGGGAACTGATGCCAAAAAACAAGATGCCACTGTTTCCTTCTTGCAGTGACACTGAATGTCCTGAGCTGTGGAGGATAGAAACAGGACATTCTCATTGTTCCAGTTCACAGGGGTGGAGTTAGAGTAAATATCCTGCCCAGTTTGCATCACACTAACACTGTAAAACCTACCATCAGCCTAATGACCATTCAATTCTGATTGAATGGAAGAGCAACTCCAGCCCTTGATCCAACTTGTGGTTGATTACAGTGCTCATGCCCCATTACCCCAAATATTTCTATCAATTACCAGAGCGAGCATTCACACTTATGCACCATCATAGATTTAGCTCATGCCAGTGCTTCTCAATAGCAGCCATCTGAAGCTCCTTTTACCCACAGCTCCCTGGATAGCTCCCCCATTCCCTGCATGCTAGTCTTGTGGTTTGGTCTTCAGCCTGCTGTCTGCCCTTTCTCATACGTTGCATGGGCTTTCTCCGATGCCTATGTGCAAAATATCTTTTCCATTCTTCCTTTCTCTGGCCCCTGGGTTCAGAAATCTCTGGGGATCATTATCAGTGCTCTGGCTGCTCCCTCTCCTACCTACCTCCATCTACCCTAGCTTTAGGACAGACCTGTGGTAATGCCCAACTTTCTGCACTTTGAAATAGGGGTGATTGCTTTGACTTGGGCCCTGTCTATTAGGGTCTTTCATCTGTCTGTTTTGGACAAAGACAATAGCAGTGAAGCAGGGGGCCTTTGGATTGAGAGGCTCAGACTCTCAAACTCTCTCTCTCTTTTTTTTTTTTTAAACTATCTGGCATAAAGGGGCATAGTCTGCTTGCCTTCAATAGACCTCGGGCTGGGGAGGCTCGAGGTGCCTTCTAGGGCAGCCAGTTTGCATAGTGCCTTCTAAAAGTGGGGAAGATACACCGTTGCGGCCTTATAGCCTTCGTCCTTGGGCCTTAGAATGAAATGTTTCAGAGCTCACAATTAACATTTGGCCAAGCCCCTTCCTCACCCCCACCCCCAAGAAGTGGAAGAAATACGGTGGCATGACATTTACTTTGACAAAGCTCTTTTTCTTTTCTCTACTTCTCAAAAAAAGCCTAAAGAAATAAAAACAGTTGCTAAGCTACTGGGTGGGCTCTACTGGTGTGTTTTGTGGCAATCTTGGCGTTAAGGACTCATGCTATCAGTATTTAGCAGCTTAGACTAAAGGGAGGAAAGCAAGGTGCTTGAGAGGGCTCTCTTGCAAGTTCACTTATTTGTTAGGTCAAGTGCTTGGCTCTGGGATGGCAGGGGACATGGAGCATGACAACTGCAATTCTCCCTGCAGGTAGGTAAGTAGAAGGGAGGATTTCTTCCCAATCCTCAAATTCTTCCAAAAGAAAATGCTGATTTGGAATCTTGTCTTTCTTCCCCATTTATTTCAGAAAGGTTGGATCTCTAGGAAGCATGGGTCATGCTCTTAGTTTTCTGAGTATTGTCTTTTGTACATATCACATGCAGTTGGTGCTACTGATGGGGCCTGGACACTAGCTGGCTCTGGTGAGCTCCTAGCTCAATGTGCTGGACCGTTGTATTGTATTGTATTTAATTTTTTGTCTCCAGCATTTTCTTTTCAAAGCTGATGTATCCCAGGTTATGCAAGTTTTCATTTAACAACATTCACATAATCCCTAAATTCAGCATGGTTTAACACTTGTTAGGTCCGTTTGCTATATACAAATGGGATACCTCCAGTTGGTTCTGATGAATGGTTCCCCACTCCTGGTTTAAAGGCATTAACAATGGTGGAAAGAGAGCCTATTTCCCAACACTGCTTTGCAACATCTAAATCTTTCATGATGGCCTAATCCACCCACTGCGCGTTAGTTCTCAATGTGGAGACAATGGGGGCATTACTGATTTTAGACTTGTTTTCATCAACTAGCTCATTCCGTGTGGAGTTGAGTTTAGAAAAAAAAAAAAACCATAAAAATTAATGCAGCCTGTGATACCCTCTGTGGAGGATACATTGAAAATACATCTTAAATAAAAACCCAAGAAATTGTCCCTTCTGTCTTTCACCTGTCAGAATCAGCAACAGAATTCTATAGCCCATTCAGTGGCATTTTTAAGCAACCTATCTGGTGAATGTGCTGGGGGTTGGCTGACAGTGCTTTTCACTGCTGATTTGGATGACAAAGGATATGGTGAGATATTCAACAGTCTGGTGGAATGAAAAGAAACTCCCAATTGGTCACACCTATTTCTCTTGGCATGTTGCATTAACTCTGATAATACAGAAAATAGACTGGCTTTTATGCATTGAGAAAGTCAGTGGACACCAACCTCTTGCCTTTTGCTCTTCCACAGCAAGCCCTGACTGAGTTTTGCATACATTTCCATTACAGATGAATACAGATTTTAGTTGTAGGTGGGAAACTTGAGCTTGCAATTTTCAAGAGACAAAACCTCCAGCTGCTTGTTTTAATCCTAGTGCAGAATGGTTCCTTCCTGACCATCATTCTGTATTTTGATGGCAGTTATTGCCTATCCTTAATGTATATTATTAGTATCAGTGACAGTTTTGCAGTGTTTACCTGGTGCCAAGGCATCATCCCTCTTGCCAACTCTATGGGGTAATAGTCTATCTTGCAGATGTGAAAATTGCGGCTCAAAAAATTTAAGTGACTGGTCTGAAGTCACTCAACCAACCGGTAAGTGGTGGGTCAAGCTCGGAACATAGAGCTCTTCTACCCTGCAGCCCTTGCTCTTAACTGCTATCTTGCATTGTCTCTCTTGAAAGCCAAAAGAGTTTGTCACCCCAGTACAACTATTAATAACTAGAGGTAGTGGCACAAGTGTATTAGGATTACAAAGCTTTTGGAGTCTATCCCACAAAATTGGGCTCTTCACCTGGGTTTTGTAGAGCCTTGCAGTATCCATAAAGCCCTTAAAACTAGATGCAAAAATATGTGTGTATATTCAAGGGAGATAGGCCAGAGTTTCCATCAACTTCTTGAAAAAGTCCATGATACACAAGAGAGTTAGTAACTTCCACATATACCTAAAGTGCATATAGCACCTGCCAGGTATGAATATGATGCATGAATATGTGCATGAACTTAAGCAAACTCATTTCATTCTCACCATAGCTATCAGAGGTAGGTATGATTATTATGCCCATTTTACAGAAGGGTAAACTGAGACTAAGAGAGGTTATAAAGCTAATAAGTGACAGAAATGGGATTTGAGGCCAAGCAGTCTAGCTCCTGCTTTTAATCACTTTTGACTGCAATTTCCTTTTTATTTACTTGCATATCTCCTAGCACAGTGCTTGACACATAGTGGGATGTTTATTGATATTTGTTGAATTTAATTGATTTGCACACTGCCGGCTCTGTGTAGATTTCATCTTAGGAATCATTCTCAAAGGTGCGACTCTGTAACTCTTGGCTGGATGAGTGAAAAGAATCAACATAAAACACCAAAAGCAATGGCAACAAAAGCCAAAATTGACAAATGGGATCTAATTAAACTAAAGAGCTTCTGCACAGCAAAAGAAACTACCATCAGAGTGAATGGGCAACCTACAAATTGGGAGAAAATTTTCGCAACCTACTCATCTGACAAAGGGCTAATATCCAGAATCTACAATGAACTCAAACAAATTTACAAGAAAAAAACAAACAACCCCATCAAAAAGTGTGCGAAGGACATGAACAGACACTTCTCAAAAGAAGAGATTTATGCAGCCAAAAAACACATGAGAAAATGCTCATCATCACTGGCCATCAGAGAAATGCAAATCAAAACCACAATGAGATACCATCTCACCCCAGTTAGAATGGCCATCATTAAAAAGTCAGGAAACAACAGGTGCTGGAGAGGATGTGGAGAAATAGGAACACTTTTACACTGTTGGTGGGACTGTAAACTAGTTCAACCATTGTGGAAGTCAGTGTGGAGATTCCCCAGGGACCTAGAACTAGAAATACCATTTGACCCAGCCATCTCATTACTGGGTATATACCCAAAGGACTATAAATCATGCTGCTATAAAGACACATGCACACGTATGTTTATTGTGGCACTATTCACAATAGCAAAGACTTGGAACCAACCCAGATGTCCAACAACGATAGACTGGATTAAGAAAATGTGGTACATATACACCATGGAATACTATGCAGCCATAAAAAATGATGAGTTCATGTCCTTTGTAGGGACACGGATGAAACTGGAAACCATCATTCTCAGTAAACTATCACAAGGACAAAAAACCAAACACCACGTGTGCTCACTCATAGGTGGGAATTGAACAATGAGAACACATGGACACAGGAAGGGGAACATCACACTCCAGGGACTGTTGTGGGGTGGGGGGAGGGGGGAGGGACAGCATTAGGAGATATACCTAATGCTAAATGACGAGTTAATGGGTGCCGCACACCAACATGGCACATGGATACGTATGTAACAAACCTGCACATTGTGCACATGTACCCTAAAACTTAAAGTATAAGAATAATAATAATAATAAAGAAAAAAAAAGACTCAAAATAAAAAAAAAAAAGAATCTAGGCTGGGCTATTCCACTATTGTTCACTTCTCTACTTGTTTTTTATCAATTGAAATATATGACCACATGGTCCTCCAAAAAAAAAAAATACAAGCAAAACTACAGTTAACTATAAATTTGGAAATAATAAAAATAAATTGAATTTTCATGGTAACATTAAAAAAAAAAGAAAAGAATCAACATAGTCAAAAGATAATTTATAAGAGTTTTTAAAGACAAATGGCTTGGCAAAGTATAGGCATTTTACTTTCAATCAGTGTTCCCTGGAGGGCTGTCACACTGATTTCCGAGCCCATTCTTCTCCCAACTGGCTCAATAGATTGTTCCAATTGGTTATAAGGTACCCCTGAGTATGGGCGCAGTAACTCTGCAGGCCCCATGAATCTATGTGGTGTTTCATTTCCTGATTACTATGCATAATTTTCCCTGCCTCTTATTTCCAAGTGAGAAACCAGAAGCCACCCAAACCCTTTGCATGCTGACATGATTCAAATGTAGGTCTCTACAAGGTATGCCAGGCTTATTGAGGGGAAGGTGGGGGGAGATGCGAATCCTGTTCATCCACCTCAATGCAAGTTGACTGTAGTTGAGTCTCTAGGATGGAGCATTCTTAAAAATCAGAAGTAAAACTGGCTGTGATTGTGAAGAGTGTACCGTGAGTTGGCAAGCTGGTGAGTAACAAGGTGGAGCAGCCCGAGTTTTTAATCACCTTGATTACATGTTCCAAGGTTTAATTTTGTGGCCTCCTCCACTGTTTCCCTAATTTTACCTGCTGCGATCTTTTTTACTTTTCATTTTATTCTCTAATCACCGCCTATTAGAGCCCTGAGTCCATGCTGGTTCTGTTGCCTGCCTCTGAGTCTAATGGGCCTCTTTGTACTGAGGCACAAAACCCAGCTGGAAGCGAGACTTCCTAGGGCCCAGAAGCTTCATTACTGTCTGTTAGCAGTGAATTCTAAAGTTGCTGGCTTTGGAGTTGGGTTGCTGAAGTACAGTCACTTAACATTTGGTCTCAAAGTTGATGTTTTTCAGATTTTTTTCTTTTTTCCTAAATTAATCAGATGCATGAGCTAATTAGAAGCCAGCAAATATTTTTGGAAAACTTCCCTCCAGTAGAGGCCTTTGCACAAACTTCAGACTATGTTCCCTGTGACTAGTATGCTCCTTTTATTTCCTTTGAGGTGGACAACAGTCATTGACAGTCACTCACTACCCATTTGGTTCAAATAACTAATTTTGTACCTGAAGACTAATTACAGTAGTGACACCATCTTTTCCTATTAGGTCTCTCACTTGAAGAACTCAGAACAATTCATAACCTTTCAGTCTTGGGGACTAGTTTAATCTGTTCGTGGGCAGCATAGCAGTGAATATTGTTATCAAAAATACAGTTAAACCTCTTTAATTGAGCCCCTATTAATTCAAAAGATAATAATTCAAACAGTGTGAAGAACAAATTTGAAAGGTCTATGACAAGAAGAAAGTAAGTTGACAAAGGGGTTATTTAAACTGCCAAGTAGAGCACACTTTTAGAAGTGCCAGTTCACATGCAGAGAACTGGTAAGTACGCACAAACTGTTCCATTAGTAGACTCAGAATCTTAAGATTAAAAACCATGTAGTACAACTGTTCATCACTCAAAAAACATTTGTTGAGTAACGCTATGTGCTGGGCCCAGGGGATACAATTTTTTTGTTAATAGCTTCATTGAGATATAATAAATATACCATATAATTCACTCATTTAAAATGTACAGTTCAATGATTCTTAGTATATTCACAGGGTTGTGAAACCATCACTACAGTCTATTTTAGAACATTTCATCACTCTGGAAAGAAACCCCACATCCTTTAGCCATCGCTTTCCCATCCCCCTATCGTCCACAGCCCTAGGCAACCACTGTGGGGATACAAATTTGACTAAAACACAGTACCTGCCTTTGAGAGGTTAACAAGCTATTTAAAGAGACATCAGACAGATGAAGCGTACTTATCATAGCATCGTAGAATGTTGATATTGAGAGGCACTAAGAAGATCATCAGATATAATCTTCTCATTTCACATATGGGGAAAACTGAGGCCCAAAGACAAGCAATGACTTGCCCAAGAACAAAAAGCTAACAGAGCCAAGACTAAAACTCATGTATTCTGCCGTCTTAGCCTGTTGCAATGTTAATTACAATACAAACTTCCGGAGCATAGTAACAGTTGAGAGCATGGGTTCTAGAGCCAGACTGCGTGGATTTGATTCTCAGCTTACCTTTTATAAGCTGTGTGACCTCAGGCAAGTTACTTAACCTCTCTGAGCTTCAGTTTCCTCATTTGTTGTTTTGAAATAATAATTGTAACTACCTTATAGGACTCTTGTGAAGATTAAATGAGTTTCTAGATGAGTACTTAAAATAGTGTTTGGCACAGAATAATCACTACATAAAATGATTGTTATTATTATTTCGTTACCTAGTTATTAAATATAAAAACACATTTCATAATGTCCTAAAGTATATTTTAAATATTTGTTCTTCAGGTTTTAAATCCTGACTGTATTCGTACATAGTTTCTATTTAGTTTCTTCCAACATATATTTTTGAGTGTTAGGGGCTAGGTATAAAAATGATGATTAAAACAGAGTTCAAATGCCTAAGAAGTTCAGTCAGGTAAGGAAGGCAGGTGAACAGATATGTAGCTATAAATCCAGGCAAGCAACAGGAAGTGCCCCAAATAAAGTGTGTGTGAAGCGTAAAAGGGTATCAGAAAGGCTTCAAGGAGGCTGTGGCATTTGACTTGAGTTTTGAAATGTGAGCCAGATTTCATCAGACCAAAGAGGGTGAGAGAAGAAGACATTCCGGGCTAGGGTAACAGTAGAAGTGAAGGAAAGAAAGTATTTGCCATGGTTGGGGAAAGGCTAAATGTTGTATGCGTTCAGAGCATAGGGTTTTGGAAGATGTCCCGGGAGGTGAGCCTGAAAATATAGATGGGACTGTGCTCAGTAGGAAAAACGAGGAGAATTGATACTTACTGAGTACCTTTTATATACCAGGCTCTGACGATGGGAGCAGTGGCTCACTCCTGTAATCCCAGCTACTTGGGAGGCTGAGGTATGAAAATCGCTTGATCCTGGGAGGCGGAGCAGTGAGCCGAGATCGCGCCACTGCACTCCAGCCTGGGTGACAGAGTGAGACAACGTCTAAGAAAAACAAAACAAAAAAAACCTGTATACCAAGCTCTGTAAAATACCAAATACTGGATATGTATGGGTAACTATTTTGATTCTCACAATCATCCTGAGGAAGCAGTGTGGAGAGGTGATGTAAATTAATCAATATCACACCCAGTATGTGACAGAATCTAGATTCAAACTGAAGTCTCTGATGCTAATACCTATTCCCTCTCCACATACCAAACCAACCCCTGAACTTCTGTACCAACTTGGACGTTATGGAAAATGGGAGCTTTTAATGTTCTTGAACATGGGGGAAACATATTTTTATTGCAGTTTACTTATCCAACTGTGTATTTATTCACTTATTTATCCCTCTAGTGGCAGTATAGGGGACAACTTAATGGAGGGGAGATCAGAGGCAAAAAAGTCAATTGTGAGGCTTTTATGGTAGATAAAAGGCAGCGAGGACATGAACTAGGGGAGTGGTAATGGAGAGGGAGGGACACATATAAGAGAGGGGTGGACAAGACAGGACATGTGACCAATTTGATGTGGTCAGGGCAGGAGTCAAAGAGAGTCAACAATGAAGGCATGATTTTTCCAGCCTGTAGGTTGTGATGGATTGAACTGATGGACTAAGATAAGAAGCCTGGGCATGGGTTTAGAAAAGGAAGGAAAGTCAATTCAATTTTGTTATAATCTAACTTGCTCTGAGTCCTCCACATGTAAATGTTCAGTAAGCAGATGGACATATGGGTCTGAAGCTTGAGGGAAAACAGGATGGAACCCTGGGGAATATCTCTATGTGTGATCTGGGTGGAATAAATGTAATGAACAACCTGAACCATGAGGAAATAGTTGGAGAGGTAGCAAGAGGACCAAGAATGAATGAGAGAGAGCTAAATCATAGGAGAAGGGAATTTCAATAAGGAAAGGGAGGTCAGCATTGCTAAGCGCTGAAGAGTGGCCAAGTTAGATAGAATGAAAAATGCCCCTTGGATTTAGTAATTAAGTAATTTAGTAATTAAAGAGGTTATTGAGTAATAAGAAGCAAATCAAGTAGAATATTATGGGTGGAAATTATGTGGCAGTGGTTTGGAAACTGAATGAGGAATGGAGACCTGGAGACATAAGTGTAGACAACTCTTTCTAGAAACCTGTCTGGTAAGGTATAGAGAGATGACAGACTATTGAAGACAAAACAGATCCCAAATAACATTTTTTATTATTACGGAGAAAGTTGAGCATTTATTTTGGCTGAGAGGAGTGAGTCAGCAAAGAAGCAGCTAGAAGGGGAGAAATTGGGGGATAACTGATAAAGATTGGTGAGGTAGCAAGAGGACCAAAAGGAAATAGGAAACCACAGAGAGATAGTTAGCTATGGACTTGAGCCCTTCCTCTGAGATGGAGTTATGAAGCGAGGATGCACAGGGGCACAGATAAACTAAGGGCTTTTTCCAACAGTCTGAGGCATTTGTGATTGATTCCTTTCTTTAATTTAGAATTCTCTACCTAAGAAACCTTGCTCTTTTTACATGGTGTTAAATCCTTATGGAAACAACAACAACAAAACCAAACACGAAAACCTACTTGATGTAAGTATGGGAAGAAGGGCTTGAATAATTTCTTCAAAAAAAAAAAGATAAAAAAAGATATACAAATGGCCAATAAGCACATGAAAAGATGCTCAACACCATTAATCATTAGGGAAATGCAAATCAAAATCACAATGAAATACCGCTTCACACCCATTAGGATGGCCATTATTATTATTATTTTTATTTATTTATTTATTTGTTTGTTTGTTTGTTTGTTTGTTTATTTTTTTGAGACAGAGTCTTTCCCTGTCACCCAGGCTGGAGTGCAGTGGCGTGATCTCGGCTCACTGCAGCCTCTGCCTCCCGGGTTCAAGCAATTCTCCTGCCTCAGCCTCCTGAGTAGCTGGGATTACAGGTGCCTGCCACCACGCCTGACTAATTTTTGTATTCTTAGTAGAGATGGGGTTTCACCATGTTGGCCAGGCTGCTTTCAAACTCCTGACCTTGTGATCCGCCCACCTTGGCCTCCCAAAGTGCTGGGATTACAGGCATGAGCCACTGTGCCTGTCCAGGATGGCCATTATTAAAAGAAAATTTAAAGTAAGTATTGTTGAGGATGCGGAGAAATTGGAACCTTTGTGCACCGCTGGTGGGAATATAAAATGGTGCCACTACTGTGGAAAATAGTACGGTGGTTCCTCAAAAAAATTACAAGTAGAATTTCCATGTAATCCAGCAATTCCACTTCTGGATCCATACCCAAAATAACTGAAAGCAAGGATTTAAATAGATACTTGTGACTATAGTCAATAATAATTTAATTGTACATTTAAAAATAACTAAGTCTGGGTGTGGTGGCTCATGCCTGTAATCCCAGCACTTTGGGAGGCTGAGGCAGGTGGATCACGAGGTCAGGAGATCGAGACCATCCTGGCTAACATGGTGAAACCCTGTCTCTACTAAAAATACAAAAATTAGCCGGGCGTGGTGGTGGGCGCCTGTAGTCCCAGCTACTCAGGAGGCTTAGGCAGGAGAATGGCGGGAACCCGGGAGGCGGATCTTTCAGTGAGCCAAGATTGCACCACTGCACTCCAGCCTGGGTGACAGAGCAAGACTCTGTCTCAAAATAATAATAATAATAATAACTAAAAGAGTATAACTAGATTATTTGTAACACAAAGGATAATAAATACATGAGGGGACAGATACCCCATTTTACACGATGTGATTAATACACGTGGCATGCCTGTATCAAGACAGCTCATGTACCCCATAAATATATACACCTGCAATGTACCCACAAAAAATTTAATAATTAAAAAACAGATATTTGCAAACCCATGTTCCTAGCAGCATTATTCACAGTAGCCAAAAGGTAGAAGCAACCCAAGTGTCCATTGGTGGATGACTGTACAAACAATGTGACATATATATATATATATATATGAATATTATTCAGCCTTTAAAACAAAGTAAAATCTGACACATGCTACACCTTGAAGACATTATGGTAAATGATGGATGGATGAACTTTGAAGACATTATGCTATGTGAGATAAGCCAGTCACAAAATCACTGTATGATTCCCCTTACATGAAGTACCTAGAGTAGTCATATTCATAGAGGCAGAGAGTAGAGGTTGCCAGAGGCTGCGAAAGGGAGGAATGGAGTATGGACTTTCAGTTTGGGAAGATGAAAAAAGTTCTGGAGATGGTGGTGATGGTTGCACAACAGTGGGAATGTACTTAATGCCACTGAACTGTATACCTAAAAATACTTAAAATAAGTTTTCCACCATTAATAAAACCTTCTATAGCCACCGTTTTAGCTTGACTGGGGTCTCCTGGGTTGTCCGTATTCTAGAGTAGCGGCTCTTCCCACTGCGGATAGGTAGCAAATCCAGAGGAGACACCTCATGTAAGAGCTACTTCTGTAGAACTATGATTCAGGTTTGTGTGCACTATGTTTAAGCCAGTCGATGTATCACTTTCTTTCTCACTGCTGTGTACACAATAGTGAAATGATCAAACTTGAAAGTGCATGAGAACCAGTCACTTGGAGAACTTGTTAAAAATGCGGATTCATAAAATCACCCCTTCCACCAAACTCATTTAGTAGGTATATCAGTTAGTTTGTGCTATATAACAAGCCACCCCAAAACTAAGTGATTTAACATAACAACTGTCTATTATTTTATAGCCTATGAGTTGGCTGGATGCTTTCTGCTGATCTTGGCCAGGTTTGGCTGATCATAGATGGACTCAGCTGCAGTCAGCCGGTGGGTTAACCAGGGCTTGGCTTTTCTAGGATGGCCTCAGTTGGAATGACTTTAATCTGCTCTATGTGGCCTCTCATCCTCAAAACATCAGCCCAGGCTTGTTTCTGTGGTGTGGCAGGGGTCTAGGCAAGCAAACACGATAATATGAGAGAACAAGAAGAAATGTACATGAGCTTTTCAAGTCTCCGCTTGCATCCTATTTGCTAACATCCCATTGGCCAAAGCAAGTTACGTGGCTGAGTTGAGATTCAGAGTGGGAGGGGTGTACAAAGAGGGCAAGAGCAAGAATATAGAGAGGTCACTGATTGGGTCCATTAATGCAGTTAATCTATTACAGTAGGTTTCAGTAAAGCCTCGGAATCTACATATTTAGCAAGCTTCTCAAAGTGATTTCCCTTCCTTCCTCCCTCCCTCCCTCCCTCTTTCTCTCTCTCTCTCTTTCTCTTTCTCTTTCTGTTTTCTTTTGTTTTCTTCTCTCTCTTTTCTTTTCTTTTCTTTTTGACAGGGTCCAGCTCGGTCACCCAGGCTGGAGTGCAGTAGTGCCATCACAGCTCACTGCAGCCTTGAACTCCCAGGCCCAAAAAATCCTCCCTCCTCAGCCTCCCAAATAGCTGGGACTACAGGCATGCACCACCACACCTAGCTATGTAAAAAAAAATATAGAGATGAGGTCTCATTATGTTGCCAAGGCTGGTCTCAAACTCCTGGGATCAAGCAGTCCTCCAACCTCGGCCTCTCAGAGCACTAGGATTACAGGTGTGAGCCACCATGCCCAGCCTAAAGTGATTCGGATGCAGGCTATCCCTTGACAATATTTTCAGAAATATTATTCTAGTATTAACACCAAGATTGGAACCAGCGTCATTGAAGGCTCAGAAAACTGAAGACTGAGCAGGGGAGGGAGTACTTACTCTTTTCCTTATTTGCAGCTATGATTCAGCCTTCTTGGTCTCTTAGAGGCAGATGCTGAAACGAACACTCTATCTGCTCATATAATCATGTACTTGTTACAAAGAACAATGGAGTTGGATTAAAGCTGATAAAGTGTTATTTTTCAAGGCAGGTCAGGAAGGCATTGCCGGTTTGTTTTGCATTGCTCATTATAATATGTATTTTTGTCCTGGGGAAGCTCATGGGAATGGAATGAAGCATCAAGGTGGTTTATGGGCCATGTGATAGGATCATAAAGTTGAGGTTGTTGCTTGTACAAGACTTTTCTTAGAATGGTAATCCAGGCAAAGACAACACAGACAGGAAAGAAAAAAAAAAACACAAGAAGTAGCTTCAGTTATTTAGCCAGTTGTATGAGGTTTTCATTCCTCAGATCCTTTGTTAAAATGTGGGACTAGAGGCCTGCAGGTAATGCCCGAGCTCAATAAAGGCAGGGACCATGATGCTGTTGCATTCCTGATACCAACCACAGTACCAGCCACATCATCAGTACTCAAAATGTATTTGTTGAATGAATTTCTGCCAATTCCTGGGATCCTCTCAGAGATTCTGACTGAGCAGGATAAGTAAATAGTGTTCTTCACAATGTCATCCCTGAACCATCTGCATCAGGATCACCTACAGGGCTTGTTTAAAAAATGAATGCCAGGGCTGGGCATGGTGGCTCACGCCTATAATCCCAGCACTTTCGGAGGCTGAGGCTAGAGGATCGCCTGAGGTCAGGAGTTTGAGATCAGCCTGGCCCACATGGTGTAACCCCGTCTCTACTAAAAATACAAAAAGTAGCCAGGCATGGTAGCACAAGCCTGTAGTCCCAGCTACTCGGTAGGCTGATGCAGGAGAATGGTTTGAACCCAGGAGGCAGAGGTTGCAGTGAGCCGAGATCACACCACTGCACTCCAGCCTGGGTGACAAAGTGAGTGAGACTCCATCTCAAAAAAACAAACAAACAAACAAACAAACACGAATGTAGAAGGGTCCCACCTTCTACTTCTTGCGTTTGATGCATGAGAAACCCTAGTTTACACATTTTGTGACATCTGGGACTAGATGTAACTGGCACTAATGCATTCTTGTGTGAAGGCAGTGGTGCGATTGTCATTCTCTACCCTTGCCCCAGCCGAGAGCCTCTGGAGGGAAGGCTGTGATCCAGCGCACTGACCTGAGAACCCCCGCCACATGCATCCCACACACATGGAATTGGGGGTAGTCATTTGGCATCTCTTAGCCATTTCGCTCCAATTTCTTTGTTTGCCATTTTTGTGGACTTTTTCCTTGGGAACCTGAATTTAAACTAATGCCACTTTTTTGTCTTCCTTATTCTAGTGGGTAGGAATTTGATCTTGACCCCGAAAGCAATGATAGGTTCCTACAGTTCTGTAAAGTATTCATGGCTTCTGAAAGGCTTTCTTTCCCCATTGCCTTTGACAATTTAGATTTTCCAAGTGCTGGGATTTTGGAGAAAGTGGAGCCATGAGCCCAGGCAAGTGATGTAGCCTGATAATGCCCTCCCATGACACATGGGGCCAGGAATGTAAGAACTTCAGAGTTTTCAGGTCAAATAATCTCGTTTGCCCTGTGGCCTTTGGTTACAGGAATCATTTATATTACAGCACATTTTGAAATATCAAAACAAATTGGACACTTTTTCCCTGTTAGGAAGAAAGGCATGTTAATTTAACTGTGGAGTGTGACATTTGGAATTGTGAAAAGAGGTTTTCAGGGAGTAGCTGGGGGTTTGAGTGGAGCATCTCCCTTTTTGTAGAGCTCTCTTGTTTTTATTCATCCTGTGTCTTATTAAGATAGTGCTTTTCATTCACCTGCCTGATCTTCTGGAACAGGAATTTTAGAGAAAGCCATTTTCTCAGCAGCTCCACAGGGCAAGATTTCCAGATGGGCAAGGAAAGGCTGCAGAGACACATCTAGCTTGGAAGTAAATGCACCAAGCCAGGCAAATTGGAATTGTCTTATAGGGATCCTTGTGTGCTGTCACAGAAGAGTTTTCAGGAGCCTTTCCCTTGGGCGCTAATGGCCAAACACTGCTGCTGAGTTTCTCCCAGCCCTCTGGAGGGAAAGCCAGCCAGAGCACTCTCAGCTGTGACATGACCTTCCCGGGAGCTGTTCAGTGCTAGCGCTGTCTTGCTCCGATGCCCAGCAGCCTCTGCTTTTAGTCACTTTCCTTAGTGTCCTTTCACAGTGCTTGCATTTCAGCCAAAATCACACCTCATGAGTTTTCTATTCCTAGAGTTTTGGCTTCTCACAGTGAAGAATCTATCAGCTGTTTCCTGAATCTTTCTATGTCTTTTAAGGTGTTAACATTTTCAATGTTGCCACATTCAGCATTTTTGGCCTACTCTGACCTGAGCTCAATAAAGAGCATCAGAAATTGAGTAAAGACAGAAATAAGTCCCTATAAACATGAGTCCTGGCACTGTCCACTTCCTCTTCCTCCCCTACCCCGCCGGCACTCATCTCCCTTCAGCTCTACTCATTGGACCCCCTTTATTCTTTAGGCTTTTTTTAGTGATTTATCTTAGTTTAGCTATGAGAAGAATCAAGCATTTTAAGGGCTTTGCTGAAAATATAATGAAAATTATTTCAACTCTTTAGATTTTAAGTGAATCATGGCTGTCTCAGGCCCACTAGTTCATGTACCTGATACGATTCTCATTTGGAGCCATTGTATTCATATCTTCCTGGGACAGGATTTCACATAATTGGGGTAGTTTAATGAGTGTGGATTTGGCACTCCCTTTCTATAGAGAGATAAGGAGCACAGGCCTTGGAGTCAGTCAGGTGTGGCTCCAATCCTGGATCTACTATTAGGTTGGTGCAAAAGTATTTGCAGTTTTGGCCATTAAAAGTAACTGCAAATACTTTTGAACCAACTTAATACTTAGTAGCTGCACAGTCTTGGGTAACTCATTTCACCTTTCTTGTGCCTCAATGTCCTCATTTGTAAAATGGGGACAATAGTCCCAATCAAATAGGTTAGTTGTGAAGACTAAACAAAAGACCCCATTTCACTAGCTTAGCCTTATCCCTGGCATATACCATGAGCTCATATGTCATCATAATTATGATAATTTACTTACCCTCTCAATTAGGGGTATAAGATGCTACACAGTTTTCCTCTAGGGCAGGGTTGGCAAACCACGGCCCACAGCTTGCCTGTGAGCTAACAATGATTTTCATATTTTTAAAAGGTTGAAAAAATAAAAAGAGTGCTATTTCGTGACATAGGGAAATTATATGAAATTCAAATTTCAGTGTCCATAAGTAAAGATGTATTGGAACACAACTGTGCTCACTCATTTATATATTGTATATGGCTGCTTTTGCTCTACCATAGCAGAGCTGAGTGGTTGTGATAGAGATCCTATGGCCTAGAAAGCCTAAATATTTACCATCTTGTTGATCACCTGCCCTAAGACATTTAGCCATATCTCTGAAACATCACATTGATGGATAATTCAGGAATTATTTGCAGATTATCATCACTGTTATTCCAAAACTCTGACTGCCTGTGTTTATGTGTGGAGAGTGATTTACAAAGGAAGAAATTACACAAGTCATTAAAAAAAGAAAAAAAAAAAGAAATTACACAAGTCCATGTAAGACAAATGAGATGAGGCTTTTGTGGCAGTTTTAGCTAAGGATTCACTTTGTGCCTTTGAGGGATCAAAAAGAATTTAGAAATAGTAGCAATATTGGTTAGAAGAATTTACAGATTCTCTTGTTTTCTTTTCCTCCACCAGAACCTTCTCTGCAAGGAGAAAATGGATGATTAGCTTTTCCTTGTAAGACAAATTGAATTGCTTGTATTAGTGTATTGGGACTCTGAGGCTGGTTGTGAATGTGGTATACCAAGGCGAAGTCTCATCTGAGCAAATACCACCATAACACCCTGTTCTCCCTAAAAACGCAATCTCTGTAGAGAAGTATAAAATCTTAGAATATCAAGATTGGAAGGAGCCTGGAGATCTGAGGGAATAACATTGATATTAATATCAATATCTCCTTGCTGATGTAGATACAATATCCTGTTTGATGGCAAAACGTCTTGTAATAAACCCTTCTACTCAATCTATGCAACCAAGGAGGCCTCTAGTGGGTGTTTGTGTACTGGAACTAGATTTGAATACTTATGAGATATTAAATTTCATATGCTTTACAAAATGTGTAGTCATCTGGACACACAAACATAATGCCCACTTTTGGATTGTGAAAGTGGGGGCAGGAGTTTTTCCATTTAGGAACTAAAAGCTCTGGAATTCTGGTCCTCAGATTCATCTTGTGCCTGGCCTGTGGTCCCAGTGAGATGCCTTTTCAGTAGGGATGAGGTATACTTGGGGCTAGGGGAGGGGGTACATTTGGAGGTCCGGCCTCCTAGGTAAAGCTATGTGTTTAGCTGAGCTATGCAGATGAACCAATCTAGGTGTCTCTGTCAGGGAAGAGGCTAGGAAAGCTGCTGGTGGGAGGGGTCAGAGACTGATTTGCGCCGAGGGGGATGGGGGAGGCAGGGAGGCTGTAGAGGAGCTATTGGGCCAGATCTTGTTGAGAAAATCTCTCAGACCCGAAACCTCCCCTCCTTTCAATTCCTGTACTTTGGGCTTTCACACTTAAGGGACTGGTCTTAAGGAGAGATGTATTTTTTAACATTTGATTTGCCCATGTTGTGCCCCGTACTTCTGGGTACCACCAGCAGACCAAACTGACAAAGACCAGTGACAGCCAAAGGTGGCCACATGTGTATAGAATTGATACTCCAAGGTCACCAGATCTGCAACCTACCAAACAGTCTTGACTCATACCCTGAGGTTTCATATTTGAACCTTCTTTGCAGGGCTGGTTCTGGCTCCTTTCACCTTCTAGCCTGCCTTTCCCTTCTTACTGTCCTCTGAGAGGCACACTGGACATCTGTGGACAGTGGCAGTTGATAACTATATATATGTCAGAATTTCCTCTTTGTACACTGTAACAGTGGACTTCCATTTTGATGAGATTATACAGGGTATAAATCTGCCCGTCTCAACAAGCGACTTTAAAGAAGAATCAATTTCAATGTCCAAACTACCACTTCAGTAAAGTAACAGAGCCAATGCCCTATGTCTCTCTTTTTTTTTTTTTTTTTCGTTTTTTGACATAGGATTTTGTTCTGTTGCCCAGGCTGGGGTGTAGTGGTTTGATCTTGGCTCATAGCAGCCTCAACCTCCTGGGCTCAAGCAATCCTCCCACCTCAGCCTCCCAAGTAGCTGGAACTATAGGCACATACCTAACTAATGTTAAAAATTTTTTTATTTTGTAGAGATGGGGTTTCGCCATGTTGCCCAGGCTGGTCTCAAACTCCTGAGCTCAAGCGATCCTCCCATCTCAGCCTCCCAAAGTGCTGGGATTATAGGTGTGAACCACTATGCCTGCCCTCCTTTTGAATGGGTGAATGAATGGGTGAAGCAGGAGAAGAGCAGTGAGCATGACTAGAGATGCTGACACCACATAGTATAGCAACTTGTGGGCTTCTGCCTTCTTCCTCAAGACGAGGCCAAGGAGAGCACTGGGACTTCCAGCCTCTGGTGCGTGTGTTTCCTCTGGGCCAGGTGGTATGTGGTGTCCAGGTATCTACACACTTGCTTAGGGCAGGGTTCTAAGCAGTGGATGGTGGGAATGGATATGGCCAACAAGAGACAATCATGGCAGTGCCACTGAGCTGTAAACTCACACAGAATCTTTTGACCTCCCGAGCTCAGGGAAGAAGCTTAAGGGAGAAAACCTTCTGTCAACAGTCCTTTTTCCATATTTATTCACTGGAGTCACAATTTTATAACAGGCACAGGCTCAGAGGTGTAAATAAAGGCAATTATTTTAGTTCACCACTGATTTTCATATATAAATGATCAATATAGTTCTGATTTAATAATAAAAATAACAGCCTAGAGTTTTGTCCCCTGCCACAGCCAGTGAGAGTTGATTTTAGGCTGTTTCTTTGTACAGGGAAGCATGTGTCAAAGTCACACTTGCTGGTTAATAAAAACGATCTTTTTTTTTTTTTTTTTTTTGAGACGGAGTCTCGCTCTGTCGCCCAGGCTGGAGTGCAGTGGCACAATCTTGGCTCACTGCAAGCTCCGTCTCCTGGGTTCGCACCATTCTCCTGCTTCAGCCTCCTGAGTAGCTGGGACTACAGGTGCCCGCCCCCATGCCTGGCTAATTTTTTGTATTTTTAGTAGAGACAGAGTTTCACTGTGTTAGCCAGGATGGTCTCAATCTCCTGACCTCGTGGTCTGCCCACCTCAGCCTCCCAGTGTGCTGGGATTACAGGCGTGAGCCACTGTGCCCGGCTAAAACGATCATTTGTTAGTACTTCCTATGTGCCAGGCATTGTGCAGAGGGCTCACAAATACTATTTCATGAAGTACTACCCATAATTCTCTGAGGTAGATTACTGTTTGTATATTTATGTTATAGATGGGAAAGCTGAGGCTCGGGAAGTCACTTATCCAAGACAGCAGCTGGCAACTCTAAGAAATTTTTGAAATTCTAAAATGCATCTGAGGACTGGGCACAGTGGCTCACACCTGTAATCCCAGCACTTTGGGAAGCCGAGGCGGGTGGATCACTTGAGGCCAGGAGTTTGAGACCAGTCTGACCAACATGGCAAAACCCTCTCTCTACTAAAAATACAAAAATTAGCTGGGCATGGTGGCGGGCGTCTGTAATCCCAGTTATTCAGGAGGCTGAGGCATGAGAATTGCTTGAACCCAGGAGGCGGAGGTTGCAGTGAGCTGAGATCATGCCACTGCACTCCAGCCTGGGTGACAAAGCAAGACTCTGACTCATAAAGCACATCTACTGCCTTCATACCCCATTTTCTGTACCATGCATGTCAATTTCTATAGGGCCCTTCTCTGGGGTGGGTGTCTATTAGGCGATATCTTGCAAATGTAGCAGAGCTAGATACCTAGAGGTAAAGCAAGAAACTAGGAAAGCAAGTGAAAGGGAACTATTTTCTGGGAGACTAGGAAAAAGAGACTAGGAAAAGTAAGTAAAGAAGTTCTAACTAGTAGGGGGCCAATGAGGGACACACTAAGGAGAGAAGCTGGCTGCTTAGCTAACCAAGTAGAGAGCCTTGGGTCTGGAAGGAAGTGGACAGAACATCTGTAACTGGGCAGGTCTGGCCTGGGGCCTGTCTTGACTTCCTTGAAATGTCTCTTTTACCTGGCCTTCTTCTCATGGCTGTCGTCAAGCAGCCCTGTTGATCATGTTCCTGAGGAAGGAGAGAATGGGGGTGCGGAGATTGTTTATTAGCAAGGCAATTTCCCCTAAGGAGACCCCAAACTTGGCTTGATGACTACAGTGAAAGGAGAGCGTTTGAGCCCCTTTCCCCTTCTGCTTGATCTCTCCTTCACCAGGCTTTCTTCAGTCCTGGTTCCAATCATTATAAGGCAGATCTGAAGCCACTCTTCCTGACACTGAAGCTTTCCTGAGCCTGGACAAATGACAGCGGCTCAGTTTGGTGTTTTTGCATGCAAAATACGAGAGGCAGAGGTGAAGGTGCATTCCTGGTGCCCCGCTGTTCCGAGGCAGTATCTGAGTGCATTTTCATCTGTTATCGCTGGCCTTTGAAATATTCGTTAGCCCCCCCAGAAGTTTAGCCACGAGTCTTCTTCTAGGGGAAACAGCTGCTCTGCTCTGTTTTTAGAATCTCAAAGTTTATTTTGGGATGAAGATGTATTTTCCTGGGAAAGTGTTAATACTTTACAGTGTCCCCTTCATCTGCAAAACTGAAAAGGCAGGCAGCCTTGCCGCATGAGAAGACCACACACTTGAGGGCAGAGAAAAGATGCATCTGGGCTTCTCCTCAAGTCCAAGGCAATTGATGACAAAGGAAGTATGACACAAACCTATTGAGATCTGTTATTATCCCTGTGCTGCCCGGGCTTTAGGCAAAAACAATATGCAGATTACATAAGTGACTCTCACCACTTTTGCATTGCCAAGGTTTCATTTTTCTCTCCTCACTTGGTTATTTTTCCGTGAGCTATAGCAACATCATGGTCGTTTTCTGTAGTACCATCTATGGCTTTCCTTCTCATCATCACCTGCCTTTCACACATGCCTTCATTAATGGGTTGATTTATTTAATTGTATGTTATACAGGTTTTTTTAATTACAAGCAATGTTAATTGCATTCATTCAGAACAGCTCCCAATTAAAATCTATAAACTAGTTAGACCTCTATAAAAATCCTACCATTTACCTTACAGCTTCACATTAATATTTACTGTGGAGAGGATAAACGTCTCATCCTGTAGTTATCTGTTAAATCATTTTTGTTGTCAATAAAGAACAAAAGCCACATGTTTAATTGGATCCCTTAGGTATCAATTTTTAAACTAATAGTAGGAATCCTTACTTGGCAAGATGGTTTCATAAGGCATCCTAGAACCATCCTTTGTTCCAAATCCTTTGAGGATGCACACATTTAATGTTTTCCTTCTGACTACTATGCTATGAACCTAACAGTGCTACGTGCTAAAGTATAGGCAGCAGAAGTTCTCTGGGACGGTGGAGATCCGTAGCATGTAAGGAACCCAGGAGAAGGCCATTCTGAGCTCTAGTCCCTTGTTGGGCCAAGAGAGGAAGGAAACAGATAGCATCCACCTGGCGCTGCAATTCTACTGGCCTGCAGGGTGTCTGGCTTTAGAAAGCTCACTGTGTAATCCGTCAGAGGACAATCCTGCCAAGTCCTCTTTTCAAGTAAAAATGTTAATGTTTCTTTCCATACTTTATCTCATAATCAATATTCAATTTTCAAGGCAGTGAAACTAATCAAAGAATATAAAATGAATCCAACACAAGAGAAGGGAGAGAGAATGAGTAAGCTGCAAATGGGAGTGAGCAAGAAAATAGGATAGGAGGAAGATATCGTAACTATAGGATGGTTTTTTTTTAATTTTTTTTTTTTTTTTTTTTTTTTTTTTGAGAAGGAGTCTTGCTCTGTCACCCAGGCTGGAGTGCAGTGATGTGATCTCGGCTCACTGTAACCTCTGTCTCCCAGGTTCAAGCAATTTTCTTCTTCCTGTTGGTTAATTTCTCCCAGGAGGCATGAGCCAAGTTCCTCTGTCATGGGCTTCTGGGTATATCCCTTGAAACACCAGAGTCGGGAGTCAGGAACAATACCTAGTGTATTAGTTGGTTTTCACACTGTTATGAAGAACTGCCCGAGACTGGATAATTTATAAAGAAAAGAGGTTTAATGGACTCAAAGTTCTGCATGGCTGGGGAGGCCTCAGGAAACTTACAATCATGGCTGAAGGGGAAGCAGGAACGTCTTACATGACAGCAGGTGAGAGAAGAAAGTCAAAGAGGAACTGCCAAATATTTATAAAACCATCAGATCTCATGAGAATTCACTCACTATCACGAGAACAGCATGGGAGGATGATATCAGTGACAATGATGATCATAATTACTGGCCTGTTTCATAACGTTGCTGTGAAGATAAGCAAAGCAATGCACATGAAAATATCAACTGTAAAGTGCCAAATTGAGTAGAAGACGATTATCCAACAGACCGTATGATAAAATAGAGCAAACACTGGACTAGGAGCTATTATGTTGCTGCAAAATAACTGCAGTTTTTGCCATTTATTTAAAAGTAATGGCAAAAGCTGCAATTACTTTTGCACCAACCTAATATAATCCATATTATTTCCAAGGGCAGACACATATCTTAACATGGCAGGAGGAATGTTTTTCCATCTGGCAAGTGGAAGTAATAATCCTTGCCTTTCCTACTATTAGGACTATTGCACAACCCAAGTGAATATTCTTAAAAGTTATTGGTAAACTGTAAAGTACCATGAGTCCTACAAGACAACTAAATTCACTAAAGAAGTTTCTAACATGAAGGAATCATACAGCAAATCCTTGGATAAAGCAAAAAAAAATTTTACACTTAATATGATTGCTAAATCCAGAACACACTGAGATTTTCTTTTTAAAACTGCTCAGATGAATTTGCCACATGCCCATACTAAGGCTAAGATTATTCAATAGCTATTTGTTGAAGGAATGAATGAAGGAAGGAATGATGCCGGGTGCAATGAAGACATGGCTGTATTCTTACAGCACCAAGTCCAGGTGATGTTTTTAAATTTCCCCATATAATTAGCTTAACAGACTCTTACCAGGCAACATAAATCTTAATTGGTACTATTAAGGGTATCTGAATTGTTGAAAAATCACTCTGAGTCAAAGTTTTATTAAGAAGCGTGACACATGTTACATAGTGTTTCTGTTAATTGAGCATTGAGTGAGTGAAATATACACAGACACAGAGAATTTACTAAGCAGTCAAGACGTGGAGGTGCACTTGCTTCTGCGTTCAGTCTCACAGCTGTCCTGGGTTTCTGCCCCCACTATGTGTCCCAAGCTCTGCAGGCTGGAAGGAAAACCCTACCAGCTTCTCTTAGGGTCAAGCTGCCATCTCTTCTCTCCATCTATAATAAATCCAGCCCTTCAGTTACCATCTTATTGTATTGAGTGCTATGTGCCACATAGCGCATTATTGCATTTAATCTGTACTAGACACCCCTACAAGGGAGGTATGATTTTTATTTCCATTTTACACATTAGGAAATTGGGTTTCATATAAGATGAATGATTTGCCCAGATGCCACTTGTACTAAGTGGCTTCAGTCTTTTCTCATTCCACTTTGTGGAAAGTTTTTTTTTCTTTTCTTTTCTTCTTTTTTTTTTTTGAGACAGTCTTGCTCTGTCACCTAGACGGGAGTGCAGTGGCATGATCTTGGCTCACTGCAACCTCTGCCTCTCAGGTTTAAGCAATTCTCTTGCCTCAGCCTCCCAAGCAGAAGGGATTATAGGCATGCACCACCACACCCAGCTAATTTTTGTATTTTTAGTAGAGGCGGGGTTTTGCCACCAGGCTGGTCTCAAGGTCCTGACCTCAAATGATCTGCCCCCCTCCTCAGCCTCCCAAAGTGCAGGGATTATAGACTTGAGCCACTGAGTCCTGCCAGATATTTATTCTTATTCAAGAACATAGTAGCAGCGAAGTGGAAGCAACTTTTAAAACTGTAAACCTCATTCTAGACACATGATGGAGCTCGTCAGATGAGACTTTGTACATACCTTGACAGGATTAATTGCATTTTTTCTGCAGCTGAATGAAAAGGAACAAATAAAAAAAGAATACAAAGTAAAATTTTCTGTATAAATGTATCAGTGAAATAAATCATTGTTTATACATTTTGGAAAGCAGCAAGAAAATAATATCAAGCAATAAAACTAGTTTCCCTGTCAATACCATAAAAAATCATTCAGAATGCACTCATAACACTAAAGTTAAAGAAAATTTGGCTGGGCACAGTGGCTCATGCCTGAAATCCCAGCACTTTGGGAGGCCGAGGCGGGTGGATCACCTGAGGTCAGGAGTTCGAGACCAGCCTGACCAATATGGTGAAACCCCATCTCTACTAAAAATACAAAAGCTAGCCGGGCATGGTGGCCTGCACCTGTATCCCAGCTATTGGGGAAGCTGAGACAGGAGAATTGTTTGAACATGGGAGGCAGAGGTTGCAGTGAGCCAAGATCATGCCACTGTACTCCAGCCTGGGTGGCGGAGTGAGGCTCCGTCTCCAAAAAAAAAAAAAAAATTGTTAATGAGATACTAATAAAACTTATAACAAGATACTAATAAAAGAGAGACTTGTATCATATCAGTGTGAAATGTCCTCTATAATCACTGTTTCTATCATAACACACATCATGTATTAGGTTCACTAGATATTAGATACTGAGCTAAGTACTTAATGTGCAATATCTTATTTAAACTTCCATACGACCCTGTTTTCTCCATTTGCAGTTAGGAAACTAGGTTGAGAAGATTTATAGTAATTTGCCCAAGCTATTACTCAGCTATCCTACATAAAATACATATATTTGCCTGGCTCTGAAGCCTACACTCTTACCCTTTAAACAGTGATTGTGTAATAGAAATGTCCATCAGAAGAAATTGTCCCTAATGCAAGCCCAAAATGAATAGGAACACACTTATTAAAATCCCATGAGCCTTTCCAAACCAGAGCTCCCAGAAAAATTATTGCTTTTTTATGGAATATAAAAATTACATTTGCATAGTGAGTTTAACTCAACTCTAAACACTTTTCCCCCTAGTATGTTGGTATTGGTTTATAAAAAGGATGTTGAAGAGAATTTCACCAGTTGTATAATGTAACATGATGCTACTTCTGATTAAGATAAAATTAAGGCCGGGCTTGGTGGCTCACACCTGTAATCCTAGCACTTTGGGAGGTCAAGGCAGGTGGTGGATCACCTATGTTGGGGACCAGCCTCAACATCACCCACGGGTACCCGAAGTCCGGCAGCAACAAAGGAATGAGACAAGTTAAGAGTACATAAAGTGGGGCCAGGGGGCCATCGCCAGTTTGGAGACTGCAAAGGCCCTGAGCTCTGGTCTCCACACTATTTATTGAGTACAATCTCTTAGATTTAAGAAGCAGATGGTAGGGGGTGAATTGGTGAAGGGGAAACAGTGTGTCATACATTTGATCTATAGCAATGGTGGTTTAAGTGAATTTCCTTTAAGCTCAAAGCGTGTTCTTAACTACAGAGGCAATCTTTAACTTATTGGAATGCAGCTGGTGGGAGCAGGTTTTACAAGGAGCCAGCATGTCTGGTCACATTCCAATGCTTTAAAGGAGTGCCTTTCTCCTCGAGCATTATGTTTAATGTCCAGAGAGCAGGTCACGCTCTGGGCATGGGAACATGATGGCAATGAGGAGGTTTTCCTCTCTCAAAGGCAATGAGTAGGGGTTCCTCTCTCAAAGGTCGACACGGTGTTCCACAGGTTATTGTTTCATTTTTCTTATGACCAGTTTAGACAGGCACATTGTAAGCCCTTCTCCCAGCACCTCTTCCTTCTTTTGTTTTAAAACTGCCATTGCTTCATGGCTTGTTCGCGGTGTCTGGTCTCTCTCCAGAGGCATCCTCCACATCTGCAGACTAAAAACAAACAACATAGACAAATACAGATTAAGGCAAAATTGGCAATAGACGATCCTCCAGTGGTTTTAATCCAGTTTAGAGGATTAATTTTGGAAAGTTCATCAACAGCTCCTGCAAGATCGTCAGCCCTACGCAAAAGAGTTAAGTGAGCTTGAGAAGCTTCAAAAACCTGTTCCTTTAACCTTGCTATATCCAACATCAGGTTTTCTTCTCTTCCCTCCAGATGGTGCTTTGCTTTTTCCCAGTGATGTTCAGGAGCATTCTAAGATTGTGGAGCAATACAAAAATCAGAAGTATTCCAATCACATTGGGCATTTGCATTCAATTTTCTAAACTTATTATACGACCTCCCATCCAAATAACTGTCTAAGATAATTTATTTGATTTGCTAATTTTTGATCTATCTGAGTTTGTGTATTCCATAGTTTGGAAGAATTCTTTTGCCAATTATTCACATATTCTGCAGCTTGATCAGAAGAGTGTAAAGCAACACCTGCGGCCGCAGCCGTGGCTGTAACAGCAATAATGCCCATGATGGTTGCTATAAGAGTAAAAATAAATCTTTTTGTTCTGTTTAATATTCTCTTTAAAATTTCTGTTACTATGTGTATAGAAGGGGAAGATTCCCAAGGTCTATTAAGGGAAACTGGTATCCAAACCCCTTCCCTAGCTCTTACTAATAGGATGGTATTGTTTTGATCAAAAGTAGAGTCAATGCAAGTAAAAAGATGGCAGTTAAGACAGGAAATAGTTTGAATATTGGGCCTAATGTCAATCTTTCCCACCACCAACATAAAAGGGGGTTTTACACAGCTTTGTAATGGTACTGTCTAGTTAGAGAAGAGAGCGAGAACAAATTTTTGTCCTTCTCCTTGGGCATCCAGATTATAATTTTCTTTCCAAATTTGTATAGGGGTCCGAGCCATTAATAATTTCCCTAATTCTGGATGTTCTGGGCCCACGATCAGGTCAATCATTTTTGGATGCGGGCCAACCATGCCAATGTTACACCAAACAATAGGATAGTGTGCTTCTACTTTTGCATAATATGTGCCAGCAGCCTGGAAGTGTTCAACTGGTTTCATATCCTGCTTACATTTGTCACTCTGCTGATTGGTACAATTAACTGCAAAAGCCCCTTAGGGGACCAATCAATGACGATTCCATAGGAATTATTTTGCAGTACCACAGAACATTTATGCAATTTTCCCAAGTTAAAACCTTCAAAGCTTTCGACCATACCTTAGGCTGTTGGCCTTCTGTTTTCTTAGGTTTGAATTGTGTAGTATGAGTAAGCCGCGTGGAGTATTTTAAGCTCCTCCCAGAGATCACATGAATAGATGCTTGTGAATGATTATGTTTAGGGACAAAAGCAAGCCATTTTTGGCGGCTATTTTTTTTTAGTGGTTAAAATGATAAATTTTATGTAATACATTTTTTACCACAATTAAAAATTTTCTACTGTTAAATAATTTTTTAGAAGCAGGCTGATTGTAAAAAGTTTCATACTGGGACAAGCAACCTGCAAGAGGGTGAGCTTCCTACCGACAATTCCAAAATAAATCCCATCTTTCTTTTTTTTAAATATATACTTTAAGTTTTAGGGTACATGTGCACAACATGCAGGTTGGTTACATAGGTATACATGTGCCATGTTGGTGTGCTGCACCCAGTAACTCATCATTTAACATTAGGCATATCTCCAAATGCTATCACTCCCCGCTCCCCCCACCCCACAACAGGCCCCGGTGTGTGATGTTCCCCTTCCTGTGTCCATGTGTTCTCGTTGTTCAATTCCCACCTATGAGTGAGAACACGTGGTGTTTGGTTTTTTGTCCTTGCAATAGTTTGCTCAGAATGATGGTTTCCAGCTTCATCCATGTCCCTACAAAGGACATGAATTCATCATTTTTTATGGCTGCATAGTATTCCATGGTGTGTATGTGCCACATTTTCTTAATCCAGTCTATCATTGTTGGACATTTGGGTTGGCTCCAAGTCTTTGCTATTGTAAATAGTGCCGCAATAAACATACGTGTGCATGTGTCTTTATAGCAGCATGATTTATAATCCTTTGGGTATATACCCAGTAATGGGATTGCTGGGTCAAATAGTATTTCTAGTTCTAGATCCCTGAGGAATCGCCACACTGACTTCCACAATGGTTGAACTAGTTTACAGTCCCACCAACAGTGTAAAAGTGTTCCTATTTCTCCACATCCTCTCTAGCACCTGTTGTTTCCTTTTTAATGATCGCCATTCTAACTGGTGTGAGATGGTATCTCATTGTGGTTTTGATTTGCATTTCTCTGAGGGCCAGTGATGATGAGCATTTTTTCATGTGTCTGTTGGCTGCATAAATGTCTTCTTTTGAAAAGTGTCTGTTCATATCCTTTGCCCACTTTTTGATGGGGTTGTTTTTTTCTTGTAAATTTGTTGGAGTTCATTGTAGATTCTGGATATTAGCCCTTTGTCAGATGAGTAGATTGCAAAAGTTTTCTCCCATTCTGTAGGTTGTTTGGTGGCTATTTTTTAAACATCCCATGGCCGGCCGTACACAGATAGGGGAAAATCAATAACCAATAGATACATTCATAAACATGCCTTGTTCCTCTGGATGACTGGGGCCACGATTATCTGTGGGCCCGGGGAATCCAAACACTATCATTATCATAATCCTCAACCGGAGGGTCCAACCACGTGACAGGTCTAATCAAAGCTAGGAATGGAATGTAAGCCCAATAGGTGTAATTTTGATCTGCTGCAGCCACAGGAAAACTTACCACCATGGTGATTACCGCCATCATTGCCAACATCAGGTTACCGAGGTGAGAGGCTTCCGCTGCGCCTTTAAATTTTCCTCTGCCATCTGAGCCAGCCTCTTGATCTGTCCCCAGGTCGGGGGCTCACATGATGGGTCTTTCTGGTCATTTTCTGTTCAGTCGAGATGTTCACTGAAGCCATCAGGCGAGCTGGGGAGAGTCCCAAAATCTTTTTCTCTTCCTCGGGCTTTGGCTCATGGTAGATTTTAAGATGTTTTGTAGGCACCCAAACAAGAAGCTGATTTTCTTCTGGTGAGATACAGGCAAACCCTCTTCCCCATGTAACAATTCTCCCGTTTTCCTAGGTCTTTATTTTACTATCTTTCCACCAAACCAGTTTCCCTTCGTGAGGATTTACCTTTTGTCTTGTTAAATGTTGTTCTGCTGCAGTTGTAACTGATCTCTGGGTATATTCAAAAAATTTAAAGTGACAAGAGCTAGTTGTAGCTGCATATGAGGAGTTGAATACTCCCTGTTCCCCCTTTTCTTTTGTTTTTGTATTTGAGCTTTTAGGGTTCAGTTAGCACGTTCAACAATGGCTTGGCCTTGTGAATTGTAGGGAATTTTTGTATTGTGTTTAATATGCCATTGTTGTAAGAATTTGTGAAAGGCTTTACTACAATAGCCTGGTCCATTGTCAATTTTAATTGTTTGTGGGATGCCCATAACTGCAAAACAAGACAACAGATGTTTTTTAACATGGGCAGTAGCTTCCCCTGTTTGACATGTAGCCCATACGAAATGTAAGTATTTATGGAAACATGGACAAAGGAAAGTTTTTCAAAGGCAGGAACATGTGTGAAGTCCATCTGCCAGATGGCATTTGGCGATAACCCCCTGGGGTTCACTCCAGTTCCCTCATGAGGTAGTTGTAAAACCTGACAAGCAGGGCAGTGTTGTACAATGTTTTTTGCTTGTTTTTAAGGTAAGTTATACTTATTTTTTAATCCAGCTGCATTACAGTGTGTTAAAGAGTGAAACTCTTGAGCATCTGTAAAGACAGAAGAGACCAGTAGGTCAGCTTGATTATTCCCTTTGACTAAAGGTCTGGGGAGATTAGTGTGTGCTCGAATGTGTGTGATATAAAAAGGGAAATAACCAGCATATACAGCCGTTTGTAAAAGTTGAAATAACTGATACAATTGTTCATCAGTGACATGTTTAATTGAAGCAGTCTCTACATATTGTGTTGCCTGCACATCATATGCTGAGTTAGAAACAATATTAACAGGTTCATTAAAATTTTGTAGAACTGCAATAACAGTACTGAGTTCAGCTCTTTGAGCCGATTGAAAGTTAGTTTGAAAACTTTTCTGATTTGGTCCTATGTATGCAGCCTTTTCATTGTTTGAAATGTCTGTAAAGACGGTTACGGCGCCTTCCAAAGGAGTAGTATGAGTACTTTTAGGAAGAATCCAAGAAGTTAACTTTAAGAATTGAAATATTTTATTCTTGGGATAATGGTTGTCTAAAATGCTGACAAATTTAGCTAGATTGACTTGCCAATTAACCGAATTAATGTTCACTGATCGAATTTGGGATTTGTCTAAAGGAATTATAATTTTGTTTGGGTCAGTGCCACAAAGTTTAACAATTCTGCTTCTGGCTTGTCTTATTAAATTGGTCATTTGGTCCAGGTGCCCTGTGTTCTTACAGTATTTTGAGGTAAAAAGGACCACTCAACTAAGTCTTCATTTTGAACAATTACTCCTGTAGGACAATGTAAGGTAGGAAACACGATAAACTGCAATGGTAACTTTGGATCAATTCTGTTAATTTGTGCTTGTTGAATTTTTTCTTCAATTATTTTAAGATCCTCTGAAGCAGCAGGAGTTAATGCTCTTTTGCTGTGCAAATTAGGGTCTCCTCTCAGTATTGAAAATAAGTTTGACATAGCATAGGTGGGAATCCCTACAGTAGGCTGAATCCAATTAATATCTCCTAATAACTTTTGGAAATCATTGTTTTTAAAGAGTCTTTTCTAACTTGGACTTTCTGAGGTTTAATGGTTCTTTCTTGTACCTCCATTCCCAGGTACAGGAAGGAAGTAGTAGTTTGAATTTTATCAGGTGTCATAAGCAACCCAGCGTTTGTAACTGCATTTTGTAAGTGTGAAAAACACTGAATAAGTCTGTCTTGGGTTTCATGGCACATAATATATCATCCATATAATGAATAATGTAGCAGTCTGGAAATTGATCACGGACTGGTTGAATTGCTTGTCCCACAAAAGTCTGACAAATAGTAGGGCTGTTTAACATCCCCTGCAAAACAACTTTCCAATGATATCTGGTTGCTGGTTCCTTATTATTAATGGCTGGAATTGTAAAAGCAAATTTGTTAAAATCAGAGGAAGCTAAAGGGATTGTAAAAAAGCCATCCTTTAAATCTATAACGACAAGTGACCAATCTTTGGGAATCATGGTAGGAGAAGAGGGTCCTGGTTGTAACGCTCCCATAAGTTGGATAACAGCATTGACTGCTCTTAAATCAGTCAGCATGCGCCACCTACTGGATTTTTTCTTAATTACAAAGACCAGTGAATTCCATGGAGAAAAAGTAGGCTCAGTATGTCCTTTTTTTAAATTGCTCTTTAATAAGTTCATGCAAAGCCTCCAATTTTTCTTTAGAAAGCGGCCACTGTTTGACCCATATGGGGCGCTGGGTCATCCATTTTAAGGGGAGAGGCTTTGGAGGCTCAATAGTGACCGCACCTAAAAATGATAACCTAAATCTTTTCTATCAAATTTTTTAGAGACTTGTATTGGTTCCGGGAGGCCATCTTTTTTTCCCAAACACTTTCCAGGGATATAATGCATTTTAGACACCGTTTTTTAACTTGCTTGACTATATATTGGGGCTGGAATTGAGATTTCTGTGCCCCATTGTTGTAGTAAGTCTCTTCCCCACAAATTGACAGAGATTGATGTAATAATAGGCTGGACTGTGCCCTCCTAATGATCTGGGCCAAGACATGGAAGGATAACGGAATTCTGATAGACCTCTGATGCTGTGCCAAACCCTACAAGACCCATAAGGGCCTTTTGTTTTGGCCAGTTTTTAGGCCACTGATTCAAGAGCAATGATTGACACATCTGCTCCCATATCTACCAGACCCTTAAATTGCCTTCCTTGAATAGTGACTGTACAAATTGGTCTATTTTCAGAGACTTTGTTTACCCAGTAAACTGCTTTTCCTGCTGAATTTGTGCTTCCAAAACCTCCCATCCTTTTTTTCTGAACTGTTCCCTAGCTTAATATATGGCAGGAGCAATAACTGAGCTCTTCTGTCTCCTGGGTTAGCGTTCCATGGGACAGTTGAGCTAATAACTAGCTGAATTTCTCCTTGATAATCAGAGTCCACAAAGCCAGTGTGGACTTGGACCCCTTTAACATTTAAACTGGATCTTCCTAATATAAGTCCCACGGTACCGTCCGATAGTGGTCCATACACTCCAGTAGGAATCGTTTGTGGAGGCTCCCCAGGGAGAAAAGACACGGCTCTGGTGCAGCATAGATTCACTGCTGCGCTGCTGGCGGTGGCAGGGGACAATTGTGATACCCTTGTAATGGAACAGATTGAGCCTGAAACACCTGTGACTGAATGGGCTGAGCCTGAAATACCCCATTTTGAATTGGGTTGTCGTAAGTTTGTAGGGGTATCGGCTGAGCTGCATATGTCCCAGTTTGTTGAGGGGCCCAATGCTGGCCCCTTCTTCTGTTTCCCAACAGGGGCTGTCCATCTTTATCAAATTTTGAATAGCATTGATTAACCTAATATTTCCCCTTTTTGCACTAGGGACATATTCCAGGTTCTTTACCTTTTTCAGTTGAAGTTCCCCTTCCTTGACCCTTTCTGCAGTCCTTTTTTGTATGACCAAACTGTCCACAATTGTAACAAGAACTGGAAAATTTTTGCATATTTTTTCCTACTTTTAATCCTGCCATTACTTGGGCTAGGAGGGTGGCTTTATATAAGTTTCCTCCTATGCCATCACAAGCTTTAATGTATTCCGTAATAGTTTTTGCATCCCCCGAAGGAGCTTTACCCTTAATGGGCTGAATAGCTGCTTGACATTCTGAATTTGCATTTTCATAGGCCAGTAACTGAACAATCACGTCCCGGGTGTGAGAGTCTGAAATAGCCTTTTGAGCCACATCCTGGAAGTCTGGATATGGTTCTTTCGGACCCTGTCTTATTGAATTAAAACATGAGTAGCTTAGTGCCAACATCCTGAATCTTTTCCCAAGCTCTCATGCACACTGACCTGAGTTGAATAATAGCTTCATCTGTCATTACCATTTGTTGTTCTATATTACTCCATCCAGGCCCTGTTCCAGTTAACTGGTCCACCGAAATCTTAACAGCAGGTTGGGCTCTGGCATTTTTACGTGCCTGAGCTGGGGCCTCATCTAACCACCAAGTTTTATGTTGGAGAAATTGGGAGGATGACAGCATAGATCGAGCTAATGTCTTCCTATTGAGCGGGCACACATAGTTATTGTAAGCCACAGATTGTAACAGGGTATGGACGTAAGGTGACTTTGGTCCATATTGTGCAATGGCTTGTTTAAAATCTTTTAATAGTTGGAAAGGAAAAGGTTCTCAATGAGCCTGGGCATGGGCTCCAGGCTGCTGAGGTGGAGTTATTGTTACCGGGAACTGCCAAGCCTCCATGTCCCCTGCCTCCTGAGCTTGGCGGATAGATGCCTGAATGGCGCCCTTGCCGTGTCGGGCAGCAGGACAAGCCACATGATGGGCCATAACGGGGGCAGTGAACCGGACCTCAGGCTACAGTTCCCATAAATCACACTGCTGAGGTGGGGGAGGCCACTCTGCACCCTCCTCTAGTGGAGCAGTAGGCTGAATAAGCCTTTCAGCGGGTTTAAGGAGATTAGTATACATGGGCTCCATGTCTTTACAACTTCTATGACTAGGTACGTCAGGCTCAGTCTCAGATTCCTCAAACTCATCCCCCTCTTCTTTTAATTCTGTCTCCTCGTCAATCTCAAAAGGCACCAACGCTGTTCTCACCATTGCCCAAACAGACCAAACAGAAAATGGAATTTCTTTACCTTCCCTATGTGCTTGTTGGAAATCTTTCCCTACTCTTTCCCAATCTTTTAAGTCCATAGATCTGTGTTCTGGGAACCGAGGACAATATTGTTCCACTGCATGAAACGAAGACATAATGTTCAGCGTACTGACTTTTACTCCATCCTTTTTTAATAACTGTCGTAACAAAGTTAAATAACTAGCATATTTACTTTCAGTTTGACCCAATGTATCCCTGGCTTCCTCCGAGCGCCCTGCTTACTTGCAGAGCTGAATGCTTTTCGTTCTCAGGAGTCCTCTGTCCGCCGGTCCTCCAATCTTACACGCTCGAGCGCCCCTTCACCAGTTTCTTTCGGGCCCCACTGTTGTGTGCCAAAACGCTGGGGACTAGCCTCAACACCACCCACGGGTACCCGAAGTCCGGCGGCAACAAAGGAATGAGACACGACAAATTAAGAATACATAAAGTGGGGCCAGGGGGCCATCGCCAGTTTGGAGGCTGCGAAGGCCCGGAGCTCTGGTCTCCACAGTATTTATCGAGTACAATCTCTTAGATTTAAGAAGCAGATGGTAGGGGGTAAATCAGTGAAGGGGAAACAGTGTGTCATACATTTGATCTATAGCAATGGTGGTTTAAGTGAATTTCCTTTAAGATCAAAGCATGTTCTTAACTACAGAGGTGATCTTTAACTTATCGGAATGCAGCTGGTGGGAGCAGGTTTTACAAGGTGCCAGCATGTCTGGTCACATTCCAGTGCTTTAAAGGAGTGCCTTTCTCCTCGAGCATTATGTTTAATGTCCAGAGACCAGGTCACGCTCTGGGCATGGGAACGTGATGGCAATGAGGGGTTTTCCTCTCAAAGGCAATGAGGAGGTGTTCCTCTCTCAAGAGTCGACGTGGTATTCCGCAGGTTGTTTCATTTTTCTTATGACCAGTTTAGACAGGCACATTGTAAGCCCTTCTCCCAGCAACCTGAGGTCAGGAATTCAAGACTAGCCTGGCCAACATGGTAAAACCCCATCTCTACTAAAAATACAAAAATTAGCCAGGCTTGGTGCTTGGCACCTGTAATCCCAGCTATTTGGGAGGCTGAGGCAGGAGACTCACTTGAACCCGGGAGGCAGAGGTTGCAGTGAACCAGGATAGTGCCATTGCACTCCAGCCTGGGTGACAGAGGGAGACTCCATCTCAAAAACAAAAAAAAAAGATTATTTTGCTGTAACAATTATTTTACTGACGTAAAGGAACAGAAATGTTTTAAACATATGCTTAAATTAGCAGCTTATTAAAAGCATGTTTATGTAGATTTATTATTATATTTTCTCTGATTTAAATAGATATTTTCTTTTCTTTCTTCCAGTTTCAATTTGATTTTTACATTCAGAAGATAAACCTTGACCTCTCTCCAAATCTAGAAAATTTGGAGATGAAATAATGAGTAATACCAGTTATAGTGGTCCATGATCTAGCAAGGAATGAAGTCCAAGGAAATGAGCTTTGCAGATAATTAAATCTGTCTGCACCCCGATGTTCTTTCTTTTCCCTACTCACTGTCAATTTTTACTTTCCTGTTGGATTCTGTGTATTTTTATAAGCCATCTGAGCTCTTTGCTGCAACAAGGCAAGGCATGGATCAATAAATATGTGCATTTCAAAAAGTAAAAAATAACAAATATCTGCATGAACCTTGTTTTTTTTTCCATTTTTTTTTGTTTTCTTTTTTTTTCTTTCTTTCTTTTTTTTTTTTTTTTTTTTTTTTACAGCATCTCACTCTGTCTCCCAGGCTGGAGTGCAGTGGCACAAACATGGATCACTGCAGCCTCGATCTCTCCAGACTCAAGTGATCCTCCTGCCTCAGCCTCCCAAGTAGCTGGGACCATAGGCACACACTACCTATAGCTCAGATAATTTTTTAATTTTTTGTAGAGACAGAGTCTCGCCATGTTGCCCAGGCTGGTCTTGAACTCCTGGGCTAAAGCAATCCTCCGGCCTCAGCCTCCCAAAGCGCTGGGATTACAGGCATGAACCACTGCAATCGGCCAAATCTTCTTGTTTTTTAGACACCAAAACTTTTTTTTTTTAACTTTAAGGAAAGTTTTCTTCTGAATGAAACTACACATTTCACTGACTTCTGAAAATACATTGAATGTCAAACAGCTTTTGCTTTAAGACTCAAGGTCATCACTAGAAATATCGATTATTGCACAGGATTACACCAACTGAGGTCCTTGGGGACTATTGAATGAAATGACTGTTTGCCACTATCCTTCATGGTCCTGGACTACTGTACTTATATGGATCTCCTGTCTTTTTTTTTTTTTAAGTTTATATCCTCCATTGGCAGAGACTTATTTATTTATTTATTTATTTATTTATTTAGAGATGATGTCTTGCTCTGTTGCCCAGGCTGGAGTATGATGGTGTGATGACAGCTCACTGCCGCCTTAAACTCTTGGCCTCAAGCTGTCCTCCTGCTTCAGCCTCCCAAGTAGCCAGGACTATAGGCACACACCAATATACCCAGCTAATTTTTTATTTATTTTTATTTTTATTTTTTTGAGACAGTCTCACAGTGTCACCCAGGCTAGAGTGCAGTGGTGCAATCTTGGCTCACTGCCAGCTCTGCCTCCTGGGTTCACGCCATTCTCCTGCCTCAGCCTCCCGAGTAGCTGGGACTACAGGTGCCCTCCACCATGCCCAGCTAATTTTTTTTTTTTTTTTTGTATTTTTAGTAGAGACGGGGTTTCACTATGTTATCCAGGATGGTCTCGATCTCCTGACCTCATGATCCGCCCACCTCGGCCTCCCAAAGTGCTGGGATTACAGGCTTGAGCCACCACTCCAGGCCTATTTTTATTTTTTGTAGAGATGAGGTCTCACTATGTTGCCCAGGTTGGTCTCAAACTCCTGGGCTGAAGTGATCCTTCTGCCTCAGTCCCAGAGTGCTGGAATTAGAGGTAAGTGACCACACCCGGCCAAGAGAGACTTTTTTCTCCGTTATCTGTTGCTCCAATTTAGTCTCTTTTAGTAACAAGGATCAGAAGAGCATGTGGGTTACTTTAAGGAAAATAATTTTTTTTTTTTTTTTGAGACAGAGTCTCACTTGGTCACCCAAGCTTGAGTGCAATGGCATGATCTTGGTTCACTATAACCTCCACCTCCTGGGTTCAAGCGATTCTCCTGCCTCAGCCTCCCGAGTAGCTGGGATTACAGGTGCATGCCACCATGCCCAGCTAATTTTTATATTTTTAGTAGAGATGGGGCTTCATCATGTTGGCCAGGCTGGTCTCGAACTCCTGACCTCCAGTGATTTACCCTCTATGGCCTCCCAAAGCGCTGGGATTACAAGCGTCAGCTACCACACTCTGCCTTTTTTTTTGCTTTATTTTTTTGTTTTTGTTTGAGACGGAGTCTCACTCTGTCAGCCAGGCTAGAGTGCAATGGTGCGATCTTGGCTCACTGCAACCTCTGCCTCCTGGGTTCAAGCAATTATTGTGCCTCAGCCTCCCAAGTAGCTGGGACTATAGGTGTGCACCACCATGCCTGGCTAATTTTGGATTTTTTTTTTTTTTTTTAGATGGAGTCTCGCTTTGTCACCAGGCTGGAGTGCAGTGGCACAATCTTGGCTCACTGCAACCTCTGCCTCCTGGGTTCAAGTGATTCTCCTGCCTCAGCCTCCCAAGTAGCTAGGACTACAGGCGCCCACCACCACGCCTTATTTTTTGTATTTTTAGTAGAGACAGGGTTTCACCATGTTGGCCAGGATGGTCTCAATCTCTTGACCTCGTGATCCACCCACCTTGGCCTCTCAAAGTGCTGGGATTACAGGTGTGAGCCATCACGCCTGGCCTAATTTTGGAATTTTTGGTAGAGATGGGGTTTTGCCATGTTGGCCAGGCTGGTCTCAAACTCCTGGCCTCATTTGATCCACCTGCCTCAGGCTCCCAAAGTGCTGGGATTACAGGCACGAGCCACTTCACCAGGCCAGAAAGAAATTTTTTTAAGGTATACATGCCTAGGAGCCCAGGAAAAACAGACGACAAAAGAAGGCAGGGCTGTGCATCTCTGCATGGTTGGATGTTCCTTTCTTCTCTGTCTTCTGAAGCTTCTCCCACTTAATTCACAGTTGTTCCTCTTCCCCTAATTTCAGCTTGCAAAGTGTCTGTAGCCTGTCATGATCTTGACTTGGGCCCCAGAACAACCTTTTTGCAATGTTGCCCACAGCTGACTGGAAACTGCCCTCTAGGCCGTTTGATTCAAATTCCATCGGGAGAAAGGGAGACAGAGAAAAACAGAGACTCTGACTCACCCAGCTCAACCTTTTAAACCATGCCACCCAGGTTATAGGTCACTGACAAGGAAGGCTCTTCTGGGACCAAGTGCCTGTCCAGTTGCATTCCAAACAAACGCTGTGAGAGGAGTGGTGTCCTAAAGCCTACTGCCCCATTAAGAAGAGATGGCGAATGGGGACAGATTCTCTTGGGAGAGAAGACAAGGTAGACACTCCAAATTTAGGGCATGCAGCAGTTTGCTGACTGTGCCTGTTTGCTGCCTTGATTTCTACACTTAGTGAATCCAGGAGGGTAATTCCATTCGCCTATTCAACAGAAAAAAATGTACGGCCTTGGTCGGGCGTGGTGGCTCACACCTGTAATCCCAGCACTTTGGGAGGCTGAGGTGGGTGGATCACAAGGTCAGGAGATCAAGACCATCCTGGCTAACACGGTGAAACCCAATCTCTACTAAAAAATACAAAAAATTAGCTGGGTGTGGTGGCAGGTGCCTGTAGTCCCAGCTACTTGGGAGGCTGAGGCAGGAGAATGGCTTGAACCCGGGAGGCAGAGCTTGCAGTGAGCCAAGATCATGCCACTGCACTCCAGCCTGGGCAACAGAGCGAGACTCCGTCTCAAAAAAAAAAAAAAACAAAAAGTATGGCCTTTGTAACGATCGTCGTCATTACGCCTGTAAATGTGTTTACATACTTGAGATGTGACATCATTTTTCCTTTATTGTCATATACTTACAAATGTGTTTTTGAGTACGTCTTTAAATATTCGTGTAAACACATAGATGCGTGTGTGTGTGTATTTAAGATGACATATTTTTCTTTTTTCTTTTCTTTTTTTTTTTTTTGGTCACAGGGTCTCACTCTGTCACTCAGGCTGGAATCCCTTGGTGTGAACACATATCTCAAGCAATCCTCCTGATCTGCCTCCCAAGTAGCAGAACTACAGGCGGTGCACATGGTTGGCTATGTTTTGTTTTTTGTTTTTTTTTTTGAGACAGTCTTGCTCTATTGCCCAGGCTGGAGTGCAGTGACACGATCTCGGCTCACTGCAAGCTCCGCCTTCTGAGTTCACGCTATTCTCCTGCCTCAGCCTCCCGAGTAGCTGGGACTACAGGCGCCCACCACCACGCCTGGCTAATTTTTTGTATGTTTTAGTAGAGACGGGGTTTCACCGTGTTATCCAGGATGGTCTTGATCTCCTGACCACATGATCCGCCCACCTCGGCCTCCCAAAGTGCTGGGATTACAGGCGTGAGCCACTGCCTTTTTTTTTTTTTTCTTTTCTTTTCTTTGTAGAGACGTGGTTTTGCTATATTGCCCAGGCTGGTCTCGAACTCCTGGGCTCAAGTGATCCTCCCTCCTTGGCTTTCCAGAGTGCTGGAATTACAGGTGCGAGCCAACATGTGGTCAGCCATATGACATCTTTTTCAATATATTGTTACAAACACTTGGGGAGATTGAATAGAGTATTTCTTGGTGTTCAGCATGACGGCAGCACGGTTTCCAACCCACTACTGTTTTCACTCAGCAGCACAACAACCTTTACTGAGCACTGTTGTAGA
Source organism: Nomascus leucogenys (assembly GCF_006542625.1). Classification (NCBI taxonomy): domain Eukaryota; kingdom Metazoa; phylum Chordata; class Mammalia; order Primates; family Hylobatidae; genus Nomascus; species Nomascus leucogenys. The sequence continues at coordinate 49,799,653 of NC_044397.1, read as the reverse complement.
TGCTGGAAAAGTAGAAGACAAGTTCCCTGTCCTCATAGGATTCACATCTTTACATGTACATCCAAAACATACAACAATGCAAGGGATTTCTACTTTCATATAGAACACGTTCCCAAAACACACTGCCAGATAAAGTTCAAAAACAAATGTGTGTGCTTTTTTTTTCTTTTTTCAGACGAGTCTCACTCTGTCGCCCAGGCTGGAGTGCAGTGGCATGATCTCAGCTCACTGCAAGCTCCACCTCCCAGGTTCATGCCATTCTCCTGCCTCAGCCTCCCGAGTAGCTGGGACTACAGGTGCCCGCCACCACGCCTGGCTAATTTTTGTATTTTTAGTAGAGACGGGGTTTCACTGTGTTAGCCAGGATGGTCTCTATGTCCTGACCTCGTGATCCACCCGCCTCTGCCTCCCAAAGTGCTACGATTACAGGGGTGAGTCAGTGCACCCAGCAAATCTGTGTACTTTTAAGTGCAGGTTTCTATTTTCAGAAATCTAAAATGTAGTATAAAATTCCTGATTGTGTGCTGTCCCTTAGACATAGTCTTAAACTATAATTCCAGCGTGTAGTAGATGTTTTGCAAATCTGAGCTTCTCCATCCTAACTGAGCAAAGTTGACCACCTAAAGTCCAATAGGCAGCTTTAAGATTTGAGTCAGGCTATTTACCTCTGTAAATCATGAATTGTTTTCTTTATCTGTAAAAACAGAGCTAATAATAGTACCTTCATCATTTATTTCTCACATAGTATTGTTGTAAGAGTATGAATTAAATCATATAAAGTTATAGCAATGCTGAGTGATGCGTAGCAACGTCTCAGTATGAGTTGCCATTATTGAGGCTTGAAGATTCATTACCTTCTCCACACCTAATGATTCCCTTCCTTGTCTCAACTGTTTTATGTTTATGAGAACAACACTCCTTTTTACTAGTGTTTGCACTTATATTTTCTCTAATATTTCACTAATTTTGAAAAAGCAACAAGGCTAAATGGAACCCAGTATGAAGGTAACTGAGTAAATGCTGTAGTTTGACACAGCTGGTGGCACAGATGGACCTGAGCTGTGGGCTGGCAGGCAGCACCGCCAAGAGATAGCTCAGAAGGTTCCTTTGTTACCTGGCCCATTGTCCTGATGCCATGTAGGAAAGATGGCTCTGGTGCATTTCTTTTTTTTTTTTTTTTTTTTTCATAAAACTGAAGGCAACAGAAAGAATTTAAACTCTACTTACTCACCTGTGTCCAGCCATCTCTTTATTAGACACAGCAGGGGTTGATGTTAGAGGGGAATCAAAAGTATCAATTGATTGCCTGAATTACTGTTAGTCAAAATTAGGTAGAAACTTAGTTGGTAACTTAAAAGTGAATTTAAAATTTGACCAATATTTAGTAAAATAGTTCCCATTTCACAGAATGGGAAATTTTACATTTCACATGTAAAAACATAGTTGCATGTCTACAGTTCAGATACACAAAACATTCATTCATTCTTTCATTTATTCTTTTTTTCTTGATGTAATTTGCCCATTGATTTTATTTTTTAATTAAAAAAAATTTTTTTTAATATATATATTTTTTAAATTATACTTTAAGTTCTAGGGTTCATGTGCACAATGTGCAGGTTTGTTACATATGTATACATGCGCCACGTTGGTTTGCTGCATCCGGTAACTTGTCATTTACATTAGGTATATCGCCTAATGCTATCCCTCCCCCTCCCCCCACCCCATGACAGGCCCCAGTGTGTGATGTTCCCCTTCCCGTGTCCAAGTGTTCTCATTGTCCAATTCCCACCTATGAGTGAGAACATGCAGTGTTTGGTTTTTTGCAATAGTTTGCTCAGAATGATGGTTTCCAGCCTCATCCATGTCCCTACAAAGGACATGAACTCATCCTTGGCGTATATGTGCCACATTTTCTTAATCCAGTCTATTTTTTTTTTTTTTTTTTTTTTTTTTTTTTTTTTTTTTTTTTTTTTTTTTTTTTCCAGTCTATCATTGTTGGACATTTGGGTTGGTTCCAAGTCTTTGCTATTGTGAATAGTGCCGCAATAAACATACGTGTGCATGTGTCTTTATAGCAGCATGATTTATAGTCCTTTGGGTATATACCCAGTAATGGGATGGCTGGGTCAAATGGTATTTCTAGTTCTAGATCCCTGAGGAATCGCCACACTGTCTTCCACAATGGTTGAACTAGTTTACAGTCCCACCAACAGTGTAAAAGTGTTCCTATTTCTCCACATCCTCTCCAGCATCTGTTGTTTCCTGATGTTTTAATGATCACCATTCTAACTGGTGTGAGATGGTATCTCGTGGTTTTGATTTGCATTTCTCTGACAGCCAGTGATGATGAGCATTTTTTCATGTGTCTGTTGGCTGCATAAATGTTTCTTTTGAGAAGTGTCTATTCATATCCTTCGCCCACTTTGTGATGGGGTTATTTGTTTTTTTCTTGTAAATTTGTTTGAGTTCTTTGTAGATTCTGGATATTAGCCCTTTGTCAGATGAGTAGATTGCAAAAATTTTCTCCCATTGTGTAGGTTGCCTGTTCACTCTGATGATAGTTTCTTTTGCTGTGCAGAAGCTCCTTAGTTTAATTAGATCCCATTTGTCAATTTTGGCTTTTGTTGCCATTGCTTTTGGTGTTTTAGACATGAAGTCCTTGCCCATGCCTATATCCTGAATGGTATTGCCTAGGTTTTCTTCTAGGGTTTTTATGGTTTTAAGTATAACATTTAAGTCTTTAATCCATCTTGAATTTGTGTACAATGTCTGTATTTGTGTAAAGGTGAACATGCAAAGGTCAAAGGCACAAGGAGGTGGCCCCTCCCTTTTATTACATTGAATTCCTGGAAATCCCGAAATAGAGCCAAACATGATAAAGTTGATGATGGTTTCCCATAGGAGGAATGCTTCAGTAAGGACTTGGTAACAAGTGGATTGTATGTTGGACCAAGAATGTGATTCTAAAAACACCTGTGACAATTATAAGCTTCCATAATTTAAAGTAGTATAGTTTTGCTCCAAATTATATAAAATAAAATATAAATATGCATTTTTATTATAAAAGAGACCTCAGTGAATTGAAAAGTGCATGATACCACATAAAACTATCACACAACTGTCACAACTCCTAGCTATAGAAATTCCTCTTAAATAGTATCCCAGCTCCAATAATGATTATGTAAACATTTTGGTTTCTTTTCAGTTTAAAAACTGCCAGTGGGCCAGGCGTAGTGGCTCACGCCTGTAATCCCAGCACTTTGGGAGGCCGAGACGGGCAGATCACGAGGTCAGGTGATTGAGACCATCCTGGCTAACACGGTGAAACCCCGTCTCTACTAAACACACACACACACACACACACACACACACACAATTAGCCAGGCGTGGTGACGGGTGCCTGTAGTCCCAACTACTTGGGAGGCTGAGGCAGGAGGATGGCGTGAACCTGGGAGGCAGAGCTTGCAGTGAGCCGAGATCGCGCCACTGCACTCCAGCCTAGGCAACAGAGCAAGACTCTGTCTAAAAAAAAAAAAAAAAGTTGCAAGTGGGTGTGAGAGTGGTGGCAGGGGGATGATGCTTAGAAGTAATTTATAAAGAAGTGAGGCCTGGTGTGGTGGCTCACGCCTGTAATCCCAACACTTTGGGAGGCCGAGGTGGGTGGATCATGAGGTCAGGAGATCGAGACCATCCTGGCAAACACGGTGCAACCCTGTCTCTATTAAAAATACAAAAAATTAGCCGGGCGTGGTGGCAGGCACATGTAGTCCCAGCTACTCGAGAGGCTGAGGCAGGAGAATGGTGTGAACCCAGGAGGCGGAGCTTGCAATGAGCCGAGATCGCCCCACTGCACTCCAGCCTGGGCAACAGAGTGAGACTCTGTCTCAAAAAAAAAAAAAGGTGAAATTAGCCTGTAGTCTCAGCATTTTAGGAGGCAGAGATGGGAGAATTGCTTGAAGCCAGGAGTTCAAGACCAGCCTGGAGTTCAAGACCAGCCTGGAGTTCAAGACCAGCCCAGGCAACACAGTGAGACCCCTATCTCTCTAAAAAAATATTTTTAATTAGCTGGGTATGGTGGTGTGCATCTGTAGTCCCAGCCACTCCGGAGGCTGAGGCAGGAGGATCACTTGAGCCTAAGAGTTGGAGGCTGCAGTGAGCTATGATCTTGCCACTGCACTCCAACTTGGGTGACATCGAGAACCTATCTCTCAAAAAAAAATGTGAAATTAATGGCTTTTTAAATAATTTCCCTATAAAGCTATGTTATTTAGAAACTATTCTCCTAGGCACCTGTCAGAAAAAACCAAAACAGAAATTAAAAAAAAAAAAAAAAAAAAAAAAAACAGCTAACACAATAGAAAATGTTTGAATGGATAAATAAAAACTAAAAGAAAAATGACTAGACTTTCAAGTTTTTGCAGTATATTATTATGGGTTTTAAATTACAAGAGAAATATATGCTTCCTGTAATAAAATACAGCATAAATATTTAGAGTTTGTAAAGTAAAAACTGAAAGTCTACCTGCCCCCACCCTCTCCTACAGGGTTTTAAATGTGAGAAAATGGTGGTTCCATTGGTAGGAAATGAAAAACCAAGACCAGGGTCTGGTTTCAGCAAGTTCTGTGTTAGGCATGTTCAGCTGGTGCTAGCAGAGGTTCCAGGCATCTCTTGGAGAGGCTGGTTGAACCTCAGGGAAGATTTCAGCTCTAATATTGTGTGTGCTCTTTCCAGTCTTCATCTAGTTGTCCTCTTATTCTTTCTTTCTTTCTTTATTTTTTTGAGACTGGGTCTTTCTTTGTCACTCAGGCTGGAATGCAGTGGCTCAAACATGACTCACTGCAGCCTCGACCTCCTGGGCTCAAGTGATCTTCCCACCTCGGCCTCCTGCGTAGCTGAGACTACAGGTGTGTGCCATCATGCCCGGCCAATTTTTTTTGTATTTTTTGTAGAGATGGGGTCTTGCTGTCTTGCCCACACTGGTCTCGAACTCCTGGGCCCAAGTGATCCTCCCTCCTCTGCCTCCCAAATTGCTGGGATTACAGGCATGAGCCACCTCGCCCAGCCTCCTTTTGTTTTTGAGGCCGAGCCACCACTTCTTAAATCTTTGCTCCCTCTTTTCCTCTCTTTTGGCAAGGCTGTGGAGAAACAGATTTCTTCCATATTTTTACTGGGAGTATAAACAGCTATAACTCCTGTGGAAAATAGTTTGGTTCTCTCTCTCAATGTTACAGAATCATATAATCTGACCCAGGCCCTCCTGCTTTTGGAAATTTATCCAAATATATATATGCACAATGCAAATTGACATATGACTAGAAGGCATCATCAATGTAGCAAAAGATTGCAAACAATTGCAAATGTCCGTCATTAGCAGAACTGGTTAAAAACATTAGGAGACAGTTTGTAATAAGATTTTTTAAATTTTAAAATCCTTTAGCCAGGCACGATGGCTCATGCCTGTAATCCCATCACTTTGGGAGGCCGAGGCAGGTGGATCACTTGAGGTCAGGAGTTGAAGACCAGCCTGGCCAACATGGTGAAACCGTCTCTGCTAAAAATACAAAAATTAGCCCAGCACAGTGGCGTGAGCAACTTGGGAGGTTGAGGTGAGAGAATCGCTTAAACCTGGGAGGTGAGGTTGCAGTTAGCCAAGATCACGCCACTGCACTCCAGCCTGAGCAAAAGCGCAAGACTCCATCTCAAAAAACAAAAACAAGCAAACAGAGAAAACCCTTTAAAAACAGAATAAGTAATTTCTTTCTAAACCTATATGGAAAGATTCCCAAGATGTATTGATGAATTAAAATGAAAAGAGCAAGGTGGCTGGGCATGCTGGCTCACGCCTGTAATCCCAGCACTTTGGGAGGCCAAGGTGGACAGTCACCTGAGGTCAGGAGTTCGAGATCAGCCTGGCCAATATGGTGAAACCCCATCTCTTCTACAAATACAAATATTAGCCAGGCGTGGTGGTGGGCACCTGTAATCCCAGCTACTGGGAGGCTGAGGCAGAAGAATCACTTGAACCCAGGAAGTGGAGGTTGCAGTGAGCAAAGATCACTCCATTGCACTCCAGCCTGGGCAAAAAGAGCAAATTCCATCTAAAAAAAAAAAAAAGATGAAAAGAGCAAGGTATAAAATTATACGTATATCAGGCTACCTTCTGTGTAAGAAAATAGAGATGGTGAAATAATAGATTTGTATTTATGCTTGCAAGAAGAAACTTTGGAAAAGACACAAGAAACTGACAGAAGTGTTTGTGGGATGTGGGGCCAAAGGTTAGAATAAGACAGTACACTGGAAATGCTTTATATTGCTCAATTTTTGAACCACTGTAAATATCTTGCTTATCATTTAAAACACTGTTATCAAGCAGAACACATTGCTACACATGACAGAACGGTATGAATGCTAAATAAAGATCACCCTGGCAAAGATTTTGGAAGGCTTCATGGAGTGGTGGCCTATGGTCTGTCTGGCTGTAAAGATTGATTTAGAAAGGTGGAGAAAGCCAGTGTGGTGGCGCACGCCTGTAATCCCAGCACTCTGGGAGGCCAAAGCAGACAGACGGCAGAGTGCAGTGGCACATTCCTGTAGTCCCAGTTACTCGAGAGGGTGAGGTGGGAGGATCACATAAGCCTGGAGGTCGAGGCTGCAGTAGCCATAATTGTGCCACTGCACTCAAGCCTGAGTGACTGAGTAACATCTTTTCTCAAAAAAATAAATAAATAAAATAAAAAAAACCCAAAAAACAGAAAGGTGGAGAATTAGGATTGTTATAGGAAAGAGGTCCCAATCCAGATGCCAAGAGAGAGTTCTTGGATCTTGTGCAAGAAAGAATTCAGGGCAAATCCACAGTGCAAAGCAAAAGCAAATTTATGAAGAAAGTAAAGTGGTGAAAGAACAGCTACCCCATAGATAGAGTAGGGCATTCCCAAAAGTAAGAGGAGGAACACGTCCACCCTAGGTACAATACTTGTTTATATACAGGATAAAAAAGATCATGGGGAGATGTGCTCTGCTACAAGGGTTTGTAATAAAGGATTAATTTTCTTAATTACTATATTTTTCGAGAATCGATATTATTATCTTTAAAGCAGAATTAGAAGTTCTTTTGTTCTCAAGATATTGGGATATTAGGACACTCCCAAGTCTGAGTCTGTTTAGTAAACATTTACAATCTGATCCCTTAACTGTAAACATCTAGAGGCTAAGAATACCTAACTTTATGGGAATGCAGCCCATTAAGTCCAGCTTCATTTTCCTAGCCCTCACTCATGGTGGAGTTACTTTGGTGTGAACGCCTCTGGCAGGGTGGGACCTTCTAGGTTTTAGGATTCACATAAGCAGTGGCAGGGCGCGGTGGCTCACGCCTATAATCCCAGCACTTTGGGAGGCTGAGGCGGGCAGATCACCTGAAGTCAGGAGTTGGAGACCAGCATGTTGGTCTACTAAAAATACAAAAAATTAGCCAGGTGTGGAGGCGCTCTCCTATAGTCCCAGCTACTCTGGAGGCTGAGGCAGGAGAATCACTTGAGCCTGGGAGGTGGAGGTTGCAGTGAGCCGAGATCACACCTCTGCACTCCAGCCTGGGCGACAGAATAAAACAAAACAAAGGATTAGCATAAGCAAAAGCCCCGGGGTATGAAGGCTTATTACTGAATTGACTGAAATGTTTCTTACCAGGACAGTTTCTCAAACCACTAAGAAAAAAAGAGCTGAGATTTCACTTTTGTCTCTGGGACTGTGACAAAATGAGTCTGGTTTCTCAGTCTCTGCTCAATTATAAAAGGTAATTTATGATGCTCTTTATATACTGTTGACATGCCATCCTCAGATATGGGAGAGCTGTCTCATGTCTTATTTATCTTTGAGAAAAATCCCCAAGTAAATGCGAAGTTACTTATACCACAAAAATCAAGTCCTAATATATTTTAGAACGGGATTTACCAGAAGATTCAAATGATTCAGCTTGATTCTTTTTTTTTTTTTAATTAGAGATTGGGTCTTGCTATGTTTCCCAGACTGGCCTTGAACCCTAGGCTCAGGCAATCCTCCCAGCCTCTTTCGTAGCTGGGATCACAGGCATATGCCACTGCACCTGGCCTCAACTTGATTCTTTTTTTTTTTGGAGACAAGGTCTCACTTTGTCACCCAGGCTGGAATGCAGTGGCACGAACACAGCTCACTGCAGCCTCGAACGCCCAGGCTCAAGTGACCCTCCTGCCCCAGTCCCCCAAGTAGCTGGGACTGCAGGTGTTTGTGCCACCATGCCCTGCTAATTTTTTTTTTTTTTTGTAGAGACAGGGTCTCGCTATAATAGCCCAAGCTGGTCTTCAACTCCTGGGCTCAAGCAATTTGTTCGCTTTGGCCTCCCAAAGTGCTGGGATTGCAGGCGTGAGCCACCATACCCAGCCATTCAACTTGATTCTTGACCTCTTTAACTTTAACTTGATTTTTGACCTCTTTAGCCTTAGTCCGAAATGAGACTATTGTGACTAAAAGACTCAGGTGTAAAAATCTGTTTAAGTCTTCAAGTCAATAGCATGTGCCTTAGTTACATTTCTTACTTTTACATCTCTGATTTGAATCTTGCTACCCTTCTTGCTGAGTATGGACCATGAGAAAAGCAGCTGGATATTAGAGTAGGTAATTCCTAATGATAAATGAAGGAAAGTCAACATTGTTTTTACCAAAACTCATGAAGTTGCTTAATAATTCTAAGATGACTCATCTTAGTACTTTAAGATCACATTAACCCTGCTACCTTGAAAACAGTGCTTAAAGGAAGGGGATCCAATGACGTTAAAATCTCCCTCTTTTACTCTCCCTGACACACACACAAACACACACACACACACACACACACACAGACACCATCTACGTAGACAGCAAGAAAAGTCTTGAGGGAAATATAATGAATGTTTACATGGTTATACTGGATGGTAAGACTATAGACGATTTTTCTTTTTGCTTTTAACTTTTTCTACATTTCTCATTTTTTAAAAAAATAATAAGGTGGTGGGTCACCTCTGTAATCCCAGCACTTTGGAAGGCCGAGGCAGGCAGATCACCTGAGGTCAGGAGTTCAAGACCAGCCTGGCCAACATAGTGAAACCTCATCTCTACAAAAAATACAAAAAAATTAGCTGGGTGTGGTGGCGTGTGCCTGTAATCCCAGCTACTTGGGAGGCTGAGGCAGAAGAATTGCTTGAACCCGGGAGGCAGAGCTTGCAGTGAGCCCAGATCACACCACTGCACTCCAGCCTGGGTGACAGAGCAAGACTCTGTATCAAAAAAAAAAAAAAAAACCAGAAGCAGGGTCTTGCTATATTGCCCAGGCTGGTCCTAAACTCCTGGGCTCAAGTTACCCTCCCACCTCAGCCTCCCAAAGTGCTGGGATTACAGGCATAAGCCACCTCGCCTGGCCTGCTTCAAATTTTTTTGAATAAACACAAATTCCTTTTATTGTAACAACAGAGAACAAAAACAACCAAAGCAGATATCTAAAAACAGACTTTGGTAGATCAAGGCCAGATATGCAGCTCACCTGTCTCTTAGTTCATCTTCCAGGAAGGCCTGAGTGAGCCTGCTGCTGCTGCCCGTTTCATTTTCAGATACTTGGGCATCTACTTTGAAGCCTTTACATGGTCAGCTCTGGAGAAAGAGAAATGAGTGTCCAACATTCCATTTATTTAGTTAGCCTGAATGCACGTGGGCTCTTCTGCAGCTCCTGTTGTCACCCCAAGATCAGCTTTGGGCCAGACTCAGCACTTGCTTCCATCCCCTGGTCACCCTCTTCCAAAACAAATGAACTGATCCAACTCCATCAGCCATCTTGAGTAAGGTAGCATTTACTGACTTTTCTTTGGGAAAGCGAGGCAAGCTCCTCATAACATATGGCAAAATTTCCCTAAGGATACCTGCAGACACTTCTGCTCATCCCTCCAAGTTCCTCTCAGCGGCTGCTGCATGCCCTTCTTCTTCCCCAAACTGCATCAAGTGGCCCCTTGAGCCTGACATTGCTCCCTTCTTTCCTTCACTGGTGCATGCTACTCCTTGAAAAGAGAGTCGGTGATCCTTTCGTAGTTCATAAGTGTGATGACTGTGATTTCATGCTCATGCGCGAGAGATGGGTGGGCCTCCCTCAAACTTTGTTACAATGTTGGCCCATTAGCCATCTGATGTGGAAAAAATAAAAGAAAAGAAAGTTGGATTGTCAAACAAATTTCAACCACCTCATTTTTTTTTTTTTTTTGAGATGGAGTCTTGCTGTGTCATCCAGGCTGGAGTCCAGTGGTGCCATCTCTGCTCACTGCAGTCTGTGCCTCCTGGGTTCAAGCGATTCTCCCATCTCAGCCTCCTGAGTAGCTGGGACTACAGGCATGTGCCACAATGCCTGGCTAATTTTTTTGTATTTTTAGTAGAGATAGGGTTTTGCCATGTTGGCCAGGCTGGTCTCAAACTCCTGACCTCAGTTGATCCACCCACCTCGGCTTCCCAAAGTGCTGGGATTATAGGCGTGAGCCACCGCGCCGGGCCCAACCACCTCATCTTTTTCAGGCAAGCCTTCAAGGCCCATAGTTCAATTACATTAAGCTTAATGGCGCCTGAAAGCTGGGCAAAACTCTTATATTTGATTTAATGCCCTCAGTACGACCAGAAAACTAGTATAGGGCTTGTGCAAAACACATGGCCATAGGATGTGCCCTGTAAGATCTAACCACTCTTAGGGGCAAAAATAGGGCAGAGTGGGACAGATGTGAGGTGGTACAGCATGTGGTTTCAGCTGGACCATGCTCTGAGCCATTTGGACTGTGAAGGTTTCTCTCCCAGAAGGTAGCAGGATAGGTCATGGGGTATTGTAGGCCTTGACAAGAGCACAAATGGAGGCCTAAAAACCAGATGTCTAAATATTTTAAAGTTATAAATAAAACTCACAAACTCAAAATCATTCAGTACAATATGTTCTGTCTCCTATCTTAACAAAAATACCTTCAGAACAACTTAGAAGTCCAGGTTGGAACTTTAAATTCTTAGATGTCTTAGAATCTCTTGCCGAAACATGGCGGCATGGGAAGAGCCAGCCCCCAGCTTTGGCCCTCATCCTGCATCCTTTCTTCTTCCCACTCCTGACTCCAGCCCTTCTTGCATCAGCATAGATCTCTTGCATTCCCATATGGACTTCTCAGCCCATATATCCACCTTCCTCATAACACTCATTCTTTGTTGATCCCTTAAGGTTGGGGTGTACACACCAGCCTCTGGGTCACCATTAGAAGAACTGACCTTGAAAAGGTCAGCACTGGGTCTGGAGACAAGCTTGGGGATATTTGGGCAGAGAATTCTGGAGTCCTATGCATTATCCAAAAAAAGTGAGGAGAATGTCAAATAGTTCATTTCTAATTTGTAATCTTTAAAGGCCCTCTCCAAGATGATTTGAGGAAACTTGAGAGTCTCTTCCACTGAGTAAACTTTTCCCATCAGGGGGACTTTGGCGTTTTCCTTTCTTTGGTATTTTCTTCCAAAATACCTGTTTTGACCACCAACCAATAAAGGAAAGCCGTGGAAACCAACAGGAAATAACACTCACTCAACAAGCACTGACTATTTGCCAAGCATCATGTTAGATGCTTTATGTGCCTCATTTCATTTCATCCTCACTATATTCTTGAAGATAGTTATGTTTTTTCTTTAATGTAAAGATGAGGAATCCAAGGTTTAGAAATGTTATACAACTTGCCCCAGGTCACAACCCTGGTAAGTGGAAGAGTCTGGATGATGGTGATGAAGATGGTGATAATAATGGTGCTGATGATGAACACAGCTCACATTGGTTGAGAATACATTATGAGTCAACCAGTGTGCTGAGCGTGCTACATGCATTAACTCATTCAATTACCGCAACTGCCTTTTTGGACTGGTACTTTCATTAACTCCATTTTAAAGACGAGGAAACACATTCACTCTTGGTCTGCTCATTCCAAACCACTGACTCTACTATTAGCCATACTCCTTAGATCGTACTTCTCCACCCACTGGGTCCTGACATCCCACTCCCACCTCTCTTATTGCGGGTTGCTCAAACTGTCTGTAGACTCAGCTGCTTTCTATAACTTTAACCTCACAACTGGCTGATTGGCTTTTGGGAGGTAGTGCATAGTAAAGCCTTGGCAGGCAGATGTCAGGTTGACCAAGGTTCCTATCTTAAATGTTGAAAATTTAGTGTTTCACACCTTGAAAATACACTCTGACAAGTTTTATGCAAATTACCCCCAAGAGCTGACACATAGCCAACAAAACAGCCTCAACAAAAACCTTCTCAATCTTACCTCTAGGAAGCTCTTGGCTTTTGCTAACCACAATCTTAGAGAAGCTTTCAGCTAATCAAAGGTGAGTGTAGCTTCATACTAATATAGCAAATCTGGTTTCTTTCTTTCTTTTTTTTGTGGACTCACCCAAAAATGCAGAAATGGCTGGATGGTTGATGCCTTATTTATCTTATTTTTTATTTTTATTTTTATGGTTTCAAGCAATTCTTGTACCTCAGCATCCAGAGTAGCTGGGGTTACAGGCGTGCACCACCACACCTGGATAATTTTTGTATTTTTAGTAGAGATAGGGTTTTGCCTTGTTCGCCAGGCTGGTCTTGAACTCCAGACCTCAGGTGATCTACCCTCCTTGACCTCCCAAAGTGCTGGGATTACAGGCATGAGCCACTGTATTTGAAATAAGCCACCTGGCCCATTTCTTATTTTTTATTTTTATTTTTAGAGATGAGGTCTCATTCTGTTGCCCAGACAATGGCACAATAGTAGTTCACAGTAGCCTCCTGGCTCAAGCTATCCTCTCACCTCAGCCTCCCAAGTAGGTGGGACTACAGTTGTGTGTCATCGTGACTGGCTAATTTTTAATATTTTTGTAGAGACAGGGTCTTCCTATGCTGGCCAGGCTACTCGAACTCCTGGGCTCAAGTGATCCATCCCCCTTTAGCCTCCCAAAGTTCTAGGATTATAGGCGTAAGAAACTGTGCCCAGCCTGGTTTCTTTCTAATGGTGCTGATGGCACAGATCCTTTTTGGCTGACACCCTCATCACCCGCACCTGCATCGCTCCCGTACAAGTTCAAGGTTGGAGAGACAAATGGGGGAATGAAGACAAAACTTCCACTCTCCCTCTTTCTCCTTGTCAGCCTGTGGTATATAATTTCCCCCAAATCCAAAGAAAGGAAATAAAACTCGCTCCAAACATCTCAAAAGCCTATCATCTCCTTTTGACTTTTCCTAGTTACATTTCTTTCACTCATTCTTGTCTCTGTCTTCAAGAGGTGATTCTGCTGGGCCTGGGAGTGTCTGGTGGACTCACTGCCCAGGGCCTCTCTCCTTCCACTTCTAGAGTGAGCACATCAGAGGGCAGTAGGGAGGAGGCCAAGCAATCTGTCCACCTCAGGCTCCCAAAGTGCTGGGATTATGGGCGTGAGCCACTGCACCCAGCCTGGACTTTCACTGTCTTAAGCCAGCAGAGGCTGTAATAATAACTCTTCTTGAAAGAAAAATGTTCAACAATCGAAATGACCAGCTAATTTGCCATGTAATATTCCATCTTATTCTCCTTTTCCAGCTCCAAAACCACAATCATATGTCACAGCTTAGAACAAGAAAGAATCCCTTGCTTAGGGATACTGGCAAGAACTCCACAAAGTAGCCTCACTCCCCGGAGTATATCTACAAGAGATTATGCCAGTTTACCCTCTAGTGCAGGGATCAGATCATTCAACTTGTCAATATTTATTCATGTAGTCATCAGAGAAGTGATGTAAAATAAATGAGATTCTAAATAATAATACTGCAGGAGCCCAAATAAAATGACTTCTCTCCTTTAAGCTGTATGAAACCTTCTTTCTCCCCTGCCACTGATTGTGCATAAATTACTCTGGTTAACAACCTTCTGCCTAGCAGGCTCCAGGAGTCACAGGACCAATGTGTCAGGGATCTCCTTTTCACATAAACTCTGGGCTGGGATTCTTTCCATTGTGGGCTGCTGCTGCTGCTGCTGCTTTTTTAAAAATTTTCCTTTATCTTTTTCTTTTTGAGACAGGGTCTCACTCTGTTGCCCAGGCTGGAGTGCAACAGTGCAATCACAGCTCACTGCAGCCTCAATCTCCCCAGGCTTAGGCAACCCTCCCACCTCAGCCTCTCAAGTAGCTGGGACTATAGTTACATGCCACCATGCCAGGCTAATTTTTGTATGTTTTGTAGGAACAGGGTTTCCCCATGTTTCTCAAGCTAGTCTCCAGCTCCTGGGCTTAAGCGATCCTCCCACCTCAGCCTCCCAAAGTGATGGGATTACAGGCATGAGCCACCGTGCCCAGCCCCGTGTAGCCTCCTAAGGGAAGGGTTATGTTTATAGGAGAAAAGCATTGTATTTAAAGGAGGCTCCCAGCAAGAACTCTTTGCATTCAAGGTCCTTCTCATACTTTCAGTTAACACTGATCAAACATTTTGGGGAGATGTTTATTACGTGCCAGGCACTATGGTAGGTACTAGGCATACAATGTGATTTTTAAAAAATGGAGTCCCTGTTTGGGGAATTAAAGCCCACTGCATGATAATAGCTAAAACCTATTGATAGCAGCTGTGTGCTTTATATACACTGCCACATTTAATCTTCAGCGCTGGCAGGGTGCAGTGGCTTATACCTGTAATCCCAGCATTTTGGAAGCTGAGGCAGGTGGATCACTTGAGGTCAGGAGTTTGAGACCAGACTGTCCAACAGGCCAATGAAAGCTCAAAAATCCAGCATAACTGGAACCTCAACCCTATAAGACTATCAGATTTGTCCAGACATTTGGACAGTATTCTATTGATAATGTTTAAATTTTTTTAACTTTCTGACTTTTAGGATATTGTCCAGGTTATGTACTTCTGTCTCTTGGTCATTATTGTTTTGGCTCATACTTGAAGACTATCAATTACAGATGAGTCAATTAAGGCAGAAACGCTTGGTATAAAAGTATAAAACACCATCATACAGAGTACTTGGTCTCAGAAAGGTTCTGGGGGAAAAAGTGAATTAATCAGCACAGATTCATTGGCAGAGTCTGCTAAAGGGTATATCACCAACCTCACTAATGGTGCTAGGAGTGAGCTGATCCACCGGATACACTCACTCCTCTGATCCTGCTGAAATTCATCCTGACCATCCACTTCTTCAGCTAATGATGAAGACACAAATGGACTATCGGAATTTTGCAGATTGCTTTCAATATTCCAAATGCCAAACCATCAGTTTTAAAAATTACTTTTGGTTTAATACTACAACACAGGATATGTCAACGGAGACACTAGTTTTAAGACATTTGTTGTACATGCTTTTTTTTTGCCTTCTTGTTTTCTGTGGGTTTATTAGTGATATGAACTGACTATTCCATCCATGAGACAGAAATTGCACTGGGGAGAAATGGGCACGATCCTAACCATGGCATCGCCTGGTGACTATCAAGCCTGAGACCAGAAAGCAACATGTGAAGTGGTTCCACAGAATTGCCTTTGGATAACTGGCTTTCTGGTTCCTCACTGAACACTTGCTGATATGAGTTATGTTAGGTGCAGACATCTTTGGAGCTATCTGCATAAGAAGAAGAGTGTAAACTCTGGCAGAACAGACTTTTTTCACTTATGTAAGTAACTGGTAATGCACGGTGTAAGTGTTTTCATAGGAATAAATACATGGGAGGAACACTGTAAATTTGGATTAGGTTTTGCTGCATGTAGCCAAAATATCAGTGCCTTACACAGGATGAGAGTTTCTCTTTTACACAAACGTAAGCAAGAGGTAGACAGTGCAAAATACCTGGTAGCTCCATAAAGTCATTAGAACATGAATCCAGGCCAGGCATGGTGGCTCATGCCTGTAATTTCAGCACTTTGGGAGGCTGAGGCAGGTGGATCACTTGAGGCCAGGAGTTCGAGACTAGCCTGGCCAACATGGTGAAACCCCATCTCTACCAAAAAAAAAAATTATTGGGGTGTGATGGCACGTGCCTGTAGTCCCAGCTACTCAGGAGGCTGAGGCAAGAGAATTGCTTGAACCCGGGAGGCAGAGGTTGCAGTGAACCAAGATCATGCCACTGCACTCCAGCCTGGGCAACAGAGCGAGATTCTGTCTCAGGAAAAAAAAAAAAAAAGAGGAAATGAATCCAATCTCTTTCTAGTGCAAAGCTTCACCATCCCTAGGGTGTGGTCTGTGTCTTCCTAGTCCAAGCTGGTGACTAAACAATCAGCCATTGGCCAGGCATGGTGGCTTAAGCCTACAATCCTAGTACTTTGTGAGGCCAAGGCAGGTGGATCATGAGGTCAGGAGATCGAGATTATTCTGGCTGACACGGAGAAACCCATCTCTACTAAAAATACACAAAATTAGCCAGGTGTGGTGGCATGTGCCTGTAATCCCAGCTACTCAGGAGGCTGAGGCAAGAGAATCACTTGAACCCAGGAGGCAAAGGTTGCAGTAAGCCAAGATCGCGCCACTGCACTCCAGCCTGGACGACAGAGCGAGACCCTGTCTCAAAACAAAAACAAAAACAAAAAAGAAAAAAAAGAATCAGCCATGATATTCATATAGAGGAAGAAGAACAAAGGCATGTCTTCTGCCTATAAAATCATATCCCAGAAGCTGCAAACATTTCCACTTTCATATTACTAGCCAGAGCTTAGCTAAATGGTCTCATCCAGCTGCAAAAGATACTGGAAAATGTTGACTTTATCCCAAGCACTTTATGCTCAGCCAAATATTGGGTGTTCTTGTACCAAGAAAAAAAGACAAGAGAATGGATATGGGGTAGACGATTAGCAGTCTCTGTCACAAACATTGAACTCAGCTATGAGACATCAGAAAAGGCCTCCACAAAGAGGTGGTATCTGAGCACTGAAAAAAATATGCTCAGGAACCCATGCAGATGAAAGGTATGTAGGAGAGGAGGAAGGGCAGGGTGTTTCTGGTGAGGGGACAGCACATGTGAGGCCACAAGAGAGAAGTGTGCCATGATGGGGGAACTGAAAACTGCTCCTCTGGCTGACTGAAGACAGGAGGCAGGAGAATTCGCTCCCTATGCAAGGCTCCTGCTAGTAGTCCTCATTCTCCAGTAATGTTCCCAGAGGTCTGGCTCTCCTCCTTACCTCCTGCTGCAGCTGATTCTCTAAGTTTAGAGTAAGTGGCCAGCCACTCCCTCCAGGGCAGGAGAGGAAAGTGTGGATAGTATGCCACAGCCTTGTTAAGAAGGCCCCATACTTATTTTTCAGAACAAATTTAGTTTCTCCTTCTTCAATTAGACCAAAAAACAAAGTATCTTCCAGTGAGTATCTTTCAGAGAGGCTCCAGGGAGGGTAGGGGGTAAATGGAGAGCCCCCGTCCGAGTCTCTCTTCTGCTCCTCCACACCTAGGAGCTCACTTCCTGCTGTTTTTACCATAACTGTTTTAGGTGAGGGATTTGTGAACTGGGAAACAGGCCAGAGATTCACTCAGAGTTTGCAAAGGCACCTCCAAGTCAGCTTGTCCAAGACTGACTCATGCTCTTGCCCCCCAGTTCATTCTTCTTCCAGTGTTCCTGTCTGGGGGAATGCGTCTGCACACATCCCAATGCCAGAGCGAGAAAGCCAGGAGTCAGCCCAAGCATAGACTCTCCCTCCCCGCTCACATCCAACCACTCACGTCTAATCTTACCTCCTCGATAGCTTGCACTTTTGCCTACTCTTCTCCACGTCCACTGCCCTCCCACGCTAGTCCAAGCTACTGTCATCCTCTCCCAATCACAGCAGTGGTTGCAAGTCTGATTGCCCTGCGCCCGCTCGGACCCCCCTATCCCATGAATTGTGCCACAGCCCGTGTCATCATTTCCAGCATAAGGCTGATCATGATCCTCCTTCTCTACCTCTTAAAACCCTAGGGTGGCTAACTGCAGTCTACACAGCTCTAATCACTCAGGTCCACACCCCTCCTGCTTCATCAGGCGTCATTTCTTCACTTGCTCCCTTCACTCCAGCCACCTTGGCTGACTTTTGCCAATGCTTTGTCCTCCTTTCGGCCTCAGGCCTGTTCCAAGCTGCAATGCTCTTTTCTTCTCCCAGTGAATCCCAGTCTCTTTCTGTTGTCAGTGCCAGTTGCTTTCTGGGGGGAAATCTAAACTCCCAGTCTGCTAAAAATCCTTACACATTCCCTACATTTCTTTCCTTTAATACACATGTTGGTTTATAATTTTACATTCACTGGTTATTTGATTAATGTCTCTATTGATGCATTTTTAGTAGGGTGGTCCTTCCAGCTAAAGGGCTACAAAGGATTCAGAGTAATTCTGGAAACATTTTGTCTTTGCATATTTAAAGGGAAAGTGATCTTTTCTAATATTTGCAGGTAAGAGGAATGTTTGACGTTAGAGTCCTAAAGGATTATTATTTTTATAATGATTTTGTATTTTTTCCAGTTTAATGTTTACAGTTTAATAAATCTCTTGATGACTGCAGACATGTATGGCTGTTTGGTAGTATTCAGAAACATCACAGTAATGGCAGTTTTTTCAATTGGTGTGTAGTCCTCAATAATTATATATGAAATTGCCGTCAAACCAGTAAGACTGCATTTATGCATCCATCATTTTCAGGATCGTTGGTAACCTGGGCATATTTTCCCCAAATAACTTTGCCTCCTTGCATCACAAGGCCCAATTCGCTCACATTTACCTCCATGGCAGTACCTTTGGTAATAACACCCAAAGTTGTCTACAGTGGGGACGAGGGGTTCTTCTTTACACCAAGTATTGGTCGGCAAAAGGTGGCTTTCGGTTCAGGATGTGTTGCGTGGGCCTTCTTGAAACGCAAGCCCATTGGCCTGATGAATCTTTCATATTTAGGTGGTATTCTTGTAAAGCCATCTCTAACAAAGCAGACATTAGTAACCATCCTTTTCCATGCCTTCTTCTTTCTCTTTCCTGTACAAATAACTGTTAATACTTCTGTTTCTCCCTGGGGACGTACTTTAGGCAGAGGGACTTCCCATTTTCCCACCTTCTCTTTTTGTTTCTGTTTGATCATATGGGAAAGTACTTGAGCTCGAGATCATCCCTCTCTGTCCAGCAGATAGGCAGGTACTGCTCCCTGTGGAGACTTTTCATCATTCTTTTGTGTGGTGTTTCTCTTTTCATGCATCTTGATAGTCTTTTTCATTTGTATTTTCTCAGCATGGCGCTGTTTATGGGTAAAGCTTAGCCTTCAGACCAATCATTTTCTTTGCCTTCTGGGAACATTCATTAGCCTCTTGACTTTCCTTCTTTCTCTTGTTCTCATGGTAATCCAAACAGTATCCATAGCGTTTATGGTGTAATTCAATATATTTGTTCTGTAACATGGTGACAGCTGCAGAGCCACCAGAAGCAGCCCCTGGGGTGCAAAAGCGCTCTCAATTTTTGGGTCTTAAAGACCCATCAGCTGACGCCATGCAGACCCAAAAGGAAAGTGATTTTGTATTAACTTTCCTATTGTTTTATACTGCTATAAAGTAATAAACCCAAATTTCTCTCCCACATGTTACTGATGAGCTGTGGATAATGTTAGGAGGATGTCCTGGTTTTGGGGATGGCTATCTTAATATTCCTTAATATCCCTTAACTGTTTTGCAGACCCAGAACATTTCTGCCTCCAACTCCAGCAAGGATCTGAAGGTCCAGGACCTTAGGAAAGCTGCCTGTAGAGAGGTGGAGAGGTAAGGGTGAGAGGAATGGGGAGGGTCTGCTTGGATTCTTCTGCCATTCCACACTCCTACGTCTAGAAACAAGCCTCATACCTAATATACTCACCATGAGTTACAAACTAGTGCTCACAGGCCAAATTAGTCCCTTAGATGTGCTTGGCTTGGCTAGAATAATATTTAAAATTATTATTTATATTTTTATTTTGAGACAGGGTCTCACTCTGTCTCCCAGGCTGGAGTGCAGTGGCTTGATTTTGGCTCACTGCAACCTCTGCCTCCTGGGTTCAAGTGTTTCTCTTGCCTCAGCCTCCCAAGTAGCTGGGATTACAAGCATGTGCCAACAAGCCTGGCTAATTTGTGTGTGTGTGTGTGTGTGTGTGTGTGTGTGCGTGCGTGTGTATTTTTAGTAGAGATGGGGTTTCACCATGTTAGCCAGGCTGGTCTCAAACTCCTGGCCTCAAGTGATCCACCTGCCTTGGTCTCCCAAAGTGCTGGGACTACAGGTGTGAGCCACCACACCTGGCCTCTACTCCTTTTAAAATGCAGTTTAATAGCATTTCTAAATTATCTTCATAGAGGTTTTTTTTTTTTTTTTTTTTTTGAGACGGAGTCTCGCTCTGTCGCCCAGGCTGGAGTGCAGTGGCGCAATCTCGGCTCACTGCAAGCTCCGCCTCCTGGGTTCACGCCATTCTCCTGCCTCAGCCTCTCCGAGTAGCTGGGACTACAGGCGCCCGCCACCACGCCCGGCTAATTTTTTTTTTTGTATTTTTAGTAGAGATGGGGTTTCACCATGGTCTCGATCTCCTGACCTCGTGATGCGCCCACCTTGGCCTCCCAAAGTGCTGGGATTACAAGTGTGAGCCACCGTGCCCGGCCAGGGGTCTTATATATATTCTTTGTTAGGTAAAATTTGAGATATTATGGTTGTTGTTACTACAGTGAACATTGTTATTGCATTTTCTAGAGGGTTACTGCCGATATAGAGGAACACTAGTGATTTATGTAGGTTCTGGGTCATTTAGTTCATGGGTCTATAATTTCTCTGCCTGAGTCACTGTCTTTATTTCATGCATCATCAGAGGTCTCTGATAGTTTCAGGGTGTCCGGACAAAATCCATTCATTTACCCATATCTTCACTGAACATTTATTGAGAACTTCCGTTATGAAGTGTGCTAAGCCCCCGACCCCTCACCATCACATTCATATGTTGAAGCCCTAACCCCCAATATGACTGTATTTGGAGATCCAGCATTTAAAGAAGAAATTAAGGTTAAATGAGGTCATAAGACTGGAGTCCTAATTAGATAGGACTAGTGTTCTTAAAAGAAGAGAGAGACATCCAAGTTCCCTCAACCCCCAAGCATAGACAGAGATAAGGCCACGCAAGGACACAGTGAGAAGGTGGCTGTCTGCAAGCAGAGAGGGGTCTCACCAGAACCCAATCCCACTGGCACCTTGGTCTTGGACTTCCAGCCTCTAGAACTGTGAGAAAATACACTTGTGTTGTTTAAGACACTCTGACAGTATGCTTTGTTATGGCAGCCCAAGCAGATGAGTACAGCCTCTCTGTGCCCTAGTTCTTCTGGTTATTTTATGGAAGTGTTCTCTGGCTAGAAAGCCTTACCTCAGGTCTTCTTTCAATTCAAGCAGTGGAGATCTGGTTACAGTTGAAAAGATGTTTTAAAAAAACAAAGAGAATTAGCATTCATGGCACACAGGGAGATAATTGATTTCTTTTGGGTTAAAACACTATAAATTGCAAATTTCTTCCAAATCTTAACATTTTTTTTCAGTGATTTCAAGACTCAATGTCAGATAATTGATGGGGACTGAATTATTTTTTCTTTTCTTTTTCTTTGGGGGGGGGCGGGGGCAGAGTCTCATTCTGTTGCCCAGGCTGGATGGAGTGCAGTGGCACGATCTCGGCTCGCTGCAACCTCCACTTCCTAGGTTCAAGTGATTCTCTTGCTCCAGCCTCCTGAGCAGCCGGGACTACAGGCTCGCGCCACCACACCCAACTAATTTTTGTATTTTTAGTAGAGATGGGGTTTCACCACGTTGGCCAGGATGGTCTCAATCTCTTGACCTTGTGATATGCCTGCCTCGGCCTCCCAAAGTGCTAGGATTACAGGTGTGAGCCACTGTGCCTGGCCTGAATTGTTTCTAAAGGTAAACCTCCACAAACAAACCCACTGATTCTCAGGGCAAAAAAGGAGAGGGAAACACATCCATGCACGAGGCCTAAATGGGAAAGAGAAGATCCATCAGGAAGAGAAAAGGAGAGGACAGACCCATCTCCTCATTCTGGCAATTCAAAGTCCATAGCCCGTATTTCTTCCCACCTTAGACAAGGCCATGAGACTTTCTCAGATAGAAGGGGCTGTTCACTTTGTTGTGGAATCCCGTAGTAGTTTGGTGAGTAAGTTCCTATACATCCTTTGGGTTTTTTTTAGAGACAAGGTCTCACTCTGTTGCCCAGGCTGGAGTGCAGTGGAGCGACCATAGCTCACTGTAGCCTCCAACTCCTGGGCTCAAGCAATCCTCCCACTTCAGCCTCCTGAGAAAACATGTACGCACCATTACACCCACCTCATTCTTGTAGTTTTTGTAGAGATGGAGTCTCACTATGTTGCCCAGACTGGCCTCCAACCCCTGGTCTCAAGTGGTCCTCCCACCTTGACCTCCCAAAGTGCTGAGATTGCAGGCATTACCCACCATGCCCAGCCCATATTCTTCACAACAGCTGGAATAACCTCAAGATCAGATCACTTGCTATCCTGTTCAAAACTCTTCCAATGGCTTTTCATCACATCTGAAATGAAATCCATGTGTTTCTGATGGCCAGTAAAGCCAGTAGGTCTGGGCCCTGACCATCATCCTGAAATAATCTCCTACCACCCTGCTTCCCTCTCACTCTGCCCCAGCTACACTGGCTTCTTTGTGCTCCTTGAACACACAGAGCTGACACCAAGCCCAGGGCCTTGGATGTTCTCTTCTGTCTGCCAAAAGTGCTCTTTCTTCCAACCTTTGTTTCCTTTGCTCCCTCAAAGCCCTGCTAACATGTTACTTCCTCAGAGGTCTTCCCTGACCCCTCAGTCTAAGCCATCTCACCTCCTGCACATCCTTTCCTTGTTAGCAGTTAGGTTATACAGTCATTTGACTATTTCTTTATGATCTGTCTTCCACTAAAATATAAGGTCTGTGAAGGCAGGAATTTGGTCATGTATGTGGGATGAATGAACAGGCCAGCCTGCCAAGTACAGAGTGGGAGGGGTTTGTGAGGATACAAAGAATACAACTGTATGTCTCTTTCCGCCAAGAATTAGGCCGGGCTCCGTGGCTCACGCCTGTAATCCCAGCACTTTGGGAGGCTAAGACAGGTGGATCCCTTGAGGTCAGGAGTTCGAGACCAGCCTGGACAACATGGCAAAACCCCCTCTCTACTAAAAATACAAAAATTAGCCAGGCATGGTGGTGCATGCCTGTAATCCCAGCTATTTGGGAGGAGTGGGGAGGACTGCATGAATCCGGGAGGCAGAGGCTGCAGTGAGCTGAGATCATGCCACTGCACTCCAGCCTGGGCAACAGAGTGAGACTTCTTCTAAAATAATAATAATAATAATAATAATAATAATAATAATAGTAATAATTGCTACTTCATCCTGTCCATCCCATGTCCCTAAAAACTTCAGCATAAAGTGCACTCCACACACAAGGAGAGGATAAGCCCTCCCAACTGGCCTTGGGCCCATCCCTCTTTCTCCCACACTGCCTCTTTCGAGTTATCTCATTTTGCTCCCAACAGCCAGCCTTGACTTTCCTGGGCTTATCTGGGCATTAGGGACCCATGTTGCACATTCAGTTGCCCGATTATGTCTCCCTTAGAGCATCTCCTAGGGCAGCCAATCTTTAACAGTCACCTAGGGGCCTGGAGCTCCTGCAGTCTGCCACTCACTCCTTCTGCTTGATAACAAATACTATTCCTTGTATCCTTGCAACTTGACCCAGAAGTGGAAATGTGAAACCACTGGGCACAGAGGAATGGGTGGGTCTGAGAGTCTGAAATACAGTGCTAGAGCATGCTCCTTCCAGATCATTCTCACTGAAAAATTCGGAATGACCTTCCCCTACTAAGTCAAGAAAGGATCAACACTCCCACCTCCCTACCTGCTCACATTCTCATTTCTAAGGAAAAATATAATGCGTTAAGAATCTGTAAGTTATCTCATTTAATTGGCATTATGCTTTATGAGATACGCCCATCATCACCCACTTTACAGATGAGGAGATGGAGGCTGGGGGATATGAAAATTTCAGTTCACAAGGTTTGTGAGCAGTGGAGTCAGGGTCCTAATGTAGATACTAAACAGTGTTTATTTGGCATACCAATTTAAATCAGTTACCTATGCTAACTTTAAAACAACATCAGCTTTATTAAGGCAAATTTACATATCATAAAATTCACCCATTACAAGTGTACAATTCGATGATTTTAGTAAGTTTGCAGAGTTGTGCAACCATTACCACAAGCCAGTTTTAGAACATTTCCACTACCCCAAAATGCTTCCTTATGTCCATTTTTGGTTCATACCCACTGCTACCCCCAGCTCTAGGCAACTGCTGATCTACTGTCTGTCTCTATAAATTTGCTTTTTATAGAGAAATGAAATCATCCTGTATGATCTTTTACTACAAGCTGCATTTGTTTTGTGAAGACTATTCAGCTCAGTTCTCAACATTCAGTTCAGAGGTGTGCATTGGCTTAGCACAAGAAGGAAGGTATTGTAACTCCACTTCTGCAAGACGTCTGGAAGGAAAGTATTTTTGTTTTTGAAGGAGAATTTGTATTAATTATTTTTATGTACAGAAAACTCAGCAGCGTACATTTAACCCAGTTTGATGGCAAGTTCTTTAGCCTTTGGCTTTTCCAGCTTGGCAGTGAGAGCCATAGACTTGGGAGCCAGGACATTGCCTCCCCAGTGATGATGGAGCTCATCGTATCTGCCGTTCTAACTGGTTCTGATAGCTTCCACCAGCTAAGCCAAAGCTTGTCTTCCGAGTTAGCCTGTGTGAAGGTGACAGTGGTGCAGGTCTTCCTGTGGACCAGACGTCCCAGTCTTACCTTCCCCTTGATAATGCAGTCAGGGACCTTTATTTTACAACACAGAGATATGCACTATCATCACCCACTTTCCAGATGAGAAGGTTGAGGCTGCGGGCAGGCAGAATACAACTAGCTTGATGGGATCCACATCACGTCCAGTCACCACCAGCTGAGCCTTCTTGTTCTCCACCAAGGTGGCGATGGTGATAACTCCTGCTCTAAGGACATGTGGTCTTCTAGTGGGGACATCCCCTTTGCTGGCAGCTTTCTCCTCAGCCCAGGCCAACAGCCTCTGCTTCTTCTCTTGCTTTGTCTCTGGTCTGTACTGATGGGCCAGCTTATGTATTATGGCTGAGTAGCTCTTTGGGGGTCCAAGGCCTGGGGGAACTGGTTCATTGCAGGAGGCACTTTCAGCCATTTGTAGAGGATGGCTCTTTGCCACTGCAACCTGATAAAGCGAGGCCATTTGACAAAGCAAGTGAGGTCCCTTTTGGGCTGGATGTGCTGTCCAATGCCAAGATTCTTAGGCCTTTTTTCCAACACGGGATTCACCACTTTCCTGGCCTCCTGCTTCTTCACAACAGCAGCAGCTGGAGCCACCTTCTTCCCCTCGGCCTTCTTTCCTTTTGGCATCTTGGGCGGTGGGAGGAAGGACAGAAAAAAAAAAGTTTTTGTTTGGTAACTATTCCAGGCTTCTGAGGATAGAGACTAGGCACTACCAGGCTGAAAGCAGAAAATCAGGGTGGAGGTGATTGTGGGGCTGGGGAATCATACATGGTTTTATTGTTGTTGTTGTTGTTTTACTTCTTAAAATATTTGAAATAATCGATTTTAATTCATGGACCTTTTAACTCCAAATCATTTCAAGGATGGCTCCATTTAAAATTTAAAAAGTGGCTCATGCCTGTAATCCCAGCACTTTGGGAGGCTGAGGCTGGCAGATCACCTGAGGTCATGAGTTCAAGACCAGCCTGGCCAACATGGTGAAACCCTATCTCTATTAAAAATACAAAAATTAGCTCACGCCTGTAATCCCAGCACTTTGGGAGGCCAAGGCAGACAGATCGCGAGGTCAGGAGATCAAGACCATCCTGGCTAACACGGTGAAACCCCGTCTCTACTAAATATACAAAAAATTACCTGGGCCTGGTGGTGCATGCCTGTAATCCCAGCTACTCGGGAGGCTGAGGCAGGAGAATTGCTTTAATCTGGGAGGCGGGGGTTGCAGTGAGCCGAGATTGAGCCACTGTACTCCAGCATGGGCAACAAAAGCAAAACTCCGTCTCAAAAAAACAAAAATAAATAAAATAAAATAAAATACAAGAACAAAATGAAGCCCTAAAAATCTGATTTAAAAATGTAATCCGGCTGGTCTGAAGGCAGTGAGTTATCTCACTTTGATTGTTCACAGTCAGTTACAGATAGAATACCTTGTTCTATTCTTTCCCTCTTTCTTGCTGCTGCACTTAACTCATCTTTAAAAATAAAATTAAATATAATTTTAAAAATGAAAATGTCATCGAAAGGGCCTTCCTGAAGTGATTCAGCTCATCTCTATCCAGTCGGGTGGCTCCTCCCTGAAAGGGAAAGCAAGGAAGATATACTCCTATTCCCTCCTCCAGACATCCACTCATTCCACTTACAGCCATGCAAGCTTTGGAATGTTTGTTTCTACTCCAGGCCTGGGTCCAGTGCAGTGACACTGGGGCTCTCACTCTCCTGCCTCTGGACTCTCCATTATGCCTGAAGATGCCTTTCTCTGGGACAGTCAGAAGTTACCACCCCAAACCCGAGAGTTGGTCCCCTTTTTTCCCTCACTGATCACCATCCCTGTCCCTCTGAGAAAAATCCCTATTCTATCCAGAGAGAAAACAACAGCCCTGCCTCATGAGCATGTGTTTTCCATTCCAACCGCTTCATCCCCATTTCTTTTCTTGGCAGGAACAAATTTTTTTCAAAGCTGGAAAGGTAGTGCACAGACTCCCTGAAGAGGCCCCAGGGAAAGGGGATGTTCTTCTCTCCCCACAGATCACTCACAAGGACTGCTTTTCTGTACTAAGACAGATCTGAAAACAAGCCAGTTTTGATTTTATTCACAAGTTTCTGTAGGTGCAAAGGCTCAGGCAGAATGCCTAGAGGACATACGTCCTCATTAATAATAGCTAACATTTATTAACCACGTACTATGTGCTATACTCTGAATGCTTTATCTGCTTTTTTTCTCATCTAATATTCAGAATAACTCTATATTAGCCTCATTTTACAAAAAAAATTTAGCATTCTGGTATAGAACAGAAATTTGCAGAATTATTATTAAATTATTGGTGCCACAGACATTTTACTATATCTGTATTAGTACAGAAATTACTAACGCACATAAATTATTAGTACAAAGATGACATCAGTATTATTATAATAATATAGAAATTACTAGTACAGGCCAGGCATGGTGGCTCACAGCTATAATCCCAAAACTATGGGAGGCCAAGACAGCGGATCACAAGGTCAGGAGATCGAGACCAGCCTGGCCAACATGGTGAAACCCCGTCTCTACTAAAAATACAAAATTAGCCGGGCATGGTGGTGCATGCCTGTAGTCCCAGCTATCTGGGAGGCTGAGGCAGAACAGCTGGAACCTGGGAGGTGGAGGTTGCAGTAAGCCGAGATCGCACCATTGTACTCCAGCCTGGGCGACAGAGTGAGACTCTGTCCACCCCCCGCCAAAAAAAAAAAACTCCATCTCTACTAAAAATAAAAAAAAATTAGCTGGGCATGGTGATGGGCACCTGTAATCCCAGCTACTCCAGAGGCTGAGGCAGGATAATCGCTTGAACCCGGAAGGTGGAGGTTGTGGTAAGTCAAGGTCAGGCCATTGCACTCCAGCCTGGGCAACAAGAGCAAAACTACATTAAAAAAAAAAAAAAAAGAAAGAAATTACTAGTACAGAAGAAAGTGTCAGTAACTACTATTGGCCCCAATTTGCAGAAAACAGGCTTATAGAGGTTAAGCTAACTCACCCAAGGTTACAGAGTCAGTGAGTAGAGCCCACAAAAAACTTACCTTTTAATCTTAAGTGAAGCTTACCCTCCTCTGTGCCTCCCACACTCACCCCTGGCTTCCTGCCTGGGCAGGGATGGGTGAGGAGAGGAGGATATGAGCTGTGGACTACCAGAAAAAAACCCACAGTGACTGAAAGAGAAGGAACTCCTGGTCCTTCCTGGTGACCCAGAGCCAACAGGGAAATGGGTAACTCAGTAACCAGAGAAAAGTCCCACATCCTGTGTTTGAAAGAAAGAAACATTTTAAAAGTTAGAAAATGCATTTGAACAATGTTGTATTTAAAGTGAGCTCAAACAACAGATGTTTCTTTCCTTTTTCTTCTTTGAGACAGAGTCTTGCTCTGTTGGCTGTGTCCTCTAGGCTGGAGTGCAGTGGGGCCCTCGGCTCACTGTAACCTCTGCCTGCTGGGTTCAAGCGATTCTCCTGCCTAAGTCTCCCAAGTAGCTGGGATTACAGGTGTGCGCCACCGCACCCGGCTAATTTTTGTATTTTTAGTAGAGATGGGGTTTCACCATGTTGGCCAGGCTGGTCTCGAACTCCTGGCCTCAAGTGATCCTTTTGCCTCGGCCTCCCTAAGTGCTGGGATTATAGGGGTGAGCCACCACGCTAGGCCCAGATGTTTCTTTAGTATAGATTTTACACCAGGCTTTTCATTTGGCTTTTAAACATTATGTTGAAGTATACTAGCTTTTTTTTAAAGTATAAAAAAGATTTAGAATGAAAAAGAAATCCCAATAAATTACAAATTTTTAAAAAGTCAACAGATTTATCAGACATAAAAAATCCAGAAATCTAAGATAATATTTTTAATTAACTACCAGACATATCTTGTATACTTTTTTCTATTTCTTGACTGCTTACTCTTAGGTTATTTCTTCATTTAACAGCAATTTTGCAGTATTTTTTTTTCTTTCTTTCTTTTCTTTATTACACTTTAAGTTTTAGGGTACATGTGCACAACGTGCAGGTTAGTTACATATGTATACATGTGCCATGTTGGTGCGCTGCACCCATTAACTTGTCATTTAACAATATATCTCCTAATGCTATCCCTCCCCCCTCCCCCCACCCCACAACAGGCCCCGGTGTGTGATGTTCCCCTTCCTGTGTCCGTGTGTTCTCATTGTTCAATTCCCACCTAGGAGTGAGAACATAAGGTGTTTGGTTTTTTGTCCTTGCGACAGTTTGCTCAGAACGATGGTTTCCAGCTTCATCCATGTCCCTACAAAGGACATGAACTCATCATTTTTTATGGCTGCATAGTATTCCATGGTGTGTATGTGCCACATTTTCTTAATCTAGTCAATCATTGTTGGACATTTGGGTTGGTTCCAAGCCTTTGCTATTGTGAATAGTGCCGCAAGAAACATACGTGTGCATGTGTCTTTATAGCAGCATGATTTATAGTCCTTTGGGTATATACCCAGTAATGGGATGGCTGGGTCAAATGGTATTTCTAGTTCTAGATCCCTGAGGAATCGCCACACTGACTTCCACAATGGTTGAACTAGTTTACAGTCCCACCAACAGTGTACAAGTCTTCCTATTTCTCCACATCCTCTCCAGCACCTGTTGTTTCCTGACTTTTTAATGATGGCCATTCTAACTGGTGTGAGATGGTATCTCATTGTGGTTTTAATTTGCATTTCTCTGTTGGCCAGTGATGATGAGCATTTTTTCATGTGTCTGTTGGCTCCATAAATGTCTTCTTTTGAGAAATGTCTGTTCATATCCTTTGCCCACTTTTTGATGGGGTTGTTTTTTTTCTTGT
Source organism: Nomascus leucogenys (assembly GCF_006542625.1). Classification (NCBI taxonomy): domain Eukaryota; kingdom Metazoa; phylum Chordata; class Mammalia; order Primates; family Hylobatidae; genus Nomascus; species Nomascus leucogenys. Next base: position 49,769,980 of record NC_044397.1, on the reverse strand, counting down.
AAATTTGTTGGAGTTCATTGTAGATTCTGGATACTAGCCCTTTATCAGGTGAGTAGATTGCAAAAATTTTCTCCCATTCTGTAGGTTGCCTGTTCACTCTGATGGTAGTTTTTTTTTGCTGTGCAGAAGCTCTTTAATTAGATCCCATTTGTCAATTTTGGCTTTTGTTGCCATTACTTTTGGTGTTTTAGACATGAAGTCCCTGCCCATGCCTATGTCCTGAATGGTATTGCCTAGGTTTTCTTCTAAGGTTTTTATGGTTTTAGGTCTAACATTTAAGTCTTTAATCCATCTTGAATTAATTTTTATATAAGGTGTAAGGAAGGGATCCAGTTTCAGCTTTCTACATATGGCTAGCCAGGTTTCCCAGCACTATTTATTAAATAGGGAATCCTTTCCCCATTTCTTGTTTTTGTCAGGTTTGTAGAAGATCAGATAGTTGTAGATATGTGGCATTATTTCTGAGGGCTCTGTTCTGTTCCATTGGTCTGTATCTCTGTTTTGGTACCAGTACCATGCTGTTTTGGTTACTGTAGCCTTGTAGTATAGTTTGATGTCAGGTAGCGTGATGCCTCCAGCTTTGTTCTTTTGGCTTAGGATTGACTTGGCAATACGGGCTCTTTTTTGGTTCCACATGAACTTTAAAGTAGTTTTTTCCAATTCTATGAAGAAAGTCATTGGTAGCTTGATGGGGATGGCATTGAATCTATAAATTACCTTGGGCAGTATAGCCATTTTTACGATACTGATTCTTCCTACCTATGAGCATGGAATGTTCTTCCATTTGTTTGTATCCTCTTTTATTTCACTGAGCAGTGGTTTGTAGCTCTCCTTGAAGACGTCCTTCACATCCCTTGTAAGTTGGATTCCTAGGGATTTTATTCTCTTTGAAGCAATTGTGAATGGGAGTTCACTCATTATTTGGCTCTGTGTTTGTTATTAGTGTTTAAGAATGCTTGTGATTTTTGCACATTGATTTTGTATCCTGAGACTTTGCTGAAGTTGCTAATCAGCTTAAGGAGATTTTGGGCTGAGACAGTGGGGTTTTCTAGATATACAATCATGTCATCTGCAAACAGGGACAATTTCACTTCCTCTTTTCCTAATTGAATACCCTTTATTTCCTTCTCCTGCCTGATTGCCCTGGCCAGAACTTCCAACACTATGTTGAATAGGAGTGGTGAGAGAGGGCATCCCTATCTTGTGCCAGTTTTCAAAGGGAATGCTTCCAGTTTTTGCCCATTCAGTATGATATTGGCTGTGGGTTTGTCAGAGATAGCTCTTATTATTTTGAGATATGTCCCATCAATACCTAATTTATTGAGAGTTTTTAGCATGAAGCACTGTTGAATTTTGTCAAAGGCCTTTTCTGCATCTGCTGAGATAATCATGTGGTTTTTGTCATTGGTTCTGTTTATATGCTGGATTACATTTATTGATTTGTGTATGTTGAACCAGCCTTGCATCCCAGGGATGAAGCCCACTTGGTCATGGTGGATAAGCTTTTTGATGTGCTGCTGGATTTGGTTTGCCAGTATTTTATTGAGGATTTTTGCATCGATGTTCATCAGGGATACTGGTCTAAAATTCTCTTTTTTTGTTGTCTCTCTGCCAGGCTTTGGTATCAGGATGATGCTGGCCTCATAAAATGAGTTAGGAAGGATTCCCTCTTTTTCTATTGACTGGAATAGTTTCAGAAGGAATGGTACCAGCTCCTCCTTGTACCTCTGGTAGAATTCGGCTGTGAATCCATCTGGTCCTGGACTTTTTTTGGTTGGTAAGCTATTAATTATTACCTCAATTTCGGTTCCTGTTATTGGTCTATTCAGAGATTCAACTTCCTGGTTTAGTCTTGGGAGGGTGTATGTGTCCAGGAATGTATCCATTTCTTGTAGATTTTCTAGTTTATTTGCGTAGAGGTGTTTATAGTATTCTCTGATGGTAGTCTGTATTTCTGTGGGATCAGCGGTGATATCCCCTTTATCATTTTTTATTGTGTCTATTTGATTCTTCTCTCTTTTCTTATTAGTCTTGCTAGTGGTCTATCAATTTTGTTGATCTTTTCAAAAAACCAGCTCCTGGATTCATTGATTTTTTGAAGGGATTGTTGTATCTCTATTTCTTTCAGTTCTGCTCTGATCTTAGTTATTTCTTGCCTTCTATTAGCTTCTGAATGTGTTTGCTCTTCCTTCTCTAGTTCTTTTAATTGTGATGTTAGAGTGTCAATTTTAGATCTTTCTTGCTTTCACTTGTGGGCATTCAGTGCTATAAATTTCCCTCTACACACTGCTTTGAATGTGTCCCAGAGATTCTGGTGGTATGTTGTGTCTTTGTTCTCAATGGTATCAGAGAGTATCTTTATTTCTGCCTTCATTTCATTATGTACCCAGTGGTCATTCAGGAGCAGGTTGTTCAGTTTCCATGTAGTTGAGTGGTTTTGAGTGAGTTTCTTAATCCTGAGTTCTAGTTTGATTGCACTGTGGTCTGAGAGACAGTTTTTTGTAATTTCTGTTCTTTTACATTTGCTGAGGAGTGCTTTACTTCCAACTATGTGGTCAATTTTGGAATAGGTGTGGTGTGGTGCTGAGAAGAATGTATATTCTGTTGATTTGGGCAGGAGAGTTCCGTAGATGTCTATTAGGTCTGCTTGGTGCAGAGCTGAGTTCAATTCCTGGATATCCTGTTAACTTTCTGTCTCGTTGATCTGTCTAATGTTGACAGTGGGGTGTTAAAAGTCTCTCATTATTGTGTGGGAGTCTAAGTGTCTTTGTAGGTCTCTAAGGACTTGCTTTATGAATCTGGGTGCTCCTGTATTGGGTGCATATATATTTAGGATAGTTAGCTCTTCTTGTTGAATTGATCCCTTTACCATTATGTAATGGCCTTCTTTGTCTCTTTTGATCTTTGTTGGTTTAAAGTCTGTTTTATCAGAGACTAGGATTGCAACCCCTGCCTTTTTTTGTTTTCCATTTGCTTGGTAGATCTTCCTCCATCCCTTTATTTTGAGCCTATGTGTGTCTCTGCACATGAGATGGGTTTCCTGAATACAGCACACTGATGGGTCTTGACTCTATCCAATTTGCCAGTCTGTGTCTTTTAACTGGAGCATTTAGCCCATTTACATTTAAGGTTAATATTGTTATGTGTGAATTTGATCCTATCATTATGATGTTGGCTGGTTATTTTGCTCATTAGTTGATGCAGTTTCTTCCTAGCCTCGATAGTCTTTACAATTTGGCATGTTTTTGCAGTGGCTGATACTGGTTGTTCCTTTCCATGTTTAGTGCTTCCTTCAGGAGCTCTTTTAGGGCAGGCCTGGTGGTGACAAAATCTGTCAGCATTTGCTTATCAGTAAAGGATTTTATTTTTCCTTCACTTATGAAGCTTAGTTTGGCTGGATATGAAATTCTGGGTTGAAAATTCTTTTCTTTAAGAATGCTGAATATTGGCCCCCACTCTCTTCTGGCTTGCAGAGTTTCTGCCGAGAGATCAGCTGTTAGTCTGATGGGCTTCCCTTTGTGGGTAACCCGACCTTTCTCTCTGACTGCCCTTAACATTTTTTCCTTCATTTCAACTTTGGTGAATCTGACAATTATGTGTCTTGGAGTTGCTGTTCTCGAGGAGTATCTTTGTGGCATTCTCTGTATTTCCTGGGTTTGCTAGATTGGGGAAGTTCTCCTGGATAATATCCTCAGAGTGTTTTCCAACATGGTTCCATTCTCCCCGTCACTTTCAGGTACACCAATCAGACGTAGATTTGGTCTTTTCACATAGTCGCATATTTCTTGGAGGCTTTGTTCGTTTCTTTTTATTCTTTTTTCTCTAAACTTCTCTTCTTGCTTCATTTCATTCATTTGATCTTCCATCACCGATACCCTTTCTTCCAGTTGATCGAATTGGCTACTGAGGCTTGTACATTCGTCACGTAGTTCTCGTGCCGTGGTTTTCAGCTCCATCAGGTTCTTTAAGGACTTCTCTGCATTGGTTACCCTAGTTAGCCATTCATCTAATCTTTTTTCAAGGCTTTTAACTTCTTTGGCATGGGTTCGAACTTCCTCCTTTAGCTTGGAGTAGTTTGTTCATCTGAAGCCGCCTTCTCTCAACCTGTCAAAGTCATTCTCTGTCCAGCTTTGTTCCATTGCTGGTGAGGAGCTGGGTTCCTTTAGAGGAGGAGAGGCACTCTGATTTTTAGAATTTTCAGTTTTTCTGCTCTGTTTTTCCCCCCATCTTTGTGGTTTTATCTACCTTTGGTCTTGATGATGATGTACAGATGGGGTTTTGGTGTGGATGTCCTTTCTGTTTGTTAGTTTTCCTTCTAACAGTCAGGACCCTCACCTGCAGGTCTGTTGGAGTTTGCTGGAGGTCCACCCCAGACCTGTTTGCCTGGGTATCAGCAGGGGAGGCTGCAGAACAGCGGATATTGGTGAACAGCAAATATTGCTGCCTGATTGTTCCTCTGGAAGTTTTATCTCAGAGGAGTATCCAGCCGTGTGAGGTGTCAGTCTGCCCCTACTCGGGGGTGCCTCCCAGTTAGGCTAATCGGGGGTCAGGGACCCATTTGAGGAGGCAGTCTGTCTGTTCTCATATCTCAAGCTGCGTGCTGGGAGAACCACTACTCTCTTCAAAGCTGTCAGACAGGGACATTTAAGTCTGCAGATGTTTCTGCTGCCTTTTGTTTGGCTATGCCCTGCCCCCAGAGGTGGAGTCTACAGAGGCAGGCAGGCCTCCTTGAGCTGCGGTGGGCTCCACCCAGTTCGAGCTTCCTGGCCGCTTTGTTTACCTACCCAATGGCGGGCGCCCCTCCCCCAGCCTCGCTGCCACCTTGCAGTTTGATCTCAGACTGCTGTGCTAGCAATGAGCTAGGCTCTGTGGGCATAGGACCCTCCGAGCCAGGTGTGGGATACAATCTCCTGGTGTGCCGTTTGCTAAGACGGTTGGAAAAGTGCAGTACTAGGGTGGGAGTGACCTGATTTTCCAGGTGCCGTCTGTCACCCCTTTTCTTGGCTAGGAAAGGGAATTCCCTGACCCCTTGCGCTTCCCGGGTGAGGCGATGCCTCGCCCTGCTTCGGCTCATGCTCAGTGTGCTGCTTCCACTGTCCTGCACCCTCTGTCTGACACTCCCTAGTGAGATGAACCCGGTACCTCAGTTGGAAATGCAGAAATCATTCGTCCTCTGAGTCGCTCACGCTGGGAGCTGTAGACTGGAGCTGTTCCTATTCGGCCATCTTGGCTCCACCCCAGTATATTAGCTTTTATCATTACTTTATTCTAAGATTTTGCCTTATGAATGAGCCCAAATCTCATACCCACAGATCAGGGAGGGTTAGGGACAATGCACAGAGCACAGGCTGGGATTTGCTTTGGGAACAGTCATTGGGGCAGACGATGCCTGCTGGAGGGAAGGGCTTTCTCTATGTATGGTTGCTGGGAGCCCAGGGCTAGACTCAGAGGAAGAAGCAAGATGAGTATCAATCCATAGCAGAGGCAAAGAGATATATGCATCTTCCAGTAGAGACCACTGGGGTTCCCAAAAGAAAAGCTAACAAATAGTTCAGCTGGAAACATAAAGAGGGGAAGGAAATTACTCAGAGTATTGATCGGAATGTATACAGTAGCCCTCAAATGCAACAAACTCAGCAGAGCTGCACCCACTTCTTCAGAGCAGGGAAAAGACAAAAGTGTCAGAAACTTTCCATCCTCTCACCCTCATAGGTATGAAATCATCTCCCTCCACTAGGCGAAAGAAAATACTTTAATCGGCCAGGTGCAGTGGCTCATGCCTGTAATCCCAGCACTTTGGGAGGCAGAGGCAAAAGGATCGCTTGAGGCCAGGAGTTTGAGACTAGCCTGGCCAACATGGTGAAACCCCATCTCTACTAAAAATACAAAAATCAGCCAGGCATGGTGGCAGGTGCCTGTAGTCCCAGCTACTGTGGGGGCTGAGGCAGAAGAGTCCCTTGAACCCAGGAGGTGGAGGTTTCAGTGAGCTGAGATCATGCCACTGCACTCCAGCCTCAGTGACAGTGAGACTCCATTTCAACAACAACAAACATACTTTAATCTTTATTTGTCCTAGGTGAGTGCCCCGGGGTGGAACCTGCTGCAGCCTTTACTTGAGTGGGCAAAAAACAAAACAAAACAAATAAAAATGGGAGATGAGAGGTTACTGCGGTGAAGAGAACGGGGGAGAATGGGATAGAGTGAGGTGGGAGGGGCAGAGGGGAGAGGCCACAAGGAGGGCTTCAATTTTGGGGGCTGTTGGCCCAGATCTGCATGTGGGTCCAGCTTCTCTGTTCCTCTGAGTGTAGAGATTGTGCTGTAGAGACAGTCCAGCATAGTGGACTGGGGTCTGGGACTCCTAAGATGGGGCAGTCAGATTGCAAGTTTGGGGCAGTTTAGTGTTTAGGAGTGCATAGGTTCAGGGGTTTTGCTGGGGAGAGAAAAGACTTGCTGTAAAGCAGTTATTCATGAAAGAGAAGTTTTCTTCAGTCAGAATTTATGTTGCTACCCTGCAGGCTGGTTTTTGGATTAATCAAGACAGTTCCAAAGAAATAGTGTTACAAGCAGGGTTTGGTGGCTCATGTCTGTAATCTCAACACTTTGGGAGGCTGAGGCTGGCAGATCTCTTGAGCCCAGGAGTTTAAGACTAGCTAGGCAGCATGGTGAAACCCCATCTCTACAAAAAAATACAAAAATTAGCCGGGCATGGTGGTATGCATCTGTAGACCCAGCTATTCAGGAGTTTGAGGTGGGAGAATTGCTTGAGTCCAGGAGGTTGAGGCTGCAGTGAGCTGTGATGGCATCATTGCACTCCAGCCTGGGTGACTGTGTCTTAAAAATAAATAAATAAAATAAAAAATGGTGTTACAGTGGGTCCCTCCCTGGACTGTCTCTGCTGCCATCTGTGGTGGGGTGGCCCGAAGGAAACTCTGGGCATCAGGGAAGGAAGGCAGTGTTGCCTCAGGCCTTTCTGGACTTTCTTCTGTTGACATTAACATTAGCCTTGAACTGGTTAAGAAAGGTCCTCCCTGAGCCCCTTTTCAGGAAAAAAAAATCAATCAAAAATTAAAAAGTAAGAAAAACCAAACACCTGTACCCTGTGTTGTAAACATGCTACTTAAGTGAAGGTGCAGATCAAGAGAGAAAAACCAGAGTTTTACAGTTTTGTTACACTTGCAGCTCACTTGGGAGCAACAGCACTCCATGCAAGGCCACTCAGGTGAAGCCCTGGGTCAGTCACGTGGCAGAGGAGAGGGGGTGGCTGTGGGAATACCCCTTTCTTGTGGTCTCTGTGGGAGGTAGGGGAACATGGCTTACTACTAGCTAATTTGAATAATTTCACTGGGTTCTGGGACATAGGGGCTGTCCCTTGTTGTCTGGCACCTGACCCAGGGCAGTTAGGGTGGGTGTGGCCCAGAGTGTGAGGGCCGAGTCAGGGAGATGGTTGAGGTGTGGAGGTAACCGGCTGCTGAAGAAGAGGAACTGACCACCTCTAGCCAGGGCCTCAAAACTGGGTTGACAGCATTTACAACACACACACACACACACACACACACACACACACACACACCCTATATTACACTGTGAACTGAAGAATTAATAGCTAATTTTCTTATTTTAGGGGACATAATCTTGGGAAAATAGAAGTCTCTGTACTTAAGTCTAAATTTGCAAACAGAGTTCTAAGCCATTATCTGCTGTTCCTTATTGTGGCACGCAAGAGCTCTTGTTTTGGCCAGACATGGTGGTTTATGCCTATAATCCCAGCACTTTGTGAAGCAGTAGCAGGAGGATGGCTTGAGGCTAGAGTTTGAGACCAGCCTGGGCAGCATAGTGAGACCCCTGTCTCTAAAAAAAAAAAGAGTTCCTGTTTAAGCCATTGGTAGATGGCTGTTTTCATTTCCTCAGCAGATCTATCTGCTTGGGAAGCCACAGCCCACAGCTTCCTCCCAGGTCTTCTTATCATCCTTGAGAAGGGGGAGATGAGGGTCAGGCTGCTGTGATGCTGTGGCAGGTAGAATGGTGGCCTTCCCAAAGATGTCCACATTCTAATTCTTTTTTGTTTTTTGGAGACAGAGTCTCACTGTGTCACCCAGGCTTGTGTGAAGTGGCGTGATCTCAGCTCACTGCAACCTCCGCCTCCCAGGTTCAAGAGATTCTCATGCCTCAGCCTCCTGAGTAGCTGGTATTACAGGTGTGCCCCACCACGCCCGGCTAATTTTTGTATTTTTAGTAGAGAGAGTTTCACCACGCTGGCCAGGCTGGTCTTGAGCTCTTGGCCTCAAGTGATCCACCCGCCTTGGCCTCCCAAAGTGCTGGGATTACAGGCATGAGCCTGGCCCACATTCTAATTCTTGGAACTAGTGAATATGCTACTGTAAGAGAGGAAGGCTTCCCCTCCACTCTCCGAGGGTTTCATAGCTGAGTCCATGAAATGAGCTGACAACAGGCAGACTAACAGGAAAAAAGTTATACAAATGTTATTATGTGCACGTGGCATCACAGGAAAGAAAAAGGAATACCCCCAAAACCAGTGGGGTTTAGGAGCTTGTATGCCCTCTTCACAGGCGAGAGGGGAGGAGATATGTAGGCAATTTAGGAGAGAGTAAGTGATTTTGGAATAAAAATGAATGGGCCCTTGGCTGTGTGTGGTGTTGGCTTGTTGTTTTCTCTCCTGTGATGAGTTAATTAATCTTGCCTGGCTGATGAAACTCCTGGGGAGAGGACTGGTGACAACTGAGTTCTTTTCTGAGGATCTGTATTTAGACAGATGGGGAGTTAAGAAAAAGCCTCCCCTTGCCTTTGCTGTTTTTCAAATACCTCCAGCTCTAAGTAATCAATATAACACATTGGCATATTTGGGGATGGCATTTCCTGAACTCCTTCATTACCTGACACGGTAAAAGGAAAAAGAAATTTTTTTTTTTTTCAAGACAGAATCTTGCTCTGTCGTCCAGGCTGGAGTGCAGTGGCACGATCTTGGCTCACTGCAACCTCCGCCTCCTGGGTTCAAGCAGTTCTCCTGCCTCAGCCTCCCAAGTAGCTGGGATTACAGGCATGTGCCACCACGCCTGGCTAACTTTTGTATTTTTAGTAGAGATGGGGGTTTCACCATGTTGGCCAGGCTGGTCTTGAACTCGTGACCTTGTGATCCACTTGCCTTGGCCTCCTAAAGTGCTGGGATTACAGGCGTGAGCCACTGCACCTGGCAAAAGGAAATTAAGGTTGCTAATCAGCTGATCTTGAGATGGGGCCAATCTAATCATGAATGCTTAAAAGTGGAACAGTGAGGCAGAAGAGAGGATTGGAGAGATGCTACATTGAAAGCAGTTGATCTGCTGTTGCTGGCTTGAAGACGGCAAAAGGGGCCATGTGCCAAAGAATGCAGGCAGCCTCTAGAAGCCAGGAGAGGCAAGGAAACTAAGCTTTTTCTAGAGCCTCTAAAAAGAATGCAGCTCTGTACACATTTTGATTTTAGCCCAGTGAGGCCCATGTTAGACCTGTGACCAGCAGAACTGTAAGATAATAAGTCTGTGCTGTTTTAAGCCACCACGTTCATTTTTTTTTTTTTTTTTTTTTTGAGACGGAGTCTCGCTCTGTTGCCCAGGCTGCAGTGCAGTGGCACGATCTCGGCTCACTGCAAGCTCCACCTCCCGGGTTCACACCATTCTCCTGCCTCAGCCTCCCGAGTAGCTGGGACTACAGGTGCCCACCACCACACCTAGCTAATTTTTTGTATTTTTTTTTAGTAGAGATGGGGGTTTCACCGTGTTAGCCAGGATGGTCTCGATCTCCTGACCTCGTGATCCGCCCACCCTGGGCTTCCCAAGTGCTGGGATTACAGGCGTGAGCCACCGTGCCCAGCCCATGATTTTTTTTTTTAATGGCAGCTAAAAGAATAGTGAAGAGGCTGAGAGAAGTTAGCTGCTCTTGAGTGATGGAAGGATTCCCCATTCAGAATCACTCTCCTATACCTCTTGCTACTAAAACCATTCAATATCAATTTGTTTTTAAGCAGAAATGAGCTGATTAAGGGATACTCAGTAGTTTACAGAATCTCTGGGAGGGTCACAGACTAGGTTCTGGAACACATGGCCAGGTACAATCCCTGAACATACTGTAGGGCTGCTCTTCTAAAACATTTAAACAAATCTGTTTCTATGTTTACTTTGGAAAGTTTCAAACCACAGAAAAGGTTTTCTGGCTGGGTGCAGTGGCTCATGCTTGTAATCCCAGCACATCCCAGCACTTTGGGAGGCTGCGGTGGACAGATCACTTGAGGTCAGGAGTTCGAGACCAGCCTGGCCAACATGGTGAAACCCCATCTCTGCTAAAAATACAAAAGAGGCAGGAGAATTGCATGAACCTGGGAGGCAAAGGTTTCAGTAAGCTGAGATTGTGCCATTGCACTCTAACCTGGGCAACAAAGTGAGACTCCATCTCCAAAATCAATACATAAATAAATAAAAATAAAAAGAGTTTTTAAATCTAACTTTATCAGGAAGACAGCTGACACTTTTTTCTCTTCTAGAGAACAAATACGGTAGCATTCGCTTCACAGTGCAAGCACATTGAGGGCAGGATGTGAGCTGTGAGGTAGTTGTGAGGCTGTGATGAGAAATGAGCTATGGGGGCAGAGGCAACAAACAGTGACAACAGAAAAGCTACCCTGTGGAGAAGAGGGGCTTGGGATGTAATTTATCTAACTGAGTTTTACAACCAATCAAGTTCATCAGCTATAACCCCACCATGTCCTGTTTAAAAGACAACATTCTGTAATTTACAGGGGTAAGCTGGTTGGTTCTCTTGAATCCATTCTCCCCAAGAGTAGAGTAAGAAAAGGTTAGAAAGGGTGTTAGAATCCGGTCTAATCAATAGCTTGATCCAGGTTACAAAGGTGTTTCCCAAGCTTGGTGCAATGTTCAGTTTAGTTCACGTATTCAGCTATTTTTTCCTTCCAGTTTGTTGTTCATGTTACCCGGGCATGGTAGGAGAAACCCTAAAGAGCGACTTTTCTTGCTGTGCTTTCCTGTTCATATCTGGTAACATGGGGAAACAGCTCAGGCTTTGAAGCCAGACAAACATGTGTTTAAATCCAGGCTCGTCATTTACTAGTTGTGAAGATGGATAGGTTATTTAAATTCTCTGAGCCCCAGCTTCCTTTCCTGCAGAATGGGGGTGATGTCTCCTCCTCACAGGGCTGCTGTGAGGAATTAGCAAGGGCATGTGTGCAGAGAGCCCAGTCCATTGCTATACAATTAATGATGGCCAGTGTTAACATTCTTATCATTATCCTGCTGATCTGTAATTTGACTTCTGAACAGACTGACTATAGAAAAAAAGTCTCACGCACAAGACTGATTCAAATATCTTGGCTGGTTTTATCGTAAGTTGTAGAAATCAGAAATTGCTATTCCGGTTTTAAGTCACTGTAGTTGGTTACTGAAATCATTTCATTACCATAGGCCTAAGGTAATGTCCTAACACAGTAGGTATGCTCATAACAATGATAATAACAACAGTAGTAAGGAATAATTGGAATAACTCTTTAATCTATACAGCAATTACAAAAACCATCTCATTTAACCCTCTCATAAAAACCTATGATTTAACTAAAACAAATCCTGTTATTCTTCTTCTCATTTAGGGAAGTGGAAGGTAAAATAAGAGATATTAAATAACTCTCACCTTTGTGCCTTTGCACTCTGTTTCCTCCCTAGAAACTTCCCCTAATGTCTCTTCTATGTATCAAATTGCAACACATTCACCAGGGACCATTTTTAAGTTTTCCTCTCTTCATAGGAAAGAACTCATGCTTTGCTAACCTTCTATAGTACTTGAAGTGTGAACCACATCATTTAGTACTTCATTACCCTCTCTTTCATTTCTTCCCAATGGTTTCCTGTTTTTGAAGTCTATTAAAAAAAACAACAGGCCAGGCGCAGTGGCTCACGCTTGTAATCCCAGCACTTTGGGAGGCCAAGGCAGGCAGATCACTTGAGGTCAGGAGTTCGAGACCAGCCCGGCCAACATGGTGAAACCCCATCTCTACTAAAAATACAAAAATTAGCTGGGCATGGTGGCAGGCACCTGTAATCCCAGCTACTTGGGAGGCTGAGGGAGGAGAATCACTTGAGAATTGCTCCTGGGAGCTGGAGTTTGCAGTGAGCCGGGATCACGCCACTGCACTCCAGCCTGGGCGACAGAGTGAGACTCCATCTAAAAAACAAAGCACAAACAAGCAAAGAAACCAAAAAACAACAGCTCTGCCCCTCTAGAGGGTAGAGATTGTGCAGCTGGAATGTATTTTGGGTCTTGCCACCCAGCTCCTTTCCCCTTCACACTCCCTAGCCCAGAGCTGGACTCAGAGCCAGTGCCTCATGCATACTGGATTGATTCACAGAGAATTTACCTGAAATGATGGCCTAGAAAATCCACTGCAGGATAAAAATAGAGAATAACTCTTTAGGGACTGCTATCTAAGAAGCAGGGCAAAAATGTTCCGGCTGGGAAATTAAAATCCAAGAAGCAAACACAAGCAGGAAACACATCTCTTACATGGAGCTTCTAGCACTGATTCTGGCGGTCGCCATTACACCCTGCTAAGTTTAAATGACTAGGACATGCCTTAAGTCATGGTGTCCCCAGCTTATGCCACTGTGACCATATGTAGGTGGGGACACCTTTTGTGGGTTCATGACATTATTCTTCCTGTTGCAGTGATGAGAATTAACTTCCTTGTCTAACAAAATTAAACAACTCTTAACTAAGGAAAGCTAAATAGCAACTGATATTTTTGGAGGCTCTTTCAAATTAGGACAGCTGAGTCTAGTGGAAAAACAACACATTTCATACCAAATACCAGTTGCATATTGTTGCATACCAAATATCAGCCTAGAGATAATTTTTCCTTTTGTTTCATTTTTGTCACATTTCTTCCCAGTGCTTTATATGATTTATTGTATAATCCCAATGATTTTAATGACAGGGTTCCTACCCCCAGGATCACTCATCCAGTGAAAAAGCCAAGGAAGGCTCTTAAGAAACATGCTCTGCCAAGTTCTGGTGGGATCACATTCTCTAGGCCAGTACTTCTCAGACTTAAATGTGCATACAAATCAGCAGGAAGTCTTGTTAAAATGCAGATTCTGATTTTATAGACCTGGGTTGGGACCCTTGAACTCTGCATTCCTAACATAGTAGAGGGGCTTGTGTTCTTCTGCAAAGATCACACTTCGGGGAGTAATGTTCTAGGTAGAATTGGAGCTCAGTGGAAAGGCAGATCCCTGAGAGCTTGACCAAAGACTCTTGTGTGGGAGCAGATGTGGACCCCGTCACTGGAGGTCAGAAAGATTCTTAAGTCCATAATGGCCCTGCTTCAAAGGCAGGACAACCTGGAGAAGACCTTAGTTTCTGGAGGAAAATGGGCAGCTTCTTAGCGTATAGCAGGAGCAGATATACTTTGGGCTGGGAGCTCTCCCTGGTGCTGCTTAAGACTTCCCCCAAGTCTGCTTTCCTCACGGGAGCCTCTCCTGAATTTCTGCTCTTTTGTGTAAAATGTCAGTCTCGATCCTTACTTGTAACTGTGCCCTACTTTGCCGTTGCTGCCTGGCTATACCTTGTATTTATTGCTGACCTATACCTGGAGTCCTTGGTCCTGCTTGGGAAAGAGTATTGAGGTTTTAAAGCTCTTATCCTTGGGGACAGATTTAACCCTTACTTTATCTGTCCGTCTATCATCTGTCACCTGTTAATATCTACTTTAATTTGATATTTTTGACCAGGAAAGGAAAAGAAAGTTCACTGTGGCCATAACTTTTAAACAAAATAAGGCACATAATAGGTGTTCACTGTATTTTTTTAATTGAGGTGAAATTTCACATAACATAAAATTAACCATTTTAAAGTGTTTTTAAGTGGGCCAGGCACAGTGGCTCACATCTGTAATCCCAGCACTTTGGGAGGCCAAGGCAGGAGGATTGTTTGAGCCCAGGAGTTCAAGACTAGCCTGGTCAACAAAATGAGACCTTGTCTCCACATAAAATAAAAAAAAATTAAGCAGGCATGGTGACACATGCTTGTAGTACCAGCTTGTAGTACCCCTGAGTTTGGGGTATCACTTGAGCCCAGGAGTTCAAGGCTGCAGTGAGCTATGATCAGGCCACTATACCCCAGCCTGGATGACAGAGTGAGACCTTGTCTCTAAAAAAAATTAAAAATAAAATAAAGTGTTCAAGTGTTCAATTCAGTGGTGTTTTGTATGTTCACACCTCTATCTAGTTTCAAAGCATTTAAAGCATAGTTAAATGAAATCTGCATGAAAGCAAAGTTAAAGATTACTTGGTTGGTTCATAAGAAAATTTCTGTCATTTATTGACAGAAGTTAATTTAACTCTTAAATTGTAAATTTCTTAACTATATGAAGATTTTTTCACTTTGCTTTTTTATTTGCCTATAGAATAATGATAATGATAGTAACAGCTGTTATTTATGGAATGCTTACTACAGGTCAGAAACTTTGTATATATTTTCTTTTTCAATCCTCACAACAACCTAATGAAATAAGTATTACTGTTAACTTTTGATAGAAAAGGACACTGCAGCTCAGAGATTTTAGTTAACTTTTCCCAAGGCCACAGAGTTACCACTCAGCTGAGCTGAGATTTAATCCGAGTCAATCTGAATCCAAGACTTGACCTCAAAATCACAACACAATAATATCTCATGTGGACACAAACTTACTATATGTGACAAAAAGGAATTACGGAGAAATGTAAACTCTTAGGAAGCAATAAAATGGATACACCTAAACTCAAGGTTAAATATTTGGATATAAGGAATGAGATGCTAACAAAATACCAGAAATTTTCATAGAACCATTCACAATTAAGGAGACTTCATGCTGAAAGTTTTTCATATAATGTAAGAGACTCGTATTTAATTATTCACCTGTCAGGATTTTTAAAACATGATTTATAACTATTACTGCCTCTCTCTTATATCACTGATTTCTCTTCCTTTATGGATCATTCCTATCTGAAAGAAAACCTACGCTAACATTTTCTTTTTTTTTTTTTTTTTGAGACAGAGTCTCGCTCTGTAGCCCAGGCTGGAGTGCAGTGGAGCGATCTCCGCTCACTGCAAGCTCCGCCTCCCAGGTTCATGCCATTCTCCTGCCTCAGCCTCCCGAGTAGCTGGGACTACAGGTGCCCACCACCACGCCCGGATAATTTTTTTGTATTTTTAGTAAAGACAGGGTTTCTACTAAAGAAAGATGGTCTACTCAAGACCATCTTAGCCAGGTGGTCTTCATCTCCTGACCTCGTGATCCGCCCGCCTCAGCTTCCCAAAGTGCTAGGATTACAGGCATGAGCCACCGTGCCCAGCCACATTTTTTCATTTTTTAAAAACAAAACAACTTCTCTTGACCCCACATTTCTTTCTGGCTACCTTTCGATTTGTCTGTTCCTTTTCACTGCAGAATTGAAAGCACTGCCTATGGTCACTACATTCTCGTTCACCTCCCATCTTTTCCTTAGCCCACTCCAGTAGAGATTCTGTTGCCATCACTGCACCCAAACTGCCCTCGTTGAGGTCACTAGTGACCTCCTTGTTGCCACATTCATGGCCCACTTTTTGGGCCACACCTTCTGGAATTTTTCAGCAGCCTCTGACCCAGCTGACCAGCGGGTTCATACCCTCCTTGAAACTCTTCTTTTCGCTTCTGTGTTACCACATTCTCCTGGTTTTCTTTTAACTGTGAAGCCTCTTTCTTCTCAGTCTCCTTCCTTGGTTCTTGATTTCTAGCATCTGGTTCTTCCTTCTCTGGCCCAGGGCTTCGTTCTGAATCCCACAGATTTCCCTATGTGCACATCTTACCTAGATGATCTCATCCAGTCCCATGGCTTTATGTATCTCCTATATACTAATGCTAATCAAAGGATACCTTCTGCTCAAATTCTCCCCAAAACTTCAGACTCATAGCTCCAGCTGCCATCTTGATGTTTTCCTAGAAGTTAGTAGTCATTACATACTCGACAAGTCCAAAACTAAGTCCTTGATATCCACCACTGAACCTGCTCTTCCCACAGATTTCTCCATTTCACAAAATCATTTACCTATTTGCTTATGTTATAAAAAGAAAAGCCAGACAAAACTCGATTTCTCTTTCCTCTTTTCCTGACTAATGCATGACAAATTCGCTTTACCCTACCTCTGCATTCTAGCCAAAGTCAGTCCACTGTGTCTATCTCTAGTTCCTTTGTAGTCATTGTAATCCAAGCTACCGTCATACTTCACTACTACAATAGCCTTAAAACAGGTTTCTCTACTTTCTCTTTCTTCTCTTATGCCCTCGTAATTCCTTCTCAAAACAGCCACCAGAGTAAATCAGATCAGTTACTCCTCTCCTTAAACAATCCTGTGGCTTATCTCAAATACAACCAAAAACTCTTCACTGCAGCTTTCAAACTTCAATATACATTGTCCTCTGGTACTCCTCTTTCCCTCCTTTATTTTATTTTATTTTACAGAGATGGGGTCTTGCTATGTTGACCAGGCTGATCTCAAACTCCTGGTCTCAAGAGATCCTCCTGCCTCGACCTCCCAAAGTGTTGGGATAATTCTTCCCTTTAGAAGGTAAGCTCCATGACGGCACAGACCACACAATGACTACTGTGTCCCTGTGCCTAAAATAGTGCCTGATACAGTCTAGGTGCTTGATGGATGACAAAATGGAGGCTCAAACAAAAAAAATGACTTACTCCAAATCATCCAGTTGATGATGAAGCCAGAATTTGAGTGCAAGTCTTTGACTCTGAATCTTGGAGTCCTTCTTTTTCATTATAATTCATATAATATGTATTCAGCAGATAATTATTTTAATTATCTGAGTTATGGCAAAAGGCCCCTGACTTACTGTTATTCATAAACCTTATTTAAAAATTGCTAAAATAGTTTTTTGTTGTTGTTGTTTTAAAGTGTTATTACTGTTACACACACAGAAAAATAATACTTTAAATATTCTATCTGGAAAATATTTTTGCATTAGTAAAACAGGCTTTGCATTGGCTATTCTTTTGTTTGTTTATGAGACAGGATGTCACTCTGTTGCTCATACTGGAGTACAGTGGCATGATCATAGCTCCCTGCAGCTTCAACCTCCCAGACTTAAGTGAGCCTCCTGCCTCAGCCTCCCAAGTAGCTGGAAATACAGGCCTGCCTCACCATGCCTGGCTAATTATTTTATTTTGTAGAGATGGGGGTCTTGCTATGCTGCCCAGACTGGTCTTGAACTCCTGGCCTCAGGCCATCCTCCTGTCTTGGCCTCCTGTTGGGATTACAGGCATGAGCCACTGCACCCAGCTGACTATTCTATTTTTAATGGGCTCAAACTGAACTTAAGAATCATCTTCTGATTTTGTTTGGTCAGAAAGTTATTAAAATATATTTGGAACAATTTGCTATGCAGTCAATGAAATTATGTTCTTTTGAACAAAATTAGTTTTTAAATTAATGTCTTAAGTCCTCTAAAAAAGGTTTCATAATGCCATTCTAAAATGGAAGAATTGTGGTTTGCTAACCACACTTTTTGAATATCCCAAAAACAAAAATTATGTCCTGGGAAGAAAGGCAGTAAGACTGTTAAATAAATAACCAGAGGAATTTCAAAATAATAGGTACACGTACTTTTAAAATATTCTATAATTTATTTCTCTTAACTCTGGACTTTTAAAAAAAATTCTTTGCTTCTAAGAAGTACATGTACTGGCCAGGCACAGTGGCTCACGCTTGTAATCCCAGCACTTTGGGAGACCAAGGTGGCCAGATCACCTGAGGTTGGGAGTTCAAGACCAGCCTGACCAACATGGAGAAATTCCATCTCTACTAAAAATTCAAAATTAGCCAGGCATGGTGGCGCATGCCTGTAATCCCAGCTACTCGGGAGGCTGAGGCGGGAGAATTGCTTGAACCCGGGAAACGAAGGTTGCAGTGAACCGAGATTATGCCACTGCACTCCAGCCTGGGCAACAAGAGTGAAACTCTGTTTCAAAAAAAAAAAAAAAAAAAAAAAAAGAAAGAAAAAAGAAAGAAAGAAAGACAGACAGACATGTATTTAGTTTATAAAATCAAACATGCTTATACTGATGTTTCTTCATCTTTCACTGTTAGACATTATCTAGTCACTTCCTACTAAGGAAAGTGAGGATTTAGTTCTCCAACACGCCTCAACATACCTCTGTCCCATACACTTCTCCCCTGATCTTCTCAATAGAGTCACATAGCAATCTTTGATTAAACCAACAATCAGTAACAATCAGATATTAACAATTGGACACATTTCTTTTAACTCTTAGCATTAAGCATTGCCCTTTTTTGGGCTATTAGTTTTTTTTGTTTGTTTGTTTTTTGTTTGTTTGTTTGTTTTTGAGACAGAGTCTCAGTCTGTCACCCAGGCTGGAGTGCAGTGGCGTGATCTCCGCTCACTGCAAGCTCCGCCTCCCAGGTTCACACCATTCTCCTGCCTCAGCCTCCCAAGTAGCTGGGACTACAGGTGCCCGCTACCACGCCTGGCTAATTTTCTGTATTTTTAGTAGAGATGGGTTTCACCTTGTTAGCCAGGATGATCTCGATCTCCTGACCTCGTGATCCACCCGCCTCGGCCTCCCAAAGTGCTGGGATTACAGGCGTGAGCCACTGCGCCTGGGCGGGCTATTAGTTTTTTATGCACATATCACTAGTTCATCTATAAGTTTTCTGACAGAACTATAATTCCTCTCGCTATGATCACACATATGAGACAATCTGTTTCTGTTTCTTTCTCCCATTTGCCTGGGAATGACCTCCCAATAGTGCTCTACTTCTTGGTTTTATTTTTTATTTTTTGGGGGGACTGAGTCTCGCCCTGATGCCCAGGGTGGAGTGCAGTGGTGTGATCAAGGCTCACTGCAACCTCCGCCTCCTGGGTCCAAGTGATTCTCCAGCCTCAGCCTCCCGAGTAGCTGGGATTACAGACACATGCCACCACGCCCAACTAATTTTTTGTATTTTTAGGAGAGACGGGGTTTCACCGTGTTAGCCAGGATGGTCTTGGTCACCTGACCTCATGATCCACCCACCTTGGCTTCCCAAAGTGCTGGGATTACAGGCGTGAGCCATTGTGCCCAGCCTACTTCTTGTTTTTCAAAATCTTTCTGAGTACACAGTAGGTGTATATATTTATGGGTTACATGAGATATTTTGATACAGGCATGCAATGCATAATAATCACATCAGGGTAAATGGGGTATCAATCATCTCAGGCATTTATTCCTTGTGTTACAAACAATCCAATTATACTCTTTTAGTTTTTTTTTTTTCTTTTTGTGACAGAGTCTTGCTCTGTCCCCCAGGCTGGAGTGCAGTGGCATGATCTCGGCTTACTACAGCCTCTGCCTCCTGGGTTCAAGCGATTCTCCTCCCTCAGCCTCCTGAGTAGCTGGGATTAAAGGTGAGTGCCACCAAGCCAGGCTAATTTTTGTATTTTTAGTAGAGACGGCGTTTCTCCATGGTGGCCAGGCTGGTCTCGAACTCCTCACCTCAAGTGATTTGCCTGTCTCAGCCTCCCAAAGTGCTGGGATTACAGGTGTAAGCCACCATGCCTGTCCTCTTTTAGCTATTTTTAAGTGTGCAATTAAATTATTATTGAGTTACTGATAGCAGAAGTTAGCCTGTTGTGCTATCAAATACTAGATCTTATTTATTCTTTCTGTTTTTTTATACTCATTAACTATCTACTCTGCCCCCCCAACCCCTACTCTCCTTCCCAGTGTCTGGTAATTGCCATTCTACCCTCTATCTCCATGAGTTCAATTGTTTTAATTTTTAGCACCCACAAACGAGTGAGAACATGCCAAGTTTGTTTTTCTATGCCTGGTTTATTTCATTTAACATAATGACCTCCAGTTCCATCCAAGTTGTTGCAAATGACAGGATCTTTCTTTTTTATGGCTAAATAGTATTCCACTGTGTGTAAGTACCATATTTTCTTTATCCATTCATCTGTTGACATACACTTAGGTTGCTTCCAAATTTTGGTTATTGTGCTGTGATAAACATAGGGGTGCAGGTATCTCTTTGATATACTGATTTCCCTTCTTTTCGGTATATATCTGGCAGTGAAATTGCTGGGTCATATGATAGCTCTATTTTTTGTTTTTTGAAGAACCTCCAAACTGTTCTCCATAGTGGCTGTGCTAATTTACATTTCCACCAACAGTGTACGAGGATTCCCTCTTCTCCAAATCCTCTTTGCCAGCAATTGTTATTGCCTATCTTTTAGATAAAAGCCATTTTAACTGGGGTGAGATGATATCTCACTGTAGTTTTGATTTGCATTTCTCTGATGATCAGTGATGTTGAGCACCTTTTCATATACCTGTTTGCCATTTGTATGTCCTGAGAAATGTCTATTGAGATCTTTTGACCATTTTAAATTGGATTATTAGCTATTTTTCCTATAGAATTGGTTGCATTCCTTATATATTGTAATTAATTCCTTGTCAGATGAATGCTCTATTTAATCCAGTCTGCAGTGATTGCTCTCCATCAGATATGCTGGACATCACTCTTGTGGCTTTCTTTTGTCATAGTCCTGATAATTCTCTATGCTATTATCTTTTTTGTTTTGTTTTTCATTTTGTTTTAAGACAGAGTCTTACTATATCGCCCAGACTGGTCTTGAATTCCTGAGCTCAAATGATCCTCTGGCCTCAGCCTCCCCAGTGGCTGGGATTATAGGCACATCCCATGGTTCTTTTGATATTACCTTGGGGTGCATCTTCCACAACACAGATACATATCTACTATTTTTTTTTTTTTTTTTTTGAGAGAGAGAGTCTCACTCCATCACCCAGGGTGGAGTGCAGTGGTGCAATCTCAACTCACTGCAACTTCTGCCTCCCAAGTTCAAGCTATTCTCGTGCCTCAGCCTCCCAAGTAGCTGGAATTAGAGGCACCTGCCACCACACCCAGCTAATTTTTCTATTTTTAGTAGAGACAGGGTTTCGCCATGTTGGCCAGGCTGATCTTGAACTCCTGAGGTCAAGTGATCTGCCTGCCTCTGCCTCCTAAAGTGCTGGGATTACAGGTGTGAGCCACCACTCCCTGCCCATCTACTCCTTTTTGATCTACTTTCTCATAACTAGAAAATATTTCTCAGTGGATTCCTGAGAAAGGGTGCAAATGAGGTACACTGCTGTGAACTAAAATACATGAAAATGTTTTACTCTGCTCTCAGTCTTTTTTTTTTTTTTTTTTTTAAGACAGAATCTTATTCTGTCACCCAGGCTGAAGTGCAGTGACATGATCTTGGCTCACTGCAACGTCTACCTCCCGGGTTCAAGAGATTCTTCTGCCTCAGCCTCCCGAGTAGCTGGGGCTACAGGTGTGCACCACCACACCTAGCTAATTTTTGTATTTTTAGTAGAGATGGGGTTTCACCATATTGGCCAGGCTAGTCTTGAATTCCTGACCTCATGATCTGCCCACCTTGGTCTCCCAAAGTGCTGGGATTACAGGCGTGAGCCACCATGCCAGGCCTCTGCTCTCGGTCTTCACGGATAGTTTAGCTGGGTATAGAATTCTGGAATGAAAAAAAAGTTTCTCCCAGGATTGTAAAGGTACTGTTCTTCCTTCAGCTGCTGATATTGGGAAGACTGATGTTACTTGGACTCCTAATTCTTTGTATATGATGTTTACATAATGCTTTTCTTGCCTCTGAACTGGGTTTTGGATAAATCAGTTTTCTTATGAGGCTATTTTAGGATTTCTGGCCACAAACTCTTTGAACAAATACTTTTTTTTTTTTTTTTTGAGATGGAGTTTCGCTCTTGTTGCCTGGACTGGAGTGCAGTGGTGCAATCTTGGCTCACCACAACCTCTGCCTCCTGGGTTCAAGCGATTTTCCTGCCCCAGCCTGCCGAGAAGCTGGGATTACAGGCATGCGCCACCATGCCCAGCTAATTTTTTTATGTTTAGTAGAGACGGGGTTTCTCCATGTTGATCAGGCTGGTCTCGAACTCCTGACCTCAGATGATCTGCCCACCTCAGCCTTCCAAAGTGCTGGGATTATAGGCGTGAGCCACCGCACCTGGCCTACAAAGACTTATTTCAGATTTCACTCTCGAAAGTGTTATGTTGAGGGCTCAGTTGTATGCTATATAAATACACCCTGAGGCTGAACTTGCCCTGTTATGTACAACTGCAGTTATCTAAGTTAAGACATAAACATTATTAAAAGGATCTTCCTAATATTTTGTGCTTTCTCTGCTGGTTGTGCCTTAGTCGTAACTACTTTAAAAAAAATTATTGTGAGATGGATTAGTCAATGAATTCATAAGCAAAACATAATATTTGAGAGAATGAGCCTATACACGAAGAAAAATTATTAGCAAAAACAACAAAGCCAATTGTAGTTTATTCAAAATATAAAAACATCTATAATTTCTAAAAATAAAAGAGGAAAAAAGGAATTTTCTTAATTCTATATTACTATTATTAGCAAAGAAAACCAACAAAGAAAAGCCATAAAGAATAACACACTGTGTTAACTGGTTATTAACCCAAGTTTTCAGTTGGTTATTCACTGTTAGGGTCACCCCGACCAGGCTGTTCCCCTCCCTTCTTCCCATGGGTCTTACAATGCAGTCCTTTGTGACCTCCGCACAGTTCCCCCGGGGTTAAATACAAAGCCCCCTTCACTGACCTCTCCAGTAACTGTCCAGGCAGTCACACGATGCGGTTAACACATCTGCTCACCTCGCATAACAAAGCTGGCAAAAACATCTCCAGGATGTGGTCAAGATGCCTGCACCCCCAACTCAGCCCTCCTGCACACCCAGCTCAGCCCTCCTGCACACCCAGCTCAGCTTTCCCACCCCGACTCAGCCTCCTGCACACCCAACTCAGCTCCCTTACCCTGACCCAGTTCCTCGCCCTATAAAGCCCTGCTGTAGTCTGTAAGCGGGGCTGCCTCCTTTGCTTTTGTCAGGAGGTAGCCCGACAGGACTGACAATAAATCAGCTTGCCTAAACTTAGGTCTACTGGCCTCATTCCTTTCTCAGCTGTCCTTCCAATTATCCCTTACACCTAGATAAGGGTTTAAGAATGCAGCTGTAAAGTATTTGGGCGAAGGGTCAGCTGCATCAAGAAGCTTCCTGGGGCAGCTTGTCCCTAACAGTAGGGTTTCTCTCCAGTATAAGTTCTCTCATGCACAGTACGGTAAGAGCACCAAGTAAAGGCTTTGCTACATTTGTAGGGTTTCTCCCCAGTATGAATTCTCTCCTGTACAGTAAGGTTTGAACCCCGGGTAATGGCTTTGCCACATACTTTACACTTGTAGGGTTTCTCTCCAGTGTGAATTTTCTTATGCTCAGTAAAATTTGAGCACTGGTTAAAGACTTGCCACATTTTTCACATTTGTAGGGTTTCTCACTGGTATGAATTCTCTTATGTTTATAAAGGTTAGCGCACTGGGTAAAGGCTTTGCCACATTCCCCATATTTGTTGGGTTTCTCTCCAATATGTTTTGTCTTATGTCCATTCAGGTTTGATGATTTACTAAAGACTGTTACATGCTTATTGCATCTCAAGTCTTTCTTGTGGGTAGCTGATGAACATTGGCTAAGTTCGTTATTACATTCTTTCTGTCCTTCACATGCACTCACACTTTCACTGTCTTTCCTTAACGTGAATTCTCAAGGCCGGAGCTTTCATTTCTTCCCTGTAACACTTCTTGGGACGAATCTTTTATGCACTGCTCTGGCGAAAGGTCTTGAGTGTCATGAAAAGACACAGCTTAAAGAAATGAAAAACAAAACAAAGTATACCACTTGCTACTCAGGCAAATATATTTACAAATCTAATACACAAAATGATACCAAGCACACCAGCAAGTGAGCAGAATAAGATACAATGGGCCCTAATTCCTTCACAGATAAACTGAACAAAACTATTCTGACAAAATTGCTTATGTGAGAACTCTAAAAACCAGTAAACAGTTTGCAGCACTGCAGGTGTGGACAACGGCTTAAAAAGAGCTACATAGAAGAGGAAGTAAAGTTTGTTACATTTACCCACCACAGACCTTCCTCCTCCCTAAAACAACATGGTGCCTTTAAGAGCAAACTCCCAACTCCTGGCTTCTCCTTGAGAAGAAAACAAGAATAGTGGAATGGGTTCACACTTTTGGCTTTTGGAGGGTTGTCCATAGACTGGTTTCTGTCTCCCAGGACAAAGTGTTGAAGAGAATGATGGTACACTTTTTAATTTAATTTTATTATTTTTTGAGACAGAGTCTTGCTCTGTTGCCCAGGCTGCAGTGCAGTAGGGCAATCTTGGCTCACTGAACCTCTGCCTCCTGGATTCAAATGATTGTCCTGCCTCAGCCTCCTGAGTAGCTGGGATTACATGCACCTGCCACCAAGCCCAGCTAATTTTGTATTTTTAGTAGATATGGGGTTTCACCATGTTGGCAAGGCTGGTCTCAAACTCCTGACCTCAAGGTGATCCACCTGCCTCGGCCTCCCAAATTGCTGGGATTACAGACATAAGCCACCCTGCTGGGCCTGATGGTACAATTTGAATGACAGGTTGGGTCAACAAAGATATATGATTGTTATAGCACCAGAGAGACTGCAATACCACAGACAGACAAGAGGTGTAGCAACTGACTGCAGATTCTAAAGAATAAACTTGGGCTAGTGTCTTTAATTGGAAAACACACACACACACATATACACACACACAGAATTCCAGACAACATGCATCCTGAGAACAGGTTTGAGATGACCCAAAAATATCTAGCCCAGAAAACTGGTGTCAGGGAAGCAAGCAGAGCAAGATGGCTGATTCGATGCCTCCACTGACTGACTTCCCTACAGTTACACCAAATTTAATAATCTACCCAACAGAGTACCTTCATAAGAACCAAAAATCAAGCCAGGTGCAGTGACTCACACCTGTAATCCCAGCACTTTGGGATGCTGAGGCAGGCAGATCACGAGGTCAGGAGTTCGAGACTAGCCTGACCAATATGGTGAAATCTCGTCTCTATTAAAAATACAAAAAATTAGCTGGGTGTGGTGATGTGCACCTGCAGTCCCAGCTACTCAGGAGGCTGAGGTAGGAGAATCACTTGAACCTGAGAGGCGGAGGTGTCAGTGAACTGAGATCATGCTGCTGCACTCTGGCCTGGGCAACAGAACGAGACTCCATCTCAAAAAAAAAACAAAAACAAACCAAAAATCAGCTGAGCAATCATAGCACCTGGTTTTAATGTAATATGACAGAAAGAAACACTGAAGAGGGTAGGAAAGACAGATTGAATTGCTGACATTATCCTACCCCCACCCACTGGCAGTGGCCACATGGCACAAATCTGTGTACCTAGGATAAGGAGAGTGCAGTCATTGCGGAACTCTGCATTGGAAATCAGCACTGCCAATACCAGGAAGAACTGAGCCGATGCCCACAGAGGAAGCATTTAGAAGAGCCCTAGCCAGAGTTAAAGTACCCATCCCTCTGGTTGAAACTGGAGTTTCAAGGCTGGGCATGGTGGCTCACGCCTGTAATCCCAGAACTTTGGGAGGCCAAGGTGGGCAGGTCACAAGGTCAGGAGTTCGAGACCAGGCTGGTGAACGAGGTGAAACCCTGTCTCTACTAAAAATACAAAAAGTAGCCGGACGTGGTGGCAGGCGCCTGTAATCCTAGCTACTCAGGAGGCTGAGGCAGGACAATCCCTGGAACCAGGGAAGCAGAGGTTGCAGTGAGCTGAGATCATGCCATTGCACTCCAGCCTGGGCGACAAGAGCAAAAGTCCGTCTCAAAAAAAAAAAAGAAAGAAAAGAAACTGGAGTTTCAGCAAGTCTTGCCACCGAGGGATAAAGTGCTCTGGGGTCCTAAATAAACCTGAGAGTAAGTCTAGGCCATAAGGACGGCAACTACTAGGCAAGTCCTGGCGCTGTGCTGGGCTTAGAGCCAGTAAACATGGGATCATGCGACCTATGAGACACCAGCTAAGGGAGTACTTGTGCTACCCCTCCCCTAACCCCAGACAGTGCAGCCTACCACTCTAAAAGAGACTACTTCCTTCCACTTGGGAATAGAGAGAAAAGAGAACTTTGTCTTGCAACATGGATACAAGCTCAGCCACGGTAGGATAGGGCACTGGGCAGAGTCGTGAGGTCCCCATTCCAGGTCCTGGATCCTGTATGACATTTCTAGACACAACCAGGGCCAGAAGAAATCCCACTCCATTGAATGGAAAGACCCAGTCCTGGCAGGATTCACCACCTGGTGACTAAAGAGCTCTTAGGCCCTGAATAATTAGTAGCAGTAACCATCAGTACATGCCATGGGGCTTGGGAGAGATGCTGAGATGAGCTGGCTCAAGTGTGACCCAGCACATTCCCGGCTAGGGTGGCTACCAGCAGAGATTCCTGCTTCAGAAAGGGAGAGGAAGGGTTAAAAGGACTTGGTCTCGCAGCTTAGGTACCAGTTCAACCACAGTGGGGTAAAGCACCTAGCAGGCTCTTGGGGTCCCATCAGTGGCATTTCTGAACCTGCCCTAGGTAAAGAGGAGCCCACCACTCTGAAGGGTGAGTTCCCAGCCCAGCAGCATTCACCACAAGCTGACTGAGAAGCCCTTGGGCTTTACGTGAACATTAGTGGTAGCCTGGCAGTATTCCCGTGGGCCTGTGAGAGTGCTGAACATGAGACTCTTCTGCCTGTGGAAAGGGGAGGGAAGAATAGTAAGTACATTGTGTTGTGGTTTGGATGCCAGCTCAGCCACAGTAGAATACAGCACCAAGTAGATTTCTAATGTTTCCAACTCTAGGCCTTGGTTCCCAGAAGGCATCTCTGGACTAAATCAGGACCTAGGGGAACTTGCTGCTCTGAAGTGAAGGACACAAGCTTGGCTGGCTTCACCACCTGTGGACTGTATGAACCTAGGGCCTTGAATAAACATAGGCAGTAGCCAGGTAGTGGTTACAGCAGTCCTTGGGTGAGACCCAGTGCTGTGCTGGCTTTAAGTCTGACCCAGCATAGTCCCAGTGGTGGGGGTCCCAGGGGTCCTTGTGTTACCCATCCAATAGCTCCAGGAAGCTCAGCACAGAGAGAGAGAGAGACTCCATTTGTTTGCAAAAAATAATGGAAGACAACAAGAGTCTCTGCTTGATGATCCAGAGCATCCTTCCAGATCTTATTCAAGACTACCATGCCTCTATGAGTCTGCCAAAAATACAGTGTTACTAGGCTTGGAGTGCCCAACCATGCAGATATACCTGCAGTGACCAAAAGCAGATCACAACACCCCAGTCCTTTCAAATACTTGGAAAATCTTCCTAAGGAAGATGGGTACAAGCAAGCATAAACTGAGAAGACTACAATAAATACGCATTCTTTTCAACGTCCAGACACAAATGAACATCCACAAGACTGTCCACAAAAACATGACTTCACCAAATCAACTAAATAAAGCATGAGAGATCAATCCCAGATAAACAGAGCTATGTGACCTTTCAGATAATTCAAAATAGCTGTTTTGAGGAAACTCATAGAAATTCAAGATAACACACACAGAAAGAATTCAGAATTCTATCAGATAAATTTCAGAAAGAAATTGAAATAATAAGAATCAGGGAGAAAATCTGGATTTGAAAAATGCAATTGACATACAGAAGAATACCTCAGTCTCTTAATAGGAGAATTGATAAAGCAGAAGAAAGAATTAGTAAGCTTGAAGACAGGCCATTTGAAAATACAGTCAGAGAAGACAAGAAAACAAAAAGGAAATTAAGCATATCTACAAGATCTAGAAAGCAGCCTCAAAAGGGCAAATCTAAGAGTTATTAACCTTAAAGAAGAGGCAGAGACAAGGATGGGGTAGAAAGTTTATTCAGGCTGGGCGCAGTGGCTCACGCCTGTAATTCCAGCACTTTGGGAGCCGAGGTGGGCGGATCACGAGGTCAGGAGATCGAGACCATTCTGGCCAACACGGTGAAACCCCGCCTCTACTAAAAATACAAAAAGTTAGCTGGGCGCAGTGGCGGGCACCTGTAGTCCCAGCTACTCAGGAGGCTGAGGTAGGAGAATGGCGTGAATCCGCGAGGTGGAGCTTGCAGTGAGCTGAGATAG
The DNA here is from genome assembly GCF_006542625.1 of Nomascus leucogenys. Lineage (NCBI taxonomy): Eukaryota > Metazoa > Chordata > Mammalia > Primates > Hylobatidae > Nomascus > Nomascus leucogenys. The sequence goes on along the minus strand of NC_044397.1, from coordinate 49,741,804 downwards.
CACCACTGCAGTCCGGCCTCGGCGAAGGAGCGAGACTCCTTTCAAAAAAAAAAAAGTTGATACAAAGGGATAATACCAGATAATGCCCCAAACCTAGAAAAATGTATCAGTATCCAACCTCAAGGCATTTAATAATCACACACGCAAAGGTTAAAGATCCTAAAAGCAGCAAGAGAAAAGAAACAACATACAATGGAGCTCTAATATGTCTGGCAGCAGACTTTTCAGTGGAAACCCTACAGGCCACAAGAGAGTGGCACAGCATATTCAAAGTGCTGAAGGGGGCTGGGCATGGTGACTCACGCCTGTAATCCCATCACTTTGGGAGGCTGAGGTGGACGGATCACGAGGTCAAGAGAGGGAGACCATCCTAGCCAACATGGTGAAACTCTGTCTCTACTAAAAATACAAAACTTAGCTGGGTGTGGTGGTGTGTGCCTGTAGTCCCAGCTACTCGGGAGGCTGAGGCAGGAGAATTGCTTGAACCTGGGAGGCAGAGGCTGCAGTGAGCTGAGATTGTGCCACTGCACTCCTGCCCAGCGACAGAGTGACTCCATTGAGAAAGAGGAGAAAAGAGAAAAGATGATAGGATGAACTGATCAAAAATAATAATGATAACTTTTCAAGACATAGTACAATCAGATATAATAGAAACAAAAAGTTAAAAAGCAGAGGAATAAAGTTAAAATGTAGAGACTTCATTACTTCTCTTTTTGCTTGTTTATGCAATCAGTGTTGTCAACAGTTTAAAATAATGGGTTATATTGTTTGCAAGCCTAATGGTAACCTTATATGTGAAAACATACAACAGATAGGCAAAAAATAAAAAGCAAGAAATTAAAACATACCACTGGAGAAATCACCTTCACTAAAAGGAAGACAGGAAGGAGGGAATTAAGGAAGAAAGACCGCAAACCAGAAAACAAATAAAATGCAGGAACAAGTCCTTACTTATCAATAACTTTGACTGTAAATGGACTAAATTCTCCAATCAAAGACATAGAGTAACTGAACTGAAAAAGAAAAAAAAGGCCCAATTGTTGCCTACAAATAACACACTTCACCTGTAAAGACACACACAATTTGAAAATTAAGGGATGGAAAAAGGCATTCTGTGCAAATGGAAACCAAAAATGGGCTGCAGTAACTATACTTATATCAGACAAAATAGATTTCAAGACAGAATTGGCTGGGTGCAGGTGCTCACACGTGTAATCCTAGCACTTTGGGAGGCTAAGGTGGGCAAATCACTTGAGGTCAGGAGTTCAAGACCAGCCTGGCTAACATGGTGAAACTTCCTCTGTACTAAAAATACAAAAGTTGGCTGGGCGTGGTGGCAGATGCCTGTAGTCCCAAGCTACTCGGGAGGCTGCAAAAGGAGAATCACTTGAACCCAGGAGGCAATGTTGCAGTGAGCTGAGACTGTGCCACTGCACTCCAGAGTGAGACTCTGTCTCAAAAAAAAAAAAAAAGAAACTAACTTCAACAGTGGGTCAATGAAGAAATTAAGAAGGAAAATTTAAACTTTCTTGGAACAAATGATAATGAAAACACAACATATCAAACAAATGAGATACAGTGAGAGCAGTACTAAGAGGGAAGTTTATACCCTTGAGCTCCTACATCAAAAAAATAGAAAAACTTCAAATAAATAACATAATGCCATACCTTGAAGAACTAAAAAGTGGTTGGGCACGGTGGCTCATGCCTGTAATCCCAGCACTTTGGGAGGCCGAGGCGGATGGATCACCTGAGGTCAGGAGTTCAAGACCAGCTGGGCAACATGGTGAAACCCTGTCTCTACAAAAAATGTAAAAATTAGCTGTGTGTAGTGGTGTGTGCCTCTAATCCCAGCTGTTCAGGAGGCTGAGGCAGGAGAATTGCTTGAGGTGGAGGTTGCAGTGAGCCAAGACTGCGCCATTGCCTGGGTGACAGAGCAAGACTCCGTCTAAAAAAAAAAAAAAAAAAAAAAAAAAACTGAAAAGCAAGAGCAAACCAGACACAGAGTTAGTAGAAGAAAAGAAATAACAGTCAGAGCAGCAATAAATTAAATTGAAATAAAGAAAATACAAAAAGTCAATAAAACAAAAGTTGGTTTCTGGATAATATAAAGAAAATCGAAAAATGTTTAGTCAGAGTAAATAAGAAAAAGAGAAAATCCAAATGAATAAAATGAAAGATGAAAAAGGAGGCATTATAACTGATACCACAGAAATTCAAGGAATCATTAGGTTACTATAAGCAACTACAGTCCAATAAAGCTGGGAAATCTAGAAGAAATGAACAAATTCCTAGATACATATAACCTACCAAGATTGAACCATGAAGAAATCCAAAACCTGAATAGACCAATAACAAATGATGAGATGGGCCAGGCACGGTGGCTCACGCTTGTAATCCCAGCACTTTGGGAGGCCAAAGTGGGTGGATCACGAGGTCAGGAGATCGAGACCACGGTGAAACACCGTCTCTACTAAAAAAAAAAAAATACAAAAAAATTAGCCGAGTGTGGCGGCGGGCGCCTGTAGTCCCAGCTACTCGGAGAGGCTGAGGCAGGAGAATGGCGTGAACCTGGGAGACAGAGCTTGCAGTGAGCCGAGATCGCGCCACTGCACTCCAGCCTGGGTGACAGAGCGAGACTCTGTCTCAAAAAAAAAAAAAAAAATGATGAGATGGAAGTTGTAATAAAAAGTCTCCCAGCAAAGGAAAGTCTAGGAACCCACAGCTTCACTGCTGAATTTTACCAGCCATTTAAAGAAGAATTTGTACCAATCCTTCTCAAACTATTCTGAAAAACAGAGGAGGAAGGAATACTTCCAAACTCATTCCACAAGGCCCATCTTACCCTAATACCAAAAGTAGACAAAAGCACAACAAAAAGACAATTACAAGCCAATATCTCTGATGAACACTGATGCTAAACTCCTCCACAAAATACTAACAAACCAAATGCACAATTAGATTTAAAAGATCACTCATCGTGACCAAGTGGGACTTATCCCTGGGACTCAAGGATGGTTCAATACATGCAAATCAATGTGTAATCATTATCAGCTGAATGAAGGACAAGAACCATATGATCATTTAAATTGATGCTGAAAAAACATTCGATGGAATTTAACATTACTTCGTGATACAAACCCTCAAAAAACTGGGGATAGAAAGAATATACCTCAGCACAATAAGAGCTGTATGTGACAAACCCACAGCTAGTATCATACTGAAAGAGGAAACACTGAAAGCCTTTCCTCTAAGATCTGGAACACGACAAGGATGCCCACTCTCACTACTGTTATTCAGGATAGTACTGGAAGTTTTAGCTAGAGCAATCAGACAAGAGAAAGAAATAAAGGTCATCCAAATTGGAAAAGAAGTCAAATTATCCTTGTTTGCTGATGATATAATCTTATATTTGGAAAAATCCTAATGACTCCACCAAAAATCTATTAGGACTGACGAACAAATTCAGTAAAATTGCAGGATACGAAGTCAACCTACAAATATCTGTAGCATTTCTTTAGGCCAACAGCACACAATCTGAAAAATCAAGAAAGTAATCCCAGTTACAACGGTTTCAAATAAAATAAAATACCCAGAAATTAACCAAGTGAAAGACCTCTACAATGAAAATATAAAACACTGATACAAGCAGATAGGGCGTGGTGGCTCATGCCTGTAATCCCAGCATCTTGGGAGGCCAAGGTGTGCGGATCACAAGGTCAGGAGATCAAGACCATCCTGGCCAACATGGTGAAATCCTGTCTCTACTAAAAATACAAAAAAATTAGCTGGGTGTGGTGGCATGCGCCTGTAATCCCAGCTACTCGGCAGGCTGAGGCAGGAGAATCCCTTGAACCCAGCAGGCAGAGATTGCAGTGAACCGAGATTATGCCACTGCACTCCAGCCTGGTGATAGAGACTCCATCTCAAAAAAAAAAAAAAAAAAAAAAAAAGAAGTAGAAGAAAAAAAAACTTTGATACAAGCAATTGAAGAGGGCACACAAAAAAATGGAGATTTTCATGTTTACATACTGGAAGAATCAGTATCGTTAAAATGTATATATTACACCCAAAACTATGGATTCAATGCAGTCCTTATCAAAATACCAATGATATTCTTCATAGAAACAGAAAATATAGGCTGGGCATGGTGGCTAATGCCTGTAATCTCAGCACTTTGGGAGGCTGAGGTGGGCGGATCACCTGAGGTTGGGAGCTCGAGACCAGCCTGACCAACATGGAGAAACCCAGTCTCTACTAAAAATACAAAATTGGCCCGGTGTGGTGGCGCATGCCTGTAATCCCAGCTATTTGGGAGGCTGAGGCAGGAGAATCGCTTGAACCCAGGAGGCAGAGGTTGCACTGAGCCGAGATAGTGCCATTGCACTCCAGCCTGGGCAACAAGAGTGAAACTACATCTCAAAAAAAAAAAAAAAAAAAAAAAGAAAAGAAACAGAAAATATAATCCTAAAATGTATATGGAACCACAAAAAACTCAGAATAGCTTAAAGATTTCCTAAGCAAAATAACTAGAGGAATCACATTACCTGACCTCAAATTATACTACAGAGCTATGGTAACCAAAACAGCATGGTACTGGCATAAAAACAGACATACAGACGAGTGGAGCAGAATAGAGAACCCAGAAACAAATCCATGCACCTACAGTAAACTCATTTTCAACAAAGGTGTCAACAATATACACTGGAGAAAGGACAGCCTCTTCAATAAGTGGTGCTAAGAAAACGGACATCCACATGCAGAAGAATGAAACTAGATCCCTGTTTCTTGCCGTATTCAACAATCAAATAAAAATGGATTAAAGACTTAAATCTAAGTCTTCAAACTATAAACCTACTACATGAAAAACTTGCAGAAACTCTCTAGGACACTGGACTGGGTAAAGATTTCTTCAGCAATACCCAATAAGCAGGGGCAACCAAAGTAAAAATGGACAAATGAGATCATATCAAGTTAAAAAGCTTCTGCACAGCAAAAAAGTGAAAAGACAATCCACAGAATGGGGAAAGTCTTTGCAAACTATCCATCTGATAAGGAATAAATAACCAGAATATATAAGGAGCTCAAACAACTCTATAGGGAAATCTAATAATCCAATTAAAAAATGGGCCAAACATCTAAATGGCTATTTCTCCAAAGAAGACATACAAATAGCAAACACGTATATAAAAAGGTGCTCAATCAATATCATTGGTCGTAAGAGAAATGCAAATCAAAACTACAATGAGATATCATCTCACCCCAGTTAATAGCTTTTATCCAAATGACAGGCAATAACAAATGCTGACATGCAAGTGAAGAAGAGGGAACCCCTGTACACTATTAGTGGGAATGTAAATTAGCACAACCACTATGGAGAACAGTTTGCAGCTTCTTCAAAAAACTAAAAATAGAGCTACCATATGATCCAGCAATCACACTGCCAGATATATACCACCCCCCAAAAAAGGAAATTATTATATCAAAGAGATATCTGCACTCTCATGTTTATTACAGCACTATTCATAATAGCAAAGATTTGGAAGCAATCTATGTGTCCACCAAGAAACTAATGGATAAACAGGATGTGGCAAGCATACACAACGGGGTACTATTTAGTTATAAGAAAGAATGAGATCCTGTAATTTCCAGCAGCATAGATGGAACTGGAGGTCATCATGTTCAGTGAAATAAGGCAGGTACAGAATGACAAACATCATATGTTCTCACTTATTTGTGGGAGCTAAAAATTAAAACAATTGAACTTATGAACATAGAGAGTAAAATGATAGTTACTAGAGACTGGGAAGGGTACTGTGAGTGAGTGTCAGGGGAGTGGGGATGGGTAATGGATACAAAAAATAGAAAAAATAAGATCTAGTATTTGATAGTGTAACAGGGTGAGTATAATCAATAATTATTTAATTGTACATTTAAAAATAAAGAGTGTAAGTGGATTGTTTGTAACACAAAGGATAAATCTTTGTGGTCATAGATACCACATTTACCCTGATGTGATTATTACACAAACTATGCCTGTATCAAAATAAGTCATATACTCCATAAAAATATATATATGTATATATATATATATACACACCTACTATGTAACTATAAAAATTCTCAGGATTCTTACTTCAATAGTGAAACAGAGGTTAGTTTGTTTTTAATCAGGAAATACAAGTCTCTAATTTATATTATATTTAGATGGTCTGATTCACTCAAATCCTGAAGTGGCAGGCTGCCAGATGCCTGGCACCTCTTAACAGTAAAAGTGACATCAGAAATATATAGTAATGTTCTTACCAAATTAATAAATGCTTAGATATAAGAATGACTACTTAAAACTTCTAAGTCACAAAACACCATACTAAAGGTTTTTAGCAACCTCTTCTTTACAGAACATAATTACTTCTCTTATACGGGGGTAGATTTGTGAATAGGCCAAAATTTCATAGGAAGGTGGGACATGGACCTTCCCCCTCCTCATTAGAAGTCATTTTGTCAGGACTTATGGTGGCCATGTGGTGTTTCAAATGCTAACAGGAAACAAATGAGTCAACTTATGCACATGAAAAGCAAACTATGATTAACGAATAAGGAAGGGGGGAAACAGTTCAGTAAGTTCAGATACAACTTGATACTGTCACAGGCTGTCACAGGCCTCAGTATCTTCTTTATGGCCTAAGGAAACTGAGCCACCAACACGAAAAAAGGTCACCTCACAGAGAATGCTGTGAGATTTTTAAGTTGCTAGACTACTTTCCATCTTCTCCTCCTCAGGTTGATACTGCTGTCAAATTCTACACAATTCAACATCCATCTTCACATAACAATTAGTGTGACCCAAATTCATCCAAGATGTTAAAAGAAGGGAAGGCAATCTACTAGGATTAGCCATAACTGTCCACAGTTGCAGGATGGAAAAGATATGACATGCAAATATGAACCAAACGAGAGCAGGAGAGGTCACAATTATATTAGGCAAAATACCTTTTAAGTAAAAAATTACTATTTGTAGTAAAATATACCTTACGTCAAAACTATCAGAAGAGACAAAGAACATTAAATAATAATAAAAGGTTTCATTCACTGGGAACCTATGAAACATAAAGACGTACATAAGTAAACAAAAATCAGGGTTCCCTCATATATAAAGCAAACACTGACAGAATTTAAGAAATAGACAGTAATATAATAATAGCAGGATACTCCAATACTCTACTTTCAGTAATGAATAACAAAGCAAAACCAAATATAAACAAGGGAACAAAGGACTTGAAAACACTATAAAACAATTACACCTAATAGACACATAGAAAGCATTACACACAACAAAAGTAGAATTCACAATCTTTTTTTTTTTTTTTTTTTGAGACAGAGTTTCGCTCTGGTTGCCCAGGCTGGAGTGCAATGGCGTGATCTCGGCTCACTGAAACCTCCGCCTCCCAGGTTCAAGTGATTCTCCTGCCTCAGCCTCCCGAGCAGCTGGGATTACAGACGCGCGCCACCACGCCCGGCTAATTTTGTATTTTTAGTAGAGACGGGGTTTCTCCTTGTTGGTCAGGCTGGTCTCGAACTCCCGACCTCAAGTGATCCGCCCGCCTCGGCCTCCCAAAATGTTGAGTTTACAGGCGTGAGCCACCGCGCCCGTCCCAGTTTATTTTTTCCACAGGAAAAAGGAGGGACTAAGGACCCCACGGACCACAGCTCCTCCCACCCAGGAAAGCGGCACACCGAGGCGGGATTCTCCACTGAAGATCCCCAGGAGGTCCCCGCACAACCTAGGGAAATGCGTGGCTGCGGACGTGGAGCTGCCCCAGGAGGGCTTGAGCCAAGCCGAAGTCACCGAGCAGGGACGGGGAGAGATGGGACGCCCGGGCTCCCGGCTGCCGCCCAGCCCAGCCCCACCCTGCGTCGGAGGAGACTGACAGCCGAGCTGCGCCGGCGGAGACTCAAATCCCGGTCCCTGCAGCGGACCGCGAGAAGACCCGGGTATCCCCCAGAGCTGGTTCCGACCATAGGCCTACCCCTCAGGACAGTCTTTCCGCACACTCACCGGTTCTTGTCTTCTGTGGTGTCCCGACATCTTCCCAGTGGACCTTCCAGTACCTGCAGGTCCCAGGGCCATGGAGGCAATGGCGGAGTCACTTGGAGCCTCGCGGAGAAAACCGGGCAGAGGAACAGACACCGAACACGCAACGGACACAGAACGCTGAGCTTCGCGGGTCCGGAAACAAACACCCAGCCAGGTCGTGGAAGGCCGCCCCTTCCTCCGAGGCTGCCACCTGATTGGACAGTTCCACAGAAGCGCCTCTGATTGGATAGGGATCCTGACCCCGCCCTGCAGGGCCCTGATTGACAGAAGCCGTGTTCCTGCCTGGGACAGGCGGCCTGAAGGACAGGTGTTTGGCTGGCTCAGTCCTTTGCTGCAGGGCTTCCTTGCGGTGCTGGCACGTGGCCCCCGCAGGGGAACATCTGCATTTAAGCAGAGCTTGGTTGTGCCTTTCCAATGTTCCACTGTTGGCCTCCTGCACTTCCTGAGTTCTTTCTGACCTTTGGATTTTTGAGGCGGCAGCCTGAGCTTTCACAAGAGAGGCAGTCCTTTAAGGCAGCCATTTCCAATAGAAAGAAAAAAAATGTGAGCCATATGTGTCATTTAAATTTTTCTAGTAGCGCTTAAAGGAAAAGGAAACAGGCTGGACATGGTGGCTCACGCCTGTAATCCCAGCATTTGGGAGGCCAAGGCAGGTGGATCACCTGAGGTCAGGAGTTCCAGACCAGCGTGACCAACATGGCGAAACCCCATCTCTACTAAAAATACAAAAAGTAGCCCGGCGTGGTGGCAGGTGCCTGTAATCCCAGCTACTCGGGAGGCTGAGGCAGGAGAATTGCTTGAACCCGGGAGGTGGAGGTTGCAGTGAGCCAACATCCCACCATTGCACTCCAGCCTGGGCAACAAAGCAAGAATCCATCTAAAAAAAAAAAAAAAAAAAAACCCAAAAAGGTGAAATTGACTGCAATAATTGATTTTACTCAATATATCCAGAATATTATTATTTTGATTTGTGATCTACATAAAATTATTATTATTATTATTCATTTTAAAAATAGAGACAGAGTCTCTCTCTGTTGCCCAGGCTGTAGTGCAGTGAGATGAGCACAGCTCACTGCAACCTGGGACTCCTGGGCTCAAGTGATCCTCCCTCTCCAGCCTCTCGAGTAGCTGGGACTACAGGTGGGCACCACCATGCCCAGCTAATATTTTTATTTTTGTAGAGATGTGTCACCGTCTTGCCCAGGCTGGTGTCCAACTCCTGCTTCAAGGGAAGCTCCCACCTTGACCTCCCAAAGTGCTGGGATTACAGGCGTGAGCCACCGAAGGGGGCCTTTGGTAGGAAATCTTAGAAACTCACTCTATATTTTAAGCTTCCAGCACATCTCACTTAAGACCAGCCACATTCCAGGTGCCCTACATGGTCAGCGGCTGCCACATTGAAGTGGAGCTCTGAGAGCATTGGCTCCCCTGACTTCAGGGGAAGTGAAGGCCTGAACTCTCTCCTTTTCTGTCACAGGCAAAGGAACACCCCCTTCCTACCAGCATCTCCCCTCAGGCTGATAGGTGGGAGAGGTGGTGCCCTGAAAGAGAGCAGGGGGCTCACAAGCAGAAAGTGTCCACAGGTAGACAACTGTTACCCACCTGCTGCTTGAGGGTGGGGTGGGGCATCCTCCTTCTAGAAAGCAGAGAGTAAAAAAAGAATGATGAGGCCTCAGGAGGATGAATCCCCATGTCTTCAGATGTGTCCACAGCCCTGACCTCCAGGGTTTAGATGTGGAGGGAATAGATTAAAGACAAATTTCTTTCTTTCTTTCTTCTCCCTCCCCTCCCCTTCCCTTCCCTTCCCCTTGTTTTTTGGAGGCAGGTCTCACTCTGTCACCCAGGCTGGAGTGCCCTGGCACAATCATGGCTCACTGCAGCCTCAACCTTCCAGGTTCAAACGATCCTCCCACCTCAGCCTCTCAAGTAGCTGGGACCACAGGCGCACACCACTGCATAAATAAGTGATATAGAAAATCAGTACATGTAATGTGCTGTTTGTCAGGGAACTTGTAATCAACCTGTTCTTGAATCCTGGCATCTCATCTGTAATGAGGGTATGTATTAGTTAGCTATCCCTACATTTAAAAAAAAACCAAAAAACAAAAAACACCCCAAGGCTGCACGTGGTGTTCACACCTGTAATCCCAGCACTTTGGGAGGCTAAGGCTGGCGGATCACCTGAGGTCAGGAGTTCAAGACCAGCCTGGCCAACATGGTAAAACCTTGTCTCTACTAAAAATACAAAAAAAACAAAATTAGCTGGGCGTGGTGGCAGGTGCCTGTAATCCCGGCTACTTGGGAAGCTGAGGCAGGATAATCTCTTGAACCCAGGAGGTGGAGGTTTCAGTGAGCGGAGACCACGCCATTGCACTCAAGCCTGGGCAACAAGAATGAAACTCTGTCTCAAAAAAAACTAAATTAAAAAAACAAAACCCAAGCCTGGGTGCGGTGGCTCATGCCTGTAACCCCAGCACTTTGGGAGGCCGAAGCGGATCACAAGATCAGGAGATCGAGACCATCCTGGCTAACACGGTGAAACCCCGTGTCTACTAAAAATACAAAAAATTAGTCAGGCATGGTGGCACGCACCTGTAGCCCCAGATAATCAGGAGGCTGAGGCAGGAGAATTGCTTGAACCCGGGAGGTGGAGATTGCAGCGAGCCGAGATCATGCCACTGCACTCCAGCCGGGGCAACAGAGCAAGACTCCATCTCAAAAAAAACAACCAAATTTCTTTTAGTTTATATTTGAGCTGCTAAGCCATTTAGGCTGAATTCAGCTGGGCCATTCTTCTGGTTTCATCTGGGATCCTGAAGGATCCCAGGCATATGTGGTCAGCTGCTGGTTGAGGAGGCAGCTCTGTTTCTGAGAGTGAGCTGGCTGTCAGCGGGGACACCTTGATTCTACCCCTCCCCATGTTATCTCATCCTCCATTGTGGGCCTCTTCTCATGGTAATGGCAGGGTTCCAAAAGAAAAGGCAGAAGTATTTAAAATCTTTTCAGCCTAGGCCCAAAGGTGGTACATTGTCATATTCACAGCTTTCTATTGGCCAGAACAAATGAGGATGGACAGATTTAAATTTTGAGAAACACACTCTGCCTATTGATGGGAGTAGCTGAAAAGGCACATTCCAAAGGGCATAGATATAGTGAAGGATGAAGAATAGCTGTCATTTTTGCAATCAGTATCACTCTGCCTTTTCTTGTAGACAAGGTTTATATACATGTTCCAAGTCAAGAGAATTGTCCAAAACTGCACAACTACTAAACTGCTGGGCTGGGACTTAGGATCACCCTCACCTAATTTCAAAGTTCATGCACCTCCATAGGCCATGCTACTTATGCAGCATCCCTGGGCTTTCAAGGTTCTAGATAGTGAGTCTTCTGCAGAAGAAGTGGTATTCCATTGAGATTCTCATGCATCTAGTACCCTTCACTCCTGGGAATAATCCCCTCCAGAAAATACTTCTGAAGACCCTTGAAAGGACTTGAAATAATTTGGGGAAATGGCTGAGTTTAGGAAATCAAGGCTCAATATTATATTTTTCATTTCTCACCATAGGAGAAATTTATTTATTTATTTATTTTATTTATTTATTCTTATACTTTAAGTTCTAGGGTACGTACTCACAACGTGCAGGTTTGTTACATAGGTATACATGTGCCATGTTGGTTTGCAGCACCCATCAACTTGTCATTTACATTAGGTATTTCTCCTAATGCCATCCTTACCCCAGCCCCCCCACCCCCTGGCAGGCCCTGGTGTGTGATGTTCCGTGCTCTGTGTCCAAGTGTTCTCGTTGTTCAATTCCCACCTATGAGTGAGAACATGCGGTGTTTGGTTTTCTGTCCTTGTGATAGTTTGCTGAGAATGATGGTATCCAGCTTCATCCATGTCCCTGCAAAGGACATGAATGCATCCCTTTTTATGGCTGCATAGTATTCCATGGTGTATGTGTGCCACATTTTCTTAATCCAGTCTATCATTGATGGACATTTGGGTTGGTTCCAAGTCTTTGCTACTGTGAATAGTACCACAATAAACATATGTGTTCATGTGTCTTTATAGTAGCATGATTTATAATCCTTTGGGTATATACCCAGTAATGGGATCGCTGGGTCAAATGGTATATCTAGTTCTAGATCCTTGAGGAATCACCACACTGTCTTCCACAATGGTTGCACTAATTTACACTCTCACTAACAGTGTAAAAGCATTCTTATTTCTCCACATCCTCTCCAGCACCTGTTGTTTCCTGACTTTTTAATGATCGCCATTCTAACTGGCGTGAGATGGTATCTCATTGTGGTTTTGATTTGCATTTCTCTGATGACCAGTGATGATGACCATTTGTTCATGTGTCTGTTGGCTGCATAAATATCTTCTTTTGAGAAATGTCTGTTCATATCCTTTGCCCACTTTTTAAGTTCTTAAGGTTGTTTTTTTCTTGTAAATTTGTTTAAACTCTTTGTAGATTCTGGATATTAGCCCTTTGTCAGTTGGGTAGATTGCAAAAATTTTCTCCCATTCTGTAAGTTGCCTGTTCACTCTGATGGTAGTTTCTTTTGCCATGCAGAAGTTTTTTAGTTTAATTAGATCCCATTTGTCTATTTTGGCTTTTGTTGCCATTGCTTTTGGTGTTTTAGTCATGAAGTCCTTGCACATGCCTATGTCCTGAATGGTACTACCTAGGTTTTCTTCTAGGTTTTTATGGTTTTAGGTCTAACATTTAAGTCTTTAATCCATCTTGAATTAATTTTTGTATAAGGGGTAAGGAAGGGATCCAATTTCAGCTTTCTGCATATGGCTAGCCAGTTTTTCCAGCACCATTTATTAAATAGGGAATCATTTCCCCATTTCTGTAGCATTGTAGTATAGTTTGGAGTCACGTAGCATGATGCCTCCAGCTTTATTCTTTTGGCTTATGATCATCTTGGTAATGTGAGCTCTTTTTTGGTTCCATATGAACTTTAAAGTAGTTTTTTCCAATTCTGTGAAGAAAGTCATTGGTAGCTTGATGGGGATGGCATTGAATCTATAAATTACCTTGGACAGTATGGCCATTTTCACAATATTGATTCTTCCTATCCATGAGCATGGAATGTTCTTCCATTTGTTTGTGTCCTCTTTTATTTCACTGGGCAGTGGTTTGTAGTTCTCCTTGAAGAGGTCCTTCACATCCCTTGTATGTTGGATTCCTAGGTATTTTATTCCCTTGGTAGCAATTGTGAATGGGACTTCACTCATGATTTAGCTCTCTGTTCATCTGTTATTGGTGTATAGGAATGCTTGTGATTTTTGAACATTGATTTTGTATCCTAAGACTTTGCCAAAGTTGCTTATCAGTTTAAGGAAATTTTGGGCTGAGATGATGGGGTTTTCTAAATATACAATCATGTCATCTGCAAACAGGGACAATTTGACTTCCTCTATCACCACCATAGGAGAAATTTAAAAGCATGTATAATGCACTCTATGTATCTGCAAATTCTTGTCATCCCTTTGTGGTATCTGTAGGCTATTTACGACTTTCAACACAGACTAAATCAAAATACTGTGCCTGAAACAATCTGTTACTCTGAAAACAAGTGACATAAAAATAGAGCTGCCAAGGGGACATTTTCCCTTGCTGCAATTTAGCCCAGACAACTGCTGAGTAAATCTTCAAGTCATCTATTTTTTTTTTTTGAGATGGAGTCTCACTCTGTTACCCAGGCTGGAGCACAGTGGTACAATTTTGGCTCACTGCAACCTCTGCCTCCCAGGTTCAAGTGATTCTCCTGCCTCAGCCTCCAGAGTAGCTGGGATTACAGGTACGTGCCACAACACCAAACTAATTTTTGTAGTTTTAGTAAAGACAGGGTTTCACCATGTTGGCCAGGCTGGTCTCGAACTCCTGACCGCAGGTGATCCCAAAGTGCAGGGATTACAGGCATGAGCCACAGTGCCTGGCCCATCTTTTGATTTTAACAGGGCAGAACTGTTTTCCAAAAGTCAAAACTCAGGAGCATCCATGGGGGCAAATACCAGCAGTCCACATGGAAAACACGTATGTTTAATTCATCCTTCACACCGAACCAATGAACATTACCCTTGGTTTAACATCAGAATCGCCAGAGGGTGATAGATGGGCCAAAAATCTCCCAAGGCCAAATTGCAAGAGACCAGTAAATCAGAATCTCTGAGTGAGTCCCAGGCAACAATTTTTTTTTCTTTTTTCTTTTTCTTTTCTTTGTGTGTGTGTGTGTGTGTGTGTGTGTGTCCCAGGCTGGAGTGCAATGGTGTGATCAAGGCTCATTGCAACCTCTGCATCCTGGGTTCAAGCAATTCTCCCGCCTCGGCCTCCTCAGTAGCTGGGATTACAGGTGCCTGCCACCACCAGGCAGCAGTGTTTTTAAAGTTCTCCAGATGATTACAGCATGCAACCAAGTCCCCAGAACACTGTCTTACACCAACATCTTCTGGTGAACTAGTTGTAAATGTTTTCTCAAATTAATGCAAAATGTTGACTGCTGGATTTTGGTCTTCCGGCCATACCTGCATTACCTACTTAGTACCTTGGTGGGAATTGACTTCTACTACTTGTTTTGTTTTGGATTCAGCCAAGTTCCACAAGCACTCTACTGTATGCACAGGGCACTGTACTAGATTCCCTAACCTTGGTGAGCATCATTATTGGGAGAGGACTTTGCTGGGGAGAAATGCATCCCCCAAAATCAACACCATACCCCTTACCAAATGCAGGCAAAAATGGAAAGACCCAGGAGGTCACTTGAATGTTAGAACATTAGTAGATACTTGAAAATATTAAAATCCATCTCGTGGTTACCTGAGCAAATGTGTTCCACTTTAAAACAAAACAAATGAATAAACAAAATGCTGCCATTATTCTGAAGTACCGAGTTAGGGTTTTTGTGCGAATATGTAATATTTAAAAATTTTATTGGTGGGGTAGATGTGGTGGCTGATGCATGTAATCTCAGCACATTGGGAGACTCAAGTGGGTGGATTTCTGGAGCCCAGGAGTGCAAAACCAGCCTGAGCAACATGGCGAAACCCTCTCTCTACAAAAAATACAAAAAAGTGGGATGTCGTGGCACTTGTGCCTGTAGTCCCAGCCACTCAGGAAGCTGAGGTGGGAGGATCCAGTGAGCCCAGGAGGTGAAGGCTGCAGAGAGCTGAAATCTTGCCACTGCACTCCAGCCTGGGCAACAGAGTGAGATTCTGTCTCAAAAAAATATTTATTGATGTATAGCATGCATACAGAAATGTGTGCACAAAGCATTCATGTAAAGCTCAGTGAATTATTACAAAGTGAATAACCAAGAAATAGAACCACCCTCATGTATGCCCCCAACAATCATTTTCTTTCTCCTTCCCTTCTGCAACAAAGGTCACCAATATCTTAAACATTAGTATTGTAGATGGATTTTGTCTTTTTAAACAATTGTTTTACTATGGAACATTTTATTTATTTATTTATTTTTGAGAATGAGTCTCGCTCTGTCACCCAGGCTGGAGTGCAGTGGCACTATCTCGGCTCACTGCAACCTCTGCCCCCTGGGTTCCAGCGATTCCCCTGCCTCAGCCTCCTGAGTAGTTGGGACTATAGGTGCCCGCCACCATGCTCGGCTAATATTTGTATTTTTAGTAGAGATGGGGTTTCACCATGTTGGCCAGACTGGTCTCGAACTCCTGACCTCAAGCAATCTGCCCGCCTCGGCCTCCCAATGTGCTGGGATTACAGGCATGAGCAACCACATCCTGCTCAACTTTACAGTTTTGAGAAATAAATACACCCCCCATGTAATCTTCCCCTATTTTAAGAATAGAATGTTTCGGCCTGGTGCGGTGGCTCACGCCTATAATTCCAGCACTTTGGGAGGCCGAGGTGGGTAAATCACCTGAGGTCAGGAGTTCCAGACCAGTCTGGCCAACATGGCGAAATGCCATGTCTGCTAAAAATACAAAAATTAGCTAGGTGTGGTGGCAATTGCCTGAAATCCCAGCTGCTTGGGAGGCTGAGCCAGGAGAATCGCTTGAACTCGGGAGGCAGAGGTTGCAGTGAGCTGAGATCACACCATTGCACTTCAGCCTGGGTGACAGAGCGAGACTCCATCTCCAAAATAAATAAATAAATAAATTAAAAAGAATAGAATGTTAATGTTTTCATCATCCTCAGAAATTCCCTTTTGTTTTTTCCTAGGCAATTTTTTTTCTCTCAAGAGGCTATCTCTGCTCTGATTTTTTTTTCAACATATGTTACTTTTGCCTGGAATCCTACAGCTGCATTATTTTATGTCCAGCCTGTCTCATTTTGCAGGTTTAAGAGAGTCATCCCAGGTCCATGCTTCAGTAGTTTGTTCCTTTGTACTGCTGAATAGTATCCTGTTGTATAAATGCCCTGCAATTCGTTCATCCATGTGGTTTTCTACTTTGGGCTATTATGACTAAAAGGTTTGTGAACAACCTTATATAATTTATAATATTTAATTTCTTTATTAGCATTTAAGTGACACCTCTTTGCATTTTTTAGCGGTTGTTCCAGGGATTGCAATATGCACTTTTTTTTTCTTTTGAAGGAGTCTCGCTCTGTCACCCAGGCTGGAGTGCAGTGGCACAATCTCGGCGCATTGCAAGCTCCACCTCCCGGGTTCACGCTGTTCTCCTGCCTCACCCTCCCAAGTATCTGGGACTACAGGCACCCGCCACCATGCCTGACTGATTTTTTGTATTTTTAGTAGAGAAAGGGTTTCACTGTGTTAGCCAGGATGGCCTCGATCTCCTGACCTCGTGATCCGCTGCCCACCTCGGCCCCCCAAAGTGCTGGGATTACATGTGTGAGCCACTACGCCTGGCCGCAATATGCACTTTTAACATACCACAATCTATGTAGAGTTAATACTGTGCAATTTTAATCAATATACATTATAAAAACCTTGCTATGCAACAATTTTATTGAACTCTTTCTATTTATTGTGCTACCATTATAAATTTAACATCTTCATGATTTGAATTCCACGTTACAATGTTATAATTTTTGCTTTAAATAGTCACAAGTTGGCTGAGCAAGGTGGCTCATGCCTGTAATCCCAGCACTTTGGGAGGCCAAGGTGGGCAGCTCAGCTAAGGTTGGGAGTTTGAGACCAGCCTGGCCAATATGGTGAAACCCTGTCTCTACCAAAAATACAAAAAAATAGCTGAGTATCATGGCGCATGCCTGTAATCCCAGCTACTCGGGAAACTGAGGTGAGAGAATCGCTTGAACCCGGGAAGCAGAGGTTGCAGTGAGCTGAGATCATGCCACTGCACTTTAGCCTGGGTGACCGAGTGAGACTCTGTGTCCAGAAAAACAACAACAAAAAAAGTCATAAGTCTTTTCACAAAATTAAAAGAAAAATTAAATATCTGCCAGATATTTGGAGGCAGATACTTTGGAACTGTACAAATGCACACAGTTCCTATAACTTTTTAGTCACCATTTTTGAATTGTTCAGTGAATCTTGCCTATGATAATTACTACTGTGGTGTTCTAGTGGTAATTTTATATCTGAATTATCTACCTATATTGATTAGTATTTTGGAATTCTGCAAGGAAAATTTTAAACTTCCTTCCTTCCTTCCATCCTTTATTCTTTCCTTCTTTATTTACCGAATCTTTTTATATCAATATGGACTCATGGATATTTATTTTATTCTGTGAGTTGGAGTTCCATGCTATCATGATTTCATCATTCACATTGTTCCAGCTTAGGCCACTGGGAGGTCTGCCAAGTTGTCTCGTTTTGACATCTCTCTTTTTTGAAAAGCACTTTTCAGCTTTCCGGCTCTACAAGAAACTCTACTCAACTTTTATTTTCCATTTTCAGCCCTAGAATTATCCATTTTTACAAGCTTTGTTTCCTTTTATTAAAGAATGATATTAGAAATCAAGATCTAGAGAGCTAGGTGTGCTCATAGATACTGGGATATAACTGCTTCTGGGCCTCTCAGCAGACAGACTTTGAAACTGTGTATATAAATATAAACTCAAATATGCCCACATCTATCTATCTATCTATCAATAGATCTATCTATCCATCCATCCATCCATCCATTCACCCATCCATTCATCCATCCTGAATGTATGGACATGGCTTCATTCCGACATTTCCAACTCCAGTCCAGAACCACTAGTTTATTCTAACATGATTCCTTTGTTTATGTGTAATTGTTTTATGACTATACTGAGAAATGGGCACTAATTATCTACAAAATATATTCTAACATATAAAGTAGTTTCAGAATTACTAACCCATATTCTTGCAGGAAACAAATTTACCAACTAGATTCCAGTGTTTGTATACAAACTTGAGTCTTAACAGCATTCAATCAAAACACTGCTTTCCAAAGTTACTTAGGTCAAGACTCTTTATCTCCACCCTTTTAAGGGTGGCTATACATTTGTAGTAGAGTTAGACTCATTTATCTACTTGTATATTTTGAGATGGAGTCTCGCTGTGTCCCCCATGCTGGAGTGCAGTGGCGTGATCTTGGCTCACTGCAGCCTCAGCCTCCCGGGTTCAAGTGATTCTCCTGCCTCAGACTCCCGAGTAGCTGGGATTACAGGCACTCACCACCACACTAGGCTAATTTTTATAGCTTTAGTAGATATAGGGTTTCACCATGTTGTCCAGGCTGGTCTTGAACTCCTGACTTCAGGTGATCTGCCCGGCTTGGCCGCCCAAAGCACTGGGATTATAGGCATGAGCCATTGCACCCAGCCTCTGAGTTGTATGCTTTATAATAAACAGGTAAACTTAAGTAAAATGTTTCCCTGAGTACTCTGAGAAGTTCTATCAAATTATTGGACATGAGGGCTTATGGGAGCCCCTGATTTACAGACAGTTGCTCGGTATAGATGGGCCCCAGAGCTTGTGACTAGCATCTGCAGTGGGGGCAGTTGGTGGGACCGAGCCCTGAACTTATGAGATCTGTGCTAACTCTGGGTGGTGACAGAATTGAATTGTTGGAGAACTAGTTTGTGTTGGAGAATTGGTTTGTATTCAGCAAGCTACACACATTTGCTGTCAGAAGTGTTGTCAGATAAAAGACATCACAGGCTGGGTGTGGTGCCTCACACTTGTAATCCCTGCACTTTGGGAGGCAAAAGCAAGTGGATGGCTTGAGCTCAGGAGTCTTAGACCAGCCTGGCAACACGGGAAACCCCATTTTTATTAAAAATAGAATGGCTGTGGTCCCAGCTACTCTGGAGGCTGAGGTGGGAGGATTGCTTGAGTCTGGGAAGCAGAGGTTGCAATGAGTCCAGATTGCACCACTGCACTCCAGCCTGGGTGACAGAGGGAGACCTTGTTTCAAAAAAAAAAAAAGGAAAGAAAGAAAAGAAAAAAGACATCACAGGCAAGAACCTTAAACTGATTCCAGGTGAGTTTGGCCGCTGGTGAGAATCAGGTTTCTCTCACCACTTAGAAATGAAACATCCTGGGCTCCATCTCCAAGGTCAGAGCGGTTACTAAGCTTGGGCCTGTGTTTAATCTAGAGTATGGGGTTCCTTATGAACTGTAGATGAAACAGGCTGTTTCCCTTTTTGTTTTGTTTTCTTTTTCTTTTTCTTTTTTTTTTTTTTTTTAGACAGAGTCTCAAATTCTTGCCCAGGCTGGAGTGCAGTGGGGTGATCTCGGCTCACTGCAACCTCTGCCTCCCGGGTTCAGGCAATTCTCCTGCCTCAGCCTCCCGAGTAGCTGGGATTACAGGCACCAGCGACCACACTGGGCTGATTTTTGTATTTTTAGTAGAGATGGGGTTTCATCATGTTGGCCAGGCTAGTTTCAAACTCCTGACCAGAGGTGATCCACCTGCCTTGGCCTTCCAAAGTGTTGGGATTACAGGCATGAGTAACACGTCCGGCTTTGTTTTATTTATAAAAATCTTGCTGCAATGTAATTCCAGTTTGCCCAAGTATTTAAGAATTTTATTTCTTAATTTAAGTATAAGAGTTTTATTTTCCTGGTTGAAAATCTAGCCAGGCACGGTGCCTCACACCTGCAATCCCAGCACTTTGGGAGGCCGAGGCAGGTGGATCACGAGGTCAGGAGTTTGAACTGGCCTGGCCAACATGGTGAAACTCCATCTCTACTAAAGATACAAAAAATTAGCCAGGTGTGGTGGCAGGCACCTGTAATCCCAGCTACTCAGGAGGCTGAGGCAGGAGAATCGCTTGAACCTGGGAGGCGGAGGTTAATTTCTAGCCACTTTTTACATCCGTCAGTCCAGATTCCACAGAGCAAGCAGCTTCAAGAAATGGTTACAAAGCTCAAGGGGGGAAGTGAGACATAACTGCTGCCTAGTTCCTGTGCCTGTGTGGGCCTAATAACTTAGTTTACATTCCTTAGATTAAAAAATTTCTGCCAGGTGCAGTGGCTCATGCCTGTAATCCCAGAACTTTGGGAGGCAGAGGCAAGTGGATTGCTTGAGCCCAGGAGTTCGTGGCAAACTTGGACAATGTATCAAAACCCTGTCTCTACTAAAAATACAAAAATTAACTATATGTGGTAGTGCATGCCTGTAGTCCCAGCTACTCGGGAGGCTGAGGCAGGAAGATCGCTTAAACCCAGGAGGTCAAGACTGCAGTAAGCTGTGATGGTGCCACATAAAGATGGGAACAGCAGACACTGGAGATCACTGGGTTGGGGGAGGGAGTGGGCCAAGGGTTGAAAACCTACCTGTTGGGTACTGTGCTCACTGCTTGGCTGATGGGATCAATCCTACCCTAAACCTCAGCATCATGCAACACACCCATGTAACAAACCTGCACATGTAACCCTTGAACCTACAAGTTGAAGTTTTAATAAAATCAAATATTTCCTCTTTATGGATGCCCAGTCATAGTTGAACATTGTAGGTATCTAGAAGGATTCCATAGTGAACTATGTTTATTCAAGACTTTTTAGGTTAATGTGTATTTAAAGTTTTATTTTGTAATTTTATATGTCGATATCTCATGGTTTAGAATAGGCTACCTCATTTTAGTTGTTGTTGTTTTTTTGTTTTTTTTTTTTTGAGACAGAGTCTCGCTCTGTCGCCCAGGCTGGAGTGCAGTGACATGACTTCGGTTCACTGCAAGCTCTGTCTCCTGGGTTCATGCCATTCTCCTTCCTCAGCCTCCCAAGTAGCTGGGACTACAGGTGCCCGCCACCACGCCCGGCTAATTTTTTTATATTTTCAGTAGAGATGGGGTTTCACCATGTCAGCCAGGATGGTCTTGATCTCCTGACCTCGTGATCTGCCCGCCTTGGCCTCCCAAAGTGCTGGGATTACAGGCGTGAGCCACCACGCCCGGCCAGGATAGGCTACCTCATTTTAGTTAATTGTGTTTTGTTTTGATTTATATATTTATAGTTCTGCATGGCAATATTCAATGTCATACATTTTAAGCCAGTGTACAGCAAAAGTCAAATATGAATCAGCCATACATCTATTGCCACTATAATTATCTTCGTGTTTGTTTACCTGTATGAATATTACCCACATTTTAAAAATAATTTGTATATAACTGTTATTTTGGTTGGTGATAGATGGTTATTTTCTCATGTGTCGGTGGGTAATCATGGAAATTGTCTTAATTTCTACACCTGTTTATTGTTGAATATGTATTATCTTGGTGTGAGAGAAACATTTTGTGATTTGGAGGTATGTTTTGAAAAGCTTCCTAACTCTATTGATTGTATGTTTATTTATTTTTATTTGTGAAAAATACACAACAAAATGTACAATCTTAAAACTTAAAATTATGTAGTTCAGTTTATATTACTTATATTGACACTGTTAGCAACATATATGTAGAATGTTTTCTATTTCTATGTTATTTCACTGAGACAGAGTCTCACTCTGTTGCCCAGGCTGGAGTGCAGTGGTGGAATCGTGGCTCACTGCAGTCTCCCAGGTTCAAGCAATTCTCCTGGCTCAGCCTCCTGAGTAGCTGGGATTACAGGTATGTGCCACCATGCCTGGCTAATTTTTGTAGTTTTAGTAGAGATGGGATTTTACCATGTTGGTTAGGCTGGTCTTGAACTCCCAAACTCATGTGGTCTGCCTGCCTTGGCCTCCCAAAATGCTGAGATTACAGGCGTGAGCCACCATGCCCAGCCTAGAATGTTAGTATCTTGTGAAACTAATACACAATCCATGTGAATCCTATTTCCCATTGCCTGGCCCTTTCCAAACATTATTCTATTTTCTCTTTTTAATAGTGTATCTACTTTAGATATCCCATATAAGTGGATTCATATAGTATTTGTCTTTTTTCAGCTGGCTTATTAAATTTAACATAATGTCATCAAGATTTATGTTTATGGTAGATGTTAGAAGACTTCTTGTTTGCTTTTAAAGCTGAGTTGTATTCCATTATTTTTATATTCCAAATTATATTTATCCATTCATTTGGTGAGGGAAGTTTGGGTTGCTTTTACCTGTTGGATTTTGTGAATAATGCCACAATAAATGGTGTTAATAACTCATTTGGCCATACATATGAGAGTTTTTATCTGTGCTGTATTGTGTTTTGTTGGTGTAGGGTTTTCTTTTACACCAGTACCAAAGTGCTTTGATTACCCTACCTTTGTTTTGTATTTTGAAATCATTAAGCACGATGCCTCCAATATTGTTTTCTTTTTTTAAATAGGCTCTTTGTGGTTTCTTGATATTCCATATGATTTGGGGGTTGTTTTCCTATTTTTGGAAAAGAGAAATTTCAAATTTGAAAGGGATTGTATTGAATGTATAGACAAATCACTTTGGTCAGTATGGCCATCTTCACAGTATTCAGTCTTCCAACCTTTGAACAAGAGCATGCTTAAGTGTGTATTGTTTAATTTTCATATTTTGTGGGGTTTTTTTGTTGTTTTCCTTCTGTTAGTGATTTGTAGTTTCATTCAATTTGGCGAAAAATAATAGTGTATAATATTCAGGTTTAAAAAATGGATTAAGACTTGTTTTGTGAGATAAGAGGTGTATCCAGGAGAATTTTCTTATGAGCTATTGAAAAGATTGTGGATTCTGCTGTTGTGTGGTGTGTTCTGTATATGTCTTTTAGGTTTAATTGTTTTACATTGCTTTCAAGTCCTTTGTTCCCTTATTAATGTTCTGTCATGCTTTATTATTCATTACTGAAAGTATTGAAGTACTCTCCCACTGTTATATTGCTTCATTTCTGTTAATGCTTGCTTTATATATTTGGGAACCCTGATAGGAGATATAAATAGGTTCCCAGTGAATGAACCATTTTATTTTAATATAATGTCCTTGTTTCTCTCTTGTGAGTTTTGACTTAAACTATGTTTTATAAAATATGACAGCTTTTGACTTAATATAATTAGTTCTGCACCTCTCATTTGGTTAACATTTGCACAGAATGTCTTTTTCCATCCTGCCACTTTCAGTCTATTTTCACCATTAGATCTTAGGTGAGTCTCTTGGAGACATGACATAGGTAGATTTTATTTTCTAAATTAAAAACAATTCCTTTATTTAATGTATTTCTTTTGATTGGGAAGTTTAGTCCATGAATATTTTAATACTTTTCTTAAAGAAAATGACTTGCAATTACCATTTTATTGTTTTAGTTGAGTCTTATAGCTATTTTGTCCCTATTTACTTTGTATTCCTTTATGTCTTGTTGATATTTGTAATGACTCATGCTTTGCTTTTTTATTTTCTATTGCGTATCTGCATTTTCTTTATGGTTACCATTTACATTACATAAAATCTCTTAAAGTTACAACTGTATATTTTAAACTGGTAACAACTTGCACTCAGTTGCATACAAAAATCCTTGCTCATTACATCTGCCCTCAAATTATAATGTCACTGAGTATATCATATATTAATGGGTGTTTTAATTTTCATGATGTCTTTCAAATTTTAAAGCACAATTGTTTTCTGCCTAATTATTATAATACTACAAAGTTTTATTTTTGTGTATGTGCATATCTTTCCCAGAGAGTTGTGTATTTTTTTTTTGAGATGGAGTCTCGCTCTCTCACCCAGGCTGGATTGCAGTGGTGTGATCTGAACTCACTGCAAGCTCCGCCTCCTAGGTTCACACCATTTTCCTGCCTCAGCCTCCCAAGTAGCTGGGACTACAAGCACCCGCCACCACATCCAGCTAGCCAGGATGGTCTCAATCTCCTGACGTCGTGATCCACCTGCCTCGGCCTCCCAAAGTGTTGGGATTACAGGCATGAGCCACCACGCCCTGACGAATTGTGTATTTTTGTATGATTTGGTTTGTTTTCTATCATTTTAAATTTTCAATGGGAAAGACTTCTTTTTGCATTTCTTGTAGGACAGTTATACTAGTGATGTACATTCTCAGCATTTAGTTATCTTGGAAAATGTTTATTTTTCAAATTTTGTAGGACAGTTTTGTTAAAAGTTTTGTTTCCTTTAGAACTTGGACTATATAACTAAAGCCCCCTCTTGTTGTCGGGGTTTTTGTTCAAAAATTCACTGGTAATCTTGCAGGAACGTGCGTATAGATGATACATCTCTTTTGTCTTTTTGCATTCAAGATTATCTTCTTTTCTGTGACTTTCAAAACTTTGCTTATATTGTGTCTTGTTGTGAGTCTCTTTAGCTGAGTTGAAGTTTGTTGAGCTTCAGTTTTTAGTATGTTTTTTTCTTACACTGGATAATTTCTCAGTCATTTTTTTATGCTTCTGCTCTACAATTTGTTTCTTTTTGTCACTGTGTTGATATTCTTATTTTCCTGATTAAACTTAGTTTTCTGTGTTTCTATGTTACACATTGAGAATAATTAAGGTGGTTATTTTGATTTTTAAGGCAATTTATACATCATCATTTCTTTAGGGTTGATTTCTGCATACTTGTTTCTTTGATTGGGGCATGTTAGTCTGATATTTGTATATTTTGTAACATTTGGTTGAGATATGGGCATTTAAAAAAAACAACCTGTCACAGTCTGTATAAAGTGGCTTTCTTCCCTGCAGTGTCTGACACCAATTTACCAGGCTAGATATTGAGGATTTCTCAAACCTGTTCTTAAGATGTCTGTTCCCTAGATTTTTGTGTTCTCTTTATTGAGTTATGTGGTTTTGCCCAAGTTTCTGCTTAACAGCTTGTAATTAGTTGGTAAACCTACTGTTTCTCTGTTGTCCTACAGTCTCTCTGCTGCTATAGCAATCATTTACCTTTTGTCTCGCAGATGCTAACCTGTCATTCAAAGAGTAGCACCATTTCTTTCAGCACTCTTTGTCACGGTAGACAGAAACCAGTCTTTGGAAAGATCCCTCAAAGCCAGAGTTATGGACACATGTGCCACTATTTTTTTTCACTTTTGAGAGAGAAGCCAGGAGTTGAGAGTTTACACTTAAAGGCATTATTTTGTATTAGGAGGAAGTATGGCTGTGGTGGGTAAATGTAACAAATGCTCCTTTTTCTTCTATGTGACTGTTGGCATCGTTTTCATCTGTGGCACTGCAATCTCTTAACTGCTTTTCAGAACTCTTACGAAGGCATTGTGGTCAATATATTTTTGTTAAGTTTACATGTCTATTAAGGAATTTGGGCTTGTGGTATTATGCTATCTTATTGTGCTTGGTATAATTTTATATTTTGTATTCATAAGGTATACTCACCTGAGTCTAATAAGTGGTATAATTTATTTTTATTTTTTTAGCTGTGTCCTCTCATTTTACTCCAGATCTTTTGCCTGAGCAAAGCATAAAACATTTATTCCCAAAAGTGATACTGAGAAGATTTGAAAGCTATGACACTGAAAATTTAAACTTAAGACTGGAAAAGTGTGGGTGAGTGTAAGGAACACACACAAAAAAGTTATAATGGACTTAACCAATGTTTATCAACTACCCTTAGCAAAATCTTTCAATGTGATGAATGTGGCAAAGCTTTTGACTGGTGCTTAATCCTTACTTAACATAAGATAATTCATGCAGGAAAGAAATATAAAAAATATACAAATATAAGGAATGTGGCAAAGCCGTTAACTGGTTCTCAAACCTTATTCAAAATAAGAGAATTCATAGTGTAGAGAAACCCTACAAATGTCAAGAATGTGGCAAAGCCTTGAACCAGTGCTCACACCTTATTGGACATGAGAGAATTCATACCGGAGAGAAATCTTACAAATGTGAAGAATGTGGCAAAGCCTTCAACCAGGGCTCACATCTCACTGGACACAAGAGAACTCATACTGGAAGGAAACCCTACACATGTGAAGAATGTGGCAAAACTTTTAACTGGTTCTCATAATTTTCTCAACATGAGAGAATTCATACTGGAGAGAAATGCTACAATTGTAAAAAATGTGGAAAAGCTTTTATGCATGGCTCAATCCTTACTAAAAATAAGAGAATTCATACTGGAGAGAAATGCTACAAATGTGAAGAATGTGGCAAAACCTTTAACCAGAACTTACATCTTATTGGACACAAGAGAATTCATACTGGAAGGAAATCCTACAATTGTGAAAAATGTGGAAAAGCTTTTACGCATAGCTGAATCCTTACTAAAAATAAGAGAATTCATACTGGAGAGAAATGCTACAAATGTGAAGAATGTGGAAAAACCTTTAACCAGAGCTCACACCTTATTGGACATAAGAGAATTCAGACTGAAAGGAAACCCTACACAAGTGAAGAATTGAAATAATTTTAGTTATTTTGAAAAGCAAATATTTATGTAAATTAAACACAAATTTCTTGATGTTATATCTTCATTTCTAGTGCTTATGTGAAAGCACGTGGTTTCTGCATCAGACCTCTAAGACATGTTTCACTATTAGGTAGGCACCATTAATACGCTTTTCCATGGAACACTAAGGACATTTAAATGTAAGACGCATGAAGAAAATCTAAGAGGAGAGGCCCTTTATAACAGTGTTGTAAGTGATTCATGAGGCAGGTGTTCAGGGTAATATTATTTTGCATTGTAGTAGAAAAGAAGCATTTTGAATCTTAGAAGTAATTTGTTTTACCAGTTACACGTTAAAATAATGAAATACGTGGAGTTTAAAATACTTTTTGAGACAATGTTTGAACTTAATTTATTTTAATGGAATAAAATTGTTTTTTATGTGTTAAGACTGTTTTCAGAGGCATAGACAGGCTCAGAGAGCTGCAGTGATATCCTTAGTGCCCACCTAGTAGCCTGCAGAGTCACCACTGTGTCTTGGAGGAGACAGACACCTACTAAATAGCTGGCCCAGGAACCGTGGATTGGTGGTGAAGTCCTGGTAGGAGCCCAGGAAGGTGGTAAAGGAGAAGATAGCTCAACTTGGAAGTTTGGTACAAGAGGTTCATGCAACTTCTCCCTTGTACATGGTTGGGAGTATCTGCATAATTCCCATCTCAAGGTTTAAGGTAGAGTTTTTATTTATTTATTTATTTTGAGATGGAGTCTCACTCTGTCGCCCAGGCTGGAGTGCAGTGGTGTGCTCTCAGCTCACTGCAAGCTCTGCCTCCCAGGTTCACACCATTCTCCTGCCTCAGCCTCCTGAGTAGCTGGTACTACAGGTGCCCACCACCACGCCCGGCTAATATTTTTGTATTTTTAGTAGAGACGGGATTTCACTATGTTAGCCAGGATGGTCTCAATCTCCTGACCTCATGATCCACCCGCCTCAGCCTCCCAAAGTGCTGGGTTTACAGGCGTGAGCCACTGCACCCAGCCAGAGTAGACTTATTTTTTTATGGAGGGGAACAAGAAGAGACATATGGTCAATGACAGCACTGTGAACCACTGGCAGGTTGGGGGCTGGGGCTTATACTAGGAAGCTCCCATTCTTCAGAGACTTGTGCATGTGGAGTACACAGGTGTCCATGGTGAAGGTTCAAGGCTTCCAAAGTTCTATGTGGGCCAGGTGCAGTGGCTTATGCCTGTAATCCCAGCACTTTGGGAGTCTGAGGTGGCTGGATCACCTGAGGTCAGGAGATCAAGATCAGCCTAGCCAACATGGTGAAACCTTGTCTCTACTATTAATACAAAAAATTAGCCAGGTGTGGCGGCAGGTGCCTGTAATCCCAGCTACTCAGGAGGCTGAGGTAGGATAACTGATTGAACCCAGGAGGTGGAGGTTGCAGTGAACCAAGATCGCACCATTGCACTCCAGCCTAGGTGACAAGAGTGAAACCCCGTCTGAAAAACAAACAAACAAACAAACAACGACAAGAAAGTTTTATGTGGAGGTGGAGAATAATTAAGCCATTAACACCTTCAAGGCATCTTCATGATACTTTGTCATCTGTAGAGCAACAGCACCCATCTATATTAATAGCCTGTATGAAGAGAATTATCTCAGTGAGTCCTCAAAAAATGTCCTTCTTGTAAAGTTGGGAAAACACAGGCTTTGTAATGTCAAATGTCTGCTCAACAGCACATGGATCAGAACTGAGAACCATAAACAGCAAAGGCAGCAAGAAATTTCCTTCAAGCTGCTGGAGGCTCTATCTCCTCCTTACATGGATGGAAAGGGCCTCAAGAAGACTCATTTTCTATTTTAGAGACAGTGCACAGGGCAAGACAGCCTAGGAATACTTTTTTGACTTTAAGCAACACAATTTTTTAACATTAAAAAGAACCTTGCCAAACAGATACAATTACAGACATGACAAGGGGGCAAATGCTGGGAGAGTCCAGGATGGAAGAAAGCCCACTTAAAGGGCCAAGAATCTGAGCAGGTGACTCAGGGAAAACACATGTGTATTAAGCAATTGAACGATGACTTGAAAATTTCAGTCAGAAAACTGGAAATCAACATGAATCAACATGATTTTATTGGCATGGATACCAGATTGGCAAAACATTAAAAGAAAGTTAACATCCAGGAGAATCTGGATTCAGGGAAGCAGCTACATTCAGAAATTGCTGGTGGCAATGTACCTTCCAAAGCCCTTTTGGAAAGTGATCGGTCTGTAGCTATTAAAATTTTACATATGTATATCCTTCCACCAAGTAATCTCCTGGGAGTTTGTCATCTACAAGGGAATAATAATATATCCAATGGGCTGAGTGGTGTCCCCTCCCCAAAGTTCATGTTCTAACACTCAGTGCCTCAGAATGTGACTGTATTTGGACACATGGTCTCCAAAGAGGTTATAGGTTTTGAGTTCGTTAGAGTGGATCCAAATCCAATATGACTGGAGTCCTTATTAGAAGAGGCATTAAGGATGCAGAGATAGAAGTTCAGCCATCTACAAGCCAAGGAGAGAGTTCTCAGAGAAACCATCTGAGCTAACCACTTGTTATTGGATTTCTAGCCTCCAGAATTGTGGGAAATTAAGTTTCTGCTGTTAAAGTCCTTCAGTCTGCAGTGGTGTGTATGGACGCTCTAGCAGATGGTTATAGACTTTTAGGGCACACACAGGATGTTTCCTGAGAAGTGGCTGAAATGGAAATAGAAGATGATCATGTTCAGGCTCCACCTGCATTGCAAGGCTGAACTGCTGAGGAAAATGGCCTCCTTTATGGAATAATATTACATGTGAGGTTGCAGCTCCAGCCCTGATGGGGCTACAGGAATGAATTCTGTGGGATAGCCCATACATAGAGTAGCCTAAACATCCACCCTCCCCTTTTTAGCACTCCTTTTTGTGTAAAAACCTCCCTAGTAAAAGTGTGGGCTTTTAAATCTTAAAGATCTGGCAGGGCAGTGGAGTTGCCTGCTATAGGAAATAACTTGGGTAGGTGTTTAAAACAATATAAATAGGCTGGGCACTGTGGCTCATGCCTGTAATCCTAGCACTTTGGGAGGCTGAGGCAGGTGGATCACCTGAGGTCAGGAGTTCAAGACCAGCCTGGCTAACATGGTGAAACCCTGTCTCTACTAAAAATGCAAAAATTAGCCAGGCGTGGTGGCATGTGCCTGAAATCTCAGCTACCTGGGAGGCTGAGGCAGTAGAATCACTGGAACCCGGGAGGCATAGGTTGCACTGAGCCAAGATCAGGCCGCTGCACTCCAGCCTGGGTGACAGACCAACACTCTGTCTCAAAAAAAAAAAAAAGCCAATATAAATAGTAGCAACATGCAAAGATACTCATGGCCTAGTGTAAACAATACAAAACTATTTTTCTCCTCTTTCTGCAACTATGTGAGCAAGAACTTAGCACCAAACCAAGTTTCTGTTGGTGATGAATGGAGGTCCAATTCTTTTGGGAGGGGACTGTGGGTCACTTAGGTGTGAAAGCCCTTCCACAGGGGCAATGGAGTCTCCATATTTGAGTCTGGGTCCTGGGCCTGCCCTGATCTTCTTGGATTTCTGTCTGAGGTGGCTCCTCTGTTCCTACTGTCACCCCAAACCAGCCGCTGGCCGTGGTTGGTGGCGTGGTGCTCCTGCCCTTTGTCCAAGGAGATGGGATGGTTGAACCTATTACTCATTTCTACTGATCTGCCTGAAGCTCTGCAGGAGAGTGCCCAGAAGCTGGGCCAAGAGGCATCAGTGACCTGCCTGGCTATCTCTGCAGGGGGGAAAGCCCAATTAGAAGTTCTGTTCCCCAGATCAGGTACACGTGAGCTTCTGCATAGACTCCCAGCCGGAGAGAAAAGCAGATTACAGTGTGAAGTCTTGGGGTTAACATCTGAGTAGACAAATTTGTTCTCCAACACTCAACTTCTTATCCTGCCAGCCATGACTTGGGATATGATCCTGGCAGACCCATCAGGCTCCAAACACCTTACCACCTGCTCCTGTCCAGGGAAGGCACCCTCAACTCTTGTTCCCCCAGCACATGGTGCTGGGCAGGGATGTGGGGTTGCCCAGATGGGATCACAGGTGAGGCCTGGCCTGTATAGGTCTGCCCTGAGCTGCCCTGTGTTACCTATGTGTGTCCCCTGCCAAGTGACCTGAGGATCTGTGGATGAGAGCTGAGCCAACGTCTGCATCATTGGAAGATGCCCTCACTTCAAGCCTTCCACAGATGAGAGCCTCAGGAAGTCAAGATATAGCAGTAGAGCATCTTGCTCTTGAGCATCTCCATGAAATTAGCTTGATACAGGGCTGTGTCTAGAATAAGTGTTTCTGGTTACCAGAGTTTTAAGTTCTGGAGGGTCTGACACCAAGAAAGTGAGGTTACTTGAAGGTTCCATCACCTGGGCCCCTTCTTTCAATGCAAGCTGTCCACAGGCCCTGCTGGGGTCCTGACTGCTCACCCTCCTGCCCCGTGTCAACTTCTAGAACTGCCTTAATTGCACATGACATAATCCTTTATATAAAAATGTGTAAGACTTTCACTAAAATACCACTAGAATTAATAAGTTGATCAGTGTCACAAGATACAAGATACACATACAAAATTTTACTTAAAGCAACCAACAATAAAAATAAAATGTATAAATTTGATTTATAATGCTTCAAAAATATTTAGAAAAAGTAATAGAAGTGCAAAAATTTTACACTTATTATTATTTTTTTTTGAGGCAAGGTCTTGCTCTGTCACCCAGGCTGGAGTGCAGTGGTGTGATCACAGCTCACTGCAGCCTCGACCTCCTGGTCTCAATTGATCAACCTGCCTCAGCATCCTCAGTAGCTGGGACTACAGGTGTGTGCTACCATGCCTGACTAATTTTTGTATTTCTTGTAGAGGCTGGGTTTCTCCATGTTGCCTAGGCTGGTCTCCAACTGGGCTCAAGCAATCTGCCTGCTTCTGCCTACTAAAGTGTTAGGATTGTAGGTGGGAGCCACCATGCCTGGCCTACGCTTAATTTTTTTTTTAATGCTGAAAGAAATCAAGATCTGAAATAATTTAAAGGTGTCTAATTTTCAAGAATAAAAATGCTTAATATTTCCAAGATAACAATATCCCACAAATGGACTGAGAAATTCAAGACAATCCCTTCAAATTCACAGCTATTTTTTTTTTGTAGAAATCGACAACTCTCCCCATACCAAAACCGATATAGATATGCACAGGAGACCAAAAGCATGAAACAATCTTGAAGAACAACTGACTTCCACTTTCCAATACAAATTCTTACTGCAGGCTGGGTGCAGTGGCTCACACCTGTAATTCCAGCACTTTGGGAGGCTGAGGGGGGTGCATCACTTAAGGTCAGGTTCAAGACCAAACTGGCCAACATGGTGAAACCCTGTCTCTACTGAAAAAAACAAAAAAACAAAATTAGCCAGGCATGGTGGCAGGCACCTGTAATCCCTGCTACTTGGGAGGCTGAGGCAGGAGAATTGCTTGAACCCGGGAAGTGGAGGTTGCAGTGAGCTGAGATCACACCAATGCACTCTAGCCTGGGTGACAGACTGGGACTCCATCTAAAAAAAATTCTTACAGCAAAGAATAATATCTATTACCCCACTTCCTCCCCATTATTTTCTCTGTCCAGACTTAGAACTACAGGGTAATTTGACCACTCTGTGATATGGCCAGCTGCAGGTTTTTCCCTGCAGGCTTAAACCCAAGCCAGGGTCTCAAACATTCCCAGGCACTGATAAAAATGTTTAGGATGTTGCCCACAGCATTGATAGAAACTAGCCCTGGCCCTAAGCCAAATTTCTTAACCTTTATATAAGCTTCACAACCAGATCCACTCATTGCAGACATACCGGGGTAGAACATCTGTGTTTTGTCCCTTGCAAGGATACACTGCCGTCCCCTCTGTGTGTCTGTTCCTTTAATGCATGCTTTGAACAGACCACTCTGGGCTTCGAGGCTTCTTTCTTTGGAATTCCATCTGCCCCATTTCAGGATGGTTTGGGGCAGTCCCTTGTGGGAACTCCCCTGCTGTCACTTTTGGGGCAACTCCAGCCACTGATTCAGCCTGAGGAAAGAACTGGTGTAGTTGGAATTACTCTAAAGAATGTGCTGGGAGGCCGGGCGCAGGGGCTTACACCTGTAATCCCAGCCCTTTGGGAGGCCAAGGTGGGTGGATCACAAGGTCAGGAGTTCAAGAGCAGCCTGGCCAACCTGGTGAAACCTGGTCTCTACTAAAAATACAAAAATTAGCCGGACATCGTGGCGGGTGCCTGTAATCTCAGCTACTTGGGAGGCTGTGACAGGAGAATCACTTGAACCTTGGAGGTGGAGGTTGCAGTGAGCCCAGATCGCATCACTGCACTTCAGCCTGGGCGACAGAGCAAGACTCTGTCTCAAGAAAAAAAAAAGAGAGAGAGAGAGAGAATGGCGGAAAACAGGACCCTACTGGGGAGATCCCGGGATGACTGCAAGCGCCTATGTGAGGCTCTGTCACCCACTGCCTGATGCCTGCAGGCTGCCCTGTGAGTGCCACAATGCGTGAAAGCTCCAGCAGGCTAGAGGAGGCTGACGCGGGGTTTGAAATTTCCAAGGAGCCCGGAGCTCATCGGGCAGAGAGGTGTTAGGCTGGCCTCTGCCACGGCAGTCCACCAGGGAACAAAGGCTCTGCTGGGGACCAAGAGCAAGGTCCCCAAGTTAGAGGAGGAGGAATGCACCTAGAGGAAGGCCTGCTGCTGCCCACTCTGTCAGTTGCCCCTGTGGAGGTTAAATGGAAGAAAGGCTCTGTGGAGAGGTGCCAGGGGAGCCTGCAGCCTCAGGCCTGCTTCTGAGGGTGGCTTTGGATGGTAGTGGCAGCAGGTGCTCTGGGTCCCATTTTCTTTGGCAGGCAGAGAAAGAGGAAAGAGAAGCTGCCCCACCTGCCGCACACTCACCTCAAGCTCATTGGGGCTCTAGGTGATCTGTGGCGGTAGCTAGACCGTGCTAGGTCTTGAGGGACAGGGCTGAGGGGTGCTGCAGCAGTGGCTGTTTTCGTGTAGACATCAGGCCTGGCCGATACTTGTACCTGTACAGGCCAGGAGTGGAATTTTTGGGGCTGGGGATGGAGTGTGGGTGCCAGTGTGAGGAGCAGGCTGGTCCCGCCACCTCTTCCCTCTCCCAAGAGTGGAGCTAGCACCACAGCCCCTACCATGACAGGAAGGCCAATATTTCTTTCAATGTTTGGCCACTGAAGGGCACCAGAGGCCCCATGTGGCTAGAATGGTCCCTTCAGAGCAAGCAACAAGTTTTGGCTCTGAGGGGCCTACATCTTCCCAATTCTCCAGCACATGCTGGGACAAACACTCTCCTGGGAACTGTCCTTGAGATAACCTTAGACAAGTCCTGTCTCTAGGTCTCAAAAGCCATGCTTTGCGGGGAAGCCAAATGGAAGCCAGTGACATTATCCCACACAAGAGGACTGGTGTATATCAAACAATGTCGCCTCCCAGGAGGGAACAGGACATCATAACTTTTTTTTTTTTTTAACAGAGTCTCGCTCTGTCACCCAGACTGTAGTGTAGTGGCACAATCTTGGCTCACTGCAACCTCTGCTTCTCAGGTTCAAGAGATTCTCTTGCCTCAGACTCCTGAGTAACTGGGATTACAGTCAAGCGCCATGACGTTGGCTAATTTTTGTATTTTTAGTAGAGATGGGCTTTCACCATATTGACCAGGCTGGTCTAGACCTCCTGACCTCAAGTGATCCGCCCACCTCAGCTTCCCAAAGCACTGGGATTACAGGCATAAGCCACCGTGCCTGACCTGAGATCATGGCTTCTCTTCAGGACTTGGAGAGGATGAGGACTGCATGTCTGCACAGAGCCCATAAAACAGCTTTGTGTGGTTGGTGCCAAAGCCTGATGGCACCTGGAGTATGACAGTTGATTCCTGGGATATTATGACAGTTGATCACTGATTATTGGGAACTGAATAAGGTGACTCTGGCCATGCATGCTGCTGTCCCCCAAATGGCTCAAATCCTGGAAAAACTAAATACTTGCTCAGGTCCATGGCATACTGTCTTGAATTTGGCACATGCTTTCTGCAGCATACCCTTAGATCCAAAGTCCCAGGACCATTTTGCCTTCAACTGAGAGGACCAACAATGTGCTTTTTGGTTGCTCCCAGAGAAATTTACACAGCCCAACTATCTGACATGGTTTAGAGTGATGTGAGACATTTTGGAGTGATGTGCCCGACATTCTCTGGGAAAACCATATGGATAATGTTATTCTAACCTCTACAGATTGAAGTCTTTTGCAGAAACCTCCCCAGAAACTCCTAGGGTATTTACAATCCAGAGGATGGGCCAGTCATGCCCAGAAAGTCCAGGGACCAGGGGGCACCATAACATTACTGGGCATGGTCAGGTTAAGTAAGACCCAGGTTTTGCCAACAGCTGTGACTGTCAAAATCCAGACATACCCACAGGCATCTGTATAGTTTGGATCTGTGTCCCTGCCTGAATCTCAAATCTAATTATAATCTGCAGAGGTGAGGCCTGGTGGGAGGTGGTTGGATCATGGAGGTGGTCCCTCATGAATGGCTTAGCACCATCCCCTCTGTGCTGTTCTTGTGATACTGAAAGCTCTCACAAGATCTAGTTGTTTAAAAGTGTGTTGGCCAGGTGCAGTGGCTCACGCATGTAGTCTCAGCACTTTGGGAGGCCGAGGCAGGCAGATAATGAGGTCAGGAGATCGAGACAATCTTGGCTAACATGGTGAAACCTCATCTCTACTAAAAATACAAAAATTAGCCGGGCGTCGTGGCACATGCCTGTAGTCCCAACTACTTGGGAGACTAGGCACTGGTGAGAGTCAGGAGAATCACTTGAACCCAGGAGGTGAAGGTTGCAGTGAGCCGAGATCGCACCACTGCACTCCAGCCTGGGCGACAGAGTGAGACTCTGTTTCAAAAAAAAGTATGTAGCACCTCTCCCCTCTCTCTCTTGTTCCTGTTCCAGTCATGTAAGATGTGCCTGCCTGCTTCCTTTTCCCCTTCCACCATGATTTTAAGCTCCCTAAGGCCAGCAGTGTGAGCATAGACTAATATACCTTGTTTTATGAAAGGGCTGTATCTGCAAAGGGATCCCCAACACAGAAGGAGTCAGGAAACCAAAGAATGAGACAGACAAATCCGGTTTGTCAGTAAAGGGTAATTTATTGGGGGCAGTTTGTGGTCAGAAGCATGGTCTTGAGTGGTAGCAAGACAGGTAGTTCCCCAGGCTGTTACTGCCAAGATTTAGGGCTTACTTAGTATAGGAAAATGGTAAATATGCACCGTAGGAAAGGGCAGGACATTTAAGGTCAGCCTTCCAGAAAGAGAATGAGGTGCTCATCGTAGCCTGTAGTTTGTGTGATGACATATAGGTTGCTTTGACCTAAGAAGATTTTCAGTAAGTATGTACTCTTACGCAAGAAACAGTAGATCAAGTAGAAATCTTAAAGGCATTCCCAGAACTGGGGTTAATTCAAAGTCAACATGGTGGATTCACATCCAAGATGGAGCTGCTTTAGCCTCCACAGAGCTCCTTCCCCAGACCCATGGAGCCCTTAGGGTTTAGAGGACCAGCGTAGAAATTCTCATCCAGGCAGTTTCTTCCTTTTGGTTCTCAAAAGGGAATTGAATGTACACATCTGCTTATTATTCTCAAATAATTTCCTCTTTCACCTTATTATTTCTCAAATCTTTCCTTCTTTTCCCTCTCCACAGAAAAAGTTCCAGAAAATTTAAAAATCTTTTCAGAAAAGACAGTACACTGAGCAGGATTTGCACAAGGAAAAGTAGAGACGGGAGATGGGAGTCAAGTGTTTTGGGGGGTAGAGAAAAAGATTAGGCTGGAAGGTGTACTGGGCCAGGTGTAGGGGTGTTCAGACCTGCGTGTGTGTGTGTGTGTTTGTGTGTGTGTGTGTGGTGTGTGTAACATTCTCACTGAAGGTTTACTTGAAAAACTCCAGCCCTGTCTAGCCTGTATTAACGGAAAGATGTGTGTTTGCCCATGGGCAGGTGAGGGGCTTGGGGGCAGGAGACCCCGGAATGGGACGTAGTGGTGGCAGCTGGGCTGTTTGGCAGGCGGGATGAGCTGCAGAAGGAGCAGGGCTCTGGTTCCCATGCTCGTCCATCCTGCTGGCATGGAGCCACCTCCAGGCTGTGGGGTGGGTGTGGTAGGTGGGGCTTCCTTCCTTCCCCAAACTAGCCCAGCAATTCCCCAGGAAGCCAGGCCTCTGCTACCGCTTCTTTCTGCACCTCTACAGGGAGAGTCATCCTGTCTGCACCAAGGATGGGGACAGCAGAGGAATCTCACAGGCCAGGTGGGTCTCAATGGGTAAACGGGGGGTGAACATATATGTGTTTGCTGTGGCTCCCCACTCTGTCATTGGCAGACACTGCTAATCAGTCAGTCACAGGATTCTCACCAGTGCCCAGTGAGCACTACCAATAGCTCCAGATGGTTTATAAGTATCTGGAGACTCTTGCATTGCCTGTGGATCCTTCCTGACCAGATCTTAGAATCTTCCCTGGAAATGAGGAAGTGGCCTGTCACCACCCAATACCTTAGGAAGACCCTGCCCTGTCAGTCAGAGATGGCATCTTGGGTGACCACTCCCTGAGTGGAGGAAGAGAGGGTCCTGTGCAGGGAGTTTCCTTGGTGGATCATGGGTAAGTGATGGCTTTGGTCTGACATAAAGCCTGGTGTGTGGAGCACAGATTCCAGTGGGGCTGGGACAAGCAGGTGCTGCTCAACCAGGCCTCCAAATACACCGTGTCCCCCTCCCACCATAGCTGAGCCTGGATGGGAATGTGGACACCCCATAGATTCCAGAGGATGGGACCCTGGTCAGACCCTGGTCAGTGGTGGTCCTGGGGTGTGGGGTAAAGGCAGCTGGGACAGGGCCTCCAGGTGTGGGAGGAGCCAGCCTCTCCTGTGAGGCCGTGGGCAAGTCTCTGCCCTCTTTGGGCCTCTGTTTCCTCATCTGGCAAATGTACAAATGATGAGCCGGTTGTGCAGCCCCCACAGGGTCATGATGGGGTTCGGGGAGGACGGGAATTTGAGGGTGCTTGTGCCTGGCTCTTCCCATGAAGGGTGATGGTGACAGCAATGCTGAGAGCCACATGAAACCGAGTCCTCAGGAGGCCCTGTGAGGAAGGTGTGGTTCCCATCACACTTCCCTGACAAGAGGGAATTACGATCTTCAGACTCAAGATAAATATGGGGTTTGTTTCAAGTCCATGGAGCTCCACAGTTCTTTTAAGAGGTGAGAGCCTAGCAGATTGATCTAGCGGATTGACAGAGGGTGGGCGGAGACTCTGTCTTGTGGTCACCTTCAGACAGCCTGTGGCCACGGGTCCCTGGTCAGCAGCAGGCCCTGCCGAATGGGAGCCCTGGGCAGGCACTGGGAGGGAGGCCTGAGGTGTGGCTCCTGGAGCCTCACAGCTGCTGCCCTGTCCTAGAGCTACAACCTGTCCTGCTGCTGAGCCCCATCCCCGTAGGGCAGCCATGACCTCAAGGCCAAGAAGACCAGGCCATGAAGAATCTCAGGCCCACTGAGTGCCTGGTGGCAGGGGCAGAGTGCCTCAGGGTTCAGTGAAGTTTGGGCTGAGCGTGTGCTCTGGGAGCCAGACAGCTGCACAGGGTTCCCAGCTCCACCGTGACCAGCCCTGTGACTGGGGCAGGGCACTCACTCCTGTGGTACTTGACCATTATTGTCATAAATTTAATGTGTCTGTCCAATCCTTTTCACTTTTTATCTCTCTTCCTCTATAATCACCATGTACTACTGATCTCTGTTAGTGATTGTGTTCAAATGAATAAACATATGTTAAATAGTGTGTATTGTACTTCCTCATGATTTCTTCACTATAGTGTATGACTCCACTCATACAAGGTACTTAGAATAGTTAAGTTTACAGAAACACAAAGTAGAAGAGTGGTTCCTGGGGCTACAGGAAGGTAGGTGAGATGTTTAACGGGTACAGAGTTTTAGTTTTGCAAGATGAAAAACACCCCCTATAAATGTGGAGGATGCTCGTAAAACCGTGTGAATGTGCTTAATTCCTTTGACCTGCACTCTCAAAAATTGTTAAAATGAAAAAAAAAATTGTTGACCAGGTGCAGTGGCTCATGCCTGTAATCCCAGCACTTAGGGAGGCAGAGGTGGGTGGATCACCTGAGGTCAGGAGTTCAAGACCAGCTTGGCCAACATGGTGAAGCCCCGTCTCTAGTAAGGATACAAAAATTAGCCAGGTGTGGTGGTGCATGCCTCTAATCCCAGCTACTCGGGAGGCTAAGGCAGAAGAATTGCTTGAACCCAGGAGGTGAAGGTTGCAGTGAACCAACATTGCACCACTGCACTCCAGCCTGAGAAACAGAGCAAGACTCTGTCTCAAAAAAAGAAACAAAAATCCCAGCAACAACAAAAAAACCAAACTATAGCTATCTGCCATGACATGAATGAATATCACAAATATAATGTATAAAAGTAAGTAGATGTAACAGTATACATACTATATAATTTTATTTATACAAAATCCAGTAAGCAGAAAAAAATGAGGTCCTGGTTTTCAGTAATACTGGAGTAGCTTGTTGAATTAACGCAGATTATAATGAAGACACCTTAATAATATATTATATATATATTTTTTAATGGAGTCTCACTGTCACAAAGACAGGAGTGCAGTGGTGTGATCTCAGCTCACTGCAACCTCCGCCTCCTGGGTTCAAGCGATTCTCCTGCCTCAGCCTCCCAAGTAGCTGGGACTACGGGCGCATGCCACCATGCCCGGCTAATTTTTGTATTTTTAGTAGAGATGGGGTTTCACCATGTAGGCCAGTCTGGTCTTGAACTCCTGACCTCATGATCCGCCCACCTCGGCCTCCCAAAGTGCTGGGATTACAGGCGTGAGCCACTGCACCCAGCCTATATTGTACATTGTTATAGAAACACATCTGTATAATACAAATATGACCTATGTGTAAGAACTAAATGAGGATTTCAGCTGTGCCCACTGTGGGGGAGATAGGTATTGAAGTTTAAATTCAGCCCAATTAAAACCGTTTGTAAACAGTAAGTTCGCTTTTCAAAGCTACACAACAGAATTGAGAGTCTCTATAATGATTCTTTACAGTTTTGTTCACAACTTTAAAATTCATTTAGACATGTGAGGAAACACAAAAATATAATCCATACACAATTTAAAAAGCAGGCAGTAGATGTGATCCTAAGATATTCAAGGTGTTATAATTCAGGATGTTTAAAGGCAGCTATTATAAATCTGTTCATGGGGGTAAAGGAAAATATTTTAAGAGAACCTCAGCAAAGAAATGGAAATTATGAAACAATAGGAAGATAAGGAAATTTAAAAAATACTTTTGAGCTTATTCAAAGATTAGAAACAGAAGACAGAGGAATAGAAATTGCCCATTCTGAATAAAAGAGAGAAAAAGCTTAAAGAAAATGAAGAGTCTTAGAGATCTGTAGAGTGATTGAGTCCAATTTGGAGAGGGGACAGAAAAATTAAATGAGGTACAAAGTAAATCACCAACTAATAGCTAAAAACTTCCAGAAATTGGTCAAACCCCCCAGTTTTTATACCCAACATGTCAACAAACCCCTCCAAAATATATAAATAAAACCATACCAAGGCCATATGGTGATTTAGGAGACTGGCAAGGCAGAGCTTTCTGTTGACTTGCTGTGATTTCTAATTTTAACTACTTAGAAGAATGAAAAATAGGTTCTCCTTAGAGTTTCTTTTTTTCTTGGAGAAAAAAAGTATTAAAGGCAGATGACTTTCCAGCTTTCTCTTAAATTTCCAGTGTCTTACTCTGGAAATTATTTGAATTTGTTTCTTCCAAATCCTGCAGTAATATTGATGCTCCAGAAAGGCGTCCCAGGGAGATTCTGCTCTTGTGCATCCATCCTGCACAGAGCTGAGGCTGTGCCTCCTCTAGTTTCATTAGCGTTTAGTCGTGGGTTACTTCGAGTTAATCTAGAAAACTAAATGTTAAAATGGATTCAGGCCAGGTGCGGTAGCTCACGCCTGTAATCCCAGCACTTTAGGAGCCCGAGGTGGGCAGATCACTTGAGGTCAGGAGTTCGAGACCAGACTGGCAAAAATGGCAAAACCCCATCTGTACTAAAAATACAAAAATTAGCCGGGTGTGGTGGCAGGTGCCTGTAATTTCAGCTACTGGGAAGGCTGAGGCAGGAGAATCGCTTGAACACGGGAGGCGGAGGTTGCAGTGACCCTGGATTCAGTCACCACACTACAACCTGGGCTACAGAGGGAGACTCCATCTCAAAAAACGAAAAAGAAAAATGGATTCAAAGAATTATCACTGTTAAGTTCCAACAGGAAATTACTAAACGTGGTTCCAAAGGAATATTTAAAAAGGGAAATTGTTTCCAAGAAAGTCCTATTTACAGCAGAAACACAGACACTGTTCGTGACCTCACTACACAAACTTCCGTCATGTGTTGGGAGGGACTAAGGGGCTCTCTGGTCCTGCACCTGCATTAATTACCTCCAGGAGGTCCACACTAGGACCCCGAGGCTTGGGAACCAGCCTGGGTCAGGGGCAGAGAAGTGGTGAATGCGGCTCCAAGGGGCATTCCTGGGGTGCAGAGGAGGATTTGTGATAGCCCAGAGGATAGAGGAAATGGTGGCTTTGAAAAGGCAAGTGCCAGGTTATCAGGAACCATGTATCTCCATTTCTGGCAGTGAACTGACGGTTTCAGACACTCATGAGAAAGCGTCCCACGTGGAATGCCAAGAAGTCGGAGAACTGTCAGACATCTGGCCGTTAGCCACAGTCCTACGCAGGGGCTACACTGCGCATGTCCGAAGGGGCGTGTCAGGGGTGGGGCGAGGAGGAGGTGCCGTTCCCATGGAGAGACGGTGCCGAGGGAAGGGGCGGGGCGAGGAGAAGGGGCGGAACCGAGGGAAGAGGCGGGGCGAGTCCAGCTCCAGGAGGAGGAGCGTTACTATGGGAACCTTGACAGGTTTGTGAGCAGCTCCCCGTCCCCTGCTGCTCCGTGAGGAATCAAACTTCTGGCACTGACGAAGCATGAAGCCAGCATCTTAGGGGTAGGTAGTGACATAATTACAAGATACGATCAGCCGCCCTGGTCCCGCTGTCGCCTGGCAGACAGGAGAGGTTTGGGAACAACCAGGCTCCCCTTGGCATGGCAGAACTGCTCTGGACACAGGGAGGTGTGGATTGGTGGGCGGGAGCTACGCCTGGCATACTGGGAGTTGTCGCCTTTGATTAGCTTCCAGTTTTTTCTTTTTTTTTTTCTTTTTTTATTATTATACTTTAGGTTTTAGGGTACATGTGCACAATGTGCAGGTTTGTTAAATATGTATCCATGTGCCATGTTGTTTTGCTGCACCCATTAACTCATCATTTAGCATTAGGTATAGCTTCCAGTTTTTTCATCACAGGGCGACTGGATTACAATCCCAGCCAGCATGAACAGGAGGCGGCGCGCAGTCCTGAAGGCGAAGTCCGGCTGTGCCGGCCTTGCTGTGCATGCTGGGAGCTGTATGTAGTCTCTTCACCGCTCCCGTCCTTTCAAGAGCTTCGGGACTACAATCCTAGCATGCCCCAGGCTCGGGAGCTGGGCGAAGTTCTCGGCGGGAGGAGCGAAGCGGCGCGCGTCTGGCCAGGCACGCTGGAAAGGGTAGCTCTTAACGGTTCCCCGCCCGTTGGTGGCAAGGCGGCTGGACTGGAATCCCAGCTGGCGACATGGAGGAGGCGGGCAGCCCAGGAGGGTTGGGCAGGGCAGTGTGGACCTCGCCGCTTCCACAGCGATGCTGGCTACTGATCTCAGGCACCTCCTTGCCATGGGAAGTGAGTCCGGAGGGGGACAGAAGGCGCAGGTCCAGGCTGGGCAGTGAGGAGGGCATGACGCCCCAAAGTGCACCTCGCCCTTGTCCAACTCGGACGGGTGTGGTCCTCACCCCACTTCCCGCTGCTCGGCTGAATTCCCTCTCCCACCTGCACCCGGGGTCTTTCCTGGGCATCGCGCCTCCTCCAGCCCAGGGAGCCGCCTGCTTTCCTAAGCTGCTGTGGGAACTGGCCTGAGGTCCAGGCGCTGTCCATTGTGCCGCTGCCCTCTTTTCTCTCCAGCCAGAGCGCAGTGCAGCCACTATGGGGAGAAATCCGCCGCCTGACCTGCCAGTGCACAAGTTCAAAACTTTGCAGGGGGTGACATGGCCTGTGGCTTCGTGAAAACGTCACCCTCACCAGCACCTTTTTCACAGATGTTGAGGCGGCAGAGAGGGTCATTACTGGTTTACACAGGAGATGCTAAAATCCGAGGAGAAAATTTCACTTCCCAGGCGTGTGTCTCTGGTGCGCCATTTTTCACCAACCCATTTGGTGGAAAGTCCCCCAAATAGCTACCTAAAGATAAAGATGGTTTAGGCATTTTCATTGGCACATCATTGGCCTCATCTCAACTGAGGCCTGACTGGGCACTGTCTCAAAGACACAGATGGCAACCTGATCCTCAAGAACAGGTAGTGCTCCAGCTTTGTGGGAGCGACTTTCAAGGTGTGGACCACTTGGGGAGTCTTTGAAACTCCTTAGTCTTCACATCTTTGCTTTGAATAGAAAGCTGATCACCCCCGGCACTCACGCTGGTACCTTTACTCTCTCAGGCTGATCTGTTGAATTTTTCTGTCTAGACAATGGAAACTTCTGGAAGCACTTCTAGTTTCGTGTAGCTTCCTAATAATTGATGTCGCTAAATTCCATATGTCCTCAGGGACAGTTGCTTTGATTCTGGAATGGCGCCAGCTTTTATGTTTTTATGTCTAATCCGTAAAAACCAAGGTGTTAATCTACATGAAAATAAGACCTTGTTCATATCGCACATTCCAACATGCTTCATTTGTGATTCCTGAGTGAGGGTTACTATAAATAAAAACCCCTAAAAACCCGGTCATGGATATTGACACTGTTATTGTACTTTGTGAATAATTTACTCCTTCAGGATCAGTTACAGATGGGCTCATCAGCACCTTTGTAAATAAAGGAACAAGAACCATGCGGCATCTATGGACGTGGCAAGATGAAGTATAGGGAGACCACAGCACATCAGCTCTTCCCTTGTTTTCAGTAGAGTCTGTGGGGTCAAGTACCTGTATTCCTCCCCCATTCCTCAATATTCTCATTCTACTCCTGAGTATTCCCTCGTTAGGTGGGAGTTTCTAAATACACTTGTCTGCAAGTGTTGGTGGGGATGTTGCAACGTGAGGGCATCCATCATCCATCACCTTAAAGGTGAAGGGAGAGGATTTTGTGATTTGTGTTCAAGAGGCACTGCTGTTGTTCCTGTGACTGCAACAACAGGTGATCTCAGCTGTCCCCAGCAGCTGCCTCACAAGATTGGTCCTGATGCAGCCACAGCTGCTGTTCACAGAGCCAGGAGCTCCTTGCAGTTTGGTGTGTTCTGCTGAGATTTGTGTCTCCGACCCTCCTCTGCTCACTCCATTCCTGGTAGTATCTGCTCAGTTGTCTGGTTTGTTCCAGTGTTTCCTGGGAGCCTGTTGTGTAACTGCATTTCAGAGGATCTTTGGGGATTCCACCCTCACTACACCAGTCACTCTACACTGGCCATGCACTTAGCTTCTTGGGGCCCCGTATAATGTCCTCTTCAGTGGAGCTGTGAAGAGTTCTATTTAGGGATAGATCTCATTCTCACGTGCTCAGGCTGCTTAGAAAGCTGATCATCTCCTCTTTGGACACATGAACATTATTTCTTTTGTGTATTTTGAAATCTGATGCTGGTTTTTTTTTGTTTCTTGTTTGTTTGTTTGTTTGTTTGAGACAGAGTCTCCCTCTGTTGCCCAGGCTGGAGTGCAGTGGTGCAATCTCGGCTCACTGCAAGCTCTGCCTCCCGGGTTCATGCCATCCTCCTGCCTCAGC
Source organism: Nomascus leucogenys (assembly GCF_006542625.1). Taxonomy (NCBI): domain Eukaryota; kingdom Metazoa; phylum Chordata; class Mammalia; order Primates; family Hylobatidae; genus Nomascus; species Nomascus leucogenys. The sequence goes on along the minus strand of NC_044397.1, from coordinate 49,696,993 downwards.
CTCCTGAGTAGCTGGGACTACAGGCACCCACCACCACACCCAGCTAATTTTTTGTCTTTTTAGTAGAGACGGGGTTTCACCGTGTTAGCCAGTATGGTCTCGATCTCCTGACCTCATGATCCGTCCATCTCAGCCTCCCAAAGTGCTGGGATTACAGGCGTGAGCCACCGCACCCGGCCTGTTTGTTTTTAAATAAAGTGGATTCTTGCATTAACAGTCACTTTTAGATATCTTTGTGAATTTAACTCTGGCAACAACTTCATGATGTTGGCATGCGATCCCCATTTCATAAGTGAGGAAACTGACACTCAGAGAGGTAGAGTAGCTTTATTTACTTCACACAAGCTTTTCATGAATTTCAAGTCTCAACCTAGAAGTCTTCCTCTAAGGTGTGATTATGGCATATTCCAGTTTGTGGTTTTCTGCCAGCATCCTGAAGGGGTCCACATCTCATTAGGACTCCATTTTCTTCTTAATGACAGGAAACTTGCAGAAACAGGCCTTTGGCTGGGGAGAGCACTTGCTGGCACTTGGCCTTCCCTGTCTTCCGCCTTCCCCTTGTCAGGGCGTAGATTTGATTTGAGGTGATTTGAGGGAGCTGGAGCAGCGGTAGATCCCGACCAGCACTCACCTGGAATGCTTGTTGATATGTAAAGATAACACCCACTCTCTTTTTGAGGTGTGTTTTTTTTTTGTTCTAATTATTCCTCTGGGCCTTCTCTTCCAGGTTTGTGCTGTGTACTAACATGCAATGCAAATACTGATGAAAACAAAACTATTGCTCTCCTACCAGATGGTAACAATGCTTATATTTTTCCTCTTTTTCTAATTATAAAATAAATGCATGCTGTTTTAAGAATGTCAGATCATAGAGATATTTATGTAGTGAAAGTCTCCCATGTCTTCCTCTTCCTTCCAAACTCACTCCCGTCTTAGAAGGAATTATTATAGCTTGGTGTTTATTCTTCTGGATGTTTTCCATAAATTTATAAATACATATAAAGTTGGCCAGGTGTGGTGGCTCAGGCCTGTAATCCCAACACTTTGGGAGGCTGAGTGGGAGGGATCCCTTGAGCTCAGGAGTTTGAGGCTGCAGTGAGCTGTGATCACGCCACTGCACTCCCGTCTGGGTGACAGAGTGAGACCCTGCCTCCAGAAAAAAAAAAGAGAGATATATACATATACAGTTTTTGAACACAAATTATATCATACTATATTGTTTTTATTTTGTTATTTCACAAGCAGTATATCACTTACATTATTCCAAATAAGTGCATGAGATTCTAACTCTCTATTTTTAATGTCTTAAATGTATTCCAAGGAATGGGTATACAATATTTGTTTCACTGTTTATTTTTTGATAGAAATTTAGATTGTTTCTAGTTTCATCATTGTTAAAAAATGCAGCAATAAGATTCTTGTACATAATTTATTACACTGATAACTAACTGTTCAGTTTATCTTGCCCTCTTTTAGTCAGAGAATATGTCATGAGTTTAATATTTATTTTATGATTTGTTTCATAGGGAAATTAATGTTATGACTGGATAAATTCAAGGTTGTCTCTCTCTATATTCTGATGGAAAAGCGTGGAGTTTAGAAGCATTGCTCACCCCTTCAGTTTCTAACAAGTCAGAATTCTCATAGCAATTTAAATTTAAATGTTTGAATTACCTCTCCTCCCCTGGTTCAGAGTAAGTACGTTGTTTTTCTGTTTGTAAAACTTCTGACTCCTGCTTTTTTCAGTTGGGCTTTAGAGAGGATAACTCCCATATTGCTGTTGTACCTATTTCTCTTCAGCATCTGGCTGCATGTGATAAAGATCATAGAATTAGACCTGGTCCTGTATGTATTTTGGCACCAAAAATTCAAAGTAATCAACTCAAGATAGGAGTCTACAACTTTAATTCTTAATAAAAGATTTCCTTTGATTTCCCCAAATCTTTATGATTCCTGGAAGAAATTCACCCATGGGTGAAGCATGTGGCTCTGTTGAATAATGTTTTGTTGGGATTTCCACACCGAGTTTCATGAGGCATACTGTTTTACAGGGTTTTTGTTTTTTTTTTTTTTTTTGGTACTGCCTTTCTCTGATTCTATTGGAGAGTAATACTAGCTTTGTGAAATATATTGGGAAATGTTCCCTCTTCTACTTTTGGACAATATTAAACTCATAATGACAAGTTTTCTTGTGAAAATGCTCCGAAAAAAATGTAAGATGGCCAGTCACGGTGGCTCACACCTGTAATTCCAGCACTTTGGGAGGCCGAGGCAGGCAGATCACGAGGTCAGGAGTTCGTGACCAGCCTGACCGACATAGTGAAACTCTGTCTCTACCAAAAATACAAAAATTAGCTGGGGATGGTGGTGCGTGCCTGTAATCCCAGCTACTCAGGAGGCTGAGGCAGGAGAATCACTTGAACCCAGGAGGCAGAGGTTGCAGTGAGCCGAGATTGCGCCACTGCACTATAGCCTGGGTGACATAGAAAGACTCCGTCTCAAAAAAAAAAAAAAAAAAAAAAAGTAGGGTGCTGTTTTCCTTTTGTACTGGGTAATATTATTTATCTTGATTGGTATTTACCCATATACATGCCAATGGTTCAATGAGCCCCTGTCTTCTACTCGCCAATCTTACCCCTACCTCAGCCCCTCCTCCCTACTTTCTGGTACTCAGCCATGTTTTTCTCTCCTCACATTCTCAACCCTGTCTCCTTAACGTGTGGACTTCCATGCTTTTCCTATATCCTCCCACCATGCACTGCCAGGAGGCTCTGCAGGCTCTAAGCTGGGGCAGCAACACGGTCCCCTCTCTTGGTTTCGGCCTCCAGACCTCAGTCCTATGCTCCTTGCAGATGCTTCTAGTGTTTGGAAACATCTGGTTCATGTGGTTGGTCTGGCTTCCTATGTGTTTGGTGACATAGGGAGTCTGTTTCTTGCTCTTCCACCATACAGAGAGGGCAAAACTCTGAATTGATTTTGAAATAAATTCTTGGTTATCTCTTTTGGACTGAAATAAATTGACTATTACTTTGTGATGACATAAATATTGTAGCTTAGTTTGTGGTAGTTAGAATTTCATGTGTATTTATTGTTTCACAGGCCATGCCACCATGCGCAGCTAATGTTTTTTTGTTTGGCAGAGGCATGGTCTCACTCTGTGGCCCAGGCTAGTTTCCAATTCCTAGGTTCATGCAGTTCTCCCACCTTGGCCTCCCAAAGCACTGGGATTACAGGCATGAGCCACTGTGCTTGGCCAATAGTTAAAATTTTAGATGATTATGTACAGTATTGTGATTAGCCATATTTAACTTATTCACAGACAAGGCTTTAATAAAAATTACTTCATGTTACTATATTTTTCTTTAATTTTTTTTCAAATTAGTTTTCTTTATTTTTCTCTAATCTTTTTGTTCTAGCCTCAGTCACTTTTACCCTGTGTTTCCATCCTGGTCAGCAGAGGCAGCTCCATGGATGATGGGCCTGTGGCTCTGTGTACTTGGGGCTCTTACCGAGGAAGACTTTGTGACCAGGAGGGGGCCACAGGCCTCTTTTCAGGACAGATCACCTGTGCCTAAAACAAAGGAAGAGCCCTTCCAGGCCAGGAGTACTTAGCCAAAATCTTTTTGCTTTTGAGGTTTCTTTTCGTTGATTTTGTTGTTGTTGTTGTTGCTGTTGTTGTTTTCTGAGACAGGGTCTCACTCTGTTGCCTAAGCTGGAGTGCAGTGGGGTGATCTTGGCTCACTGCAATCTCTGCCTCCATGGTTCAAATGACTCTCTTGCCTCAGCCTCTCAAGTAGCTGGGTTTACAGGTTCACACCACCATGCCCCGATAATTTTTGTATTTTTAATAGAGATGGGGTTTTGCCATGTTGGCCAGGCTGGTCTTGAACTCCCGACCTCAGGTGATCCGCCTGCCTTGGCCTCCGAAAGTGCTGGGATTAAGGGCATTAGCCACCATGCCCGGCGAGTTTTTGAGTCTTTATCCATCACTGGACACAATAAATATCCAGACACACAGATGTTTCCCAACATGTCTATGCATTTAGAGATTGGACATTTCTTTTTCTAGTGATCCTGGTTCTTGACCTTCTCACTTAGGGTTTTGTCATCTCCCAGCAGCAGACGCAAGGTCTCTTTAAGCCCTGTGAATGTAGAGGGAGGGTCTCTGAAAAGCACCAAGTATACACTGTATTTCAAGGTGCATTCACATTTCTCTGTCTCTTCCAGGCCAGGTCTTGGAGAGACCAGGAAGCCAAGAGTTTCCTCCAAGAATGGAGATTCCTTGGGAGCAAGGTGTGCCTTGAGTAAAGAAAGATGAATCACATGTGGTCAAAGGCAGTTGTCCAGGGTCTCAAGAACAGCAGCCCCGAGCCAGAAAGAAGAGCTGGGGCTGCTGGGATTGTGGGGGTCCTCTCTCCCACCTAAAAAGCTACTACTGCCTGCCGACCCTCTCAAGAGGAGACCTCTCTGGGCTCCAGCACCTAAAACAGACAAAACTGGGAGGATGGTTCTCTCTTCTGTGTCACACATGTCCTAGAGAAAACCTGTGTATCTGAATGACCAAAGAAAACGATGAGAAAAAATGCAAAATCTGTGCCAGGTCATTCAGTGTCTGGCTGGGGCTGTGTGGTACACATGCATTCCAAGACTGAAGGGTGCTGAGCCTGCAGAAAATGTCCGTCAGACCTGTGTCTCACACGTGGAGTATGACTGCCCATCCAGGTTCATGATGCAGAATTGTCTTTAAAAGACCACTGCAGGTATGGAGAGAGGGATTTCTAACCCTAATAGAACATGACCAGCTGTCCTGCTGGGGAAAGCCGCATGCACCAGTGACATGCTGCCTAAACTGGCCCAGACCACACTCTACTACCTAAGGAATAAGCCCCACATTTGCTCTTTATGGGTAAAGGGAGAGGGTGAGAGAGGAGAGGAGTGTCCGCACAGACATGAGAAGACTGCAGATCCAGATGACCCCCTTGCTGATCAGAATATTAAAGACCGATATGCGGAAACAATGACCCCGTAGCAGATAAGCTTCTAGAGCAGGCTTCAACCATGCTTCATCTAGACCCACTGGCAGAGAAGTCTGTCTGCCATCTATGTTGATGGTCTGGGGGATACCATTTCTGAGACAGATTTAAGAAATGATCTCTACCTGTTGGTGAGATCCGGATGGTCACTGTAATGCAGAGACAGCAGTGTGCTCTCATCAGCCTTCCACAGGGCAGGCTGCGGAAATGGCCACTGAGAAGTCCTTTTGTAAATTGATTGTCCATGGCTGCAGACTCACCGTCAAATGGGGGAAGATTCCAAGCCCTCAAGGAAAAGGAGAAAGAGAAGGACAGAACGGCAGACTCTGGGATTCTGCCAGAGCCTACTTCAGGGCTGCCAGGAGCTCCTCCTCCTGCTGCAGCTCTGGTCCCCACCTTGGAGCCTCCTTCCAAGGAGTGAGACTACCTTTCTGACTTTTTCTGACCGTAGATACCTTTTCTGACTATTTCTGTCCTTTGGCACCTGCTGAGGACGGCAGACCCAGGGATCGGAGCTCCTGGGCCCATTCTTGAGCAGCTTCTTCTTGATCGTGCAATTTGAAGTCGTTCTTGTGCGATGGAAGCAGGGCCCCAGGACAACCCAATATATCAATGGTCTCTGGCCTGTGCCCCACTGATGGTCAGATGGTGGCCACTCAGGGTGCGGGGGTCCAGCCATCGCTGCTTCCTTGAGTTGAAGAGGTTGGAGGCTGGTCCACTTGCTCCTATCCTACCCTCGGTGATGTGGATAGTTGCTCTTTGAGCCTGGTAACATCACTGGCTTGGCCCTGCCAGGCATGCCCTGCCTTGTGGGGGCCCTGTGTACCCACACACTGCTTTAAGGGGCTTGCCCTTCCCTGGGCCAAATTCTAGTTTTGGCCAGTGCCCCAGGAAGCTCAGTCCCCTCTTTTGTTATCTTGGCTATTTCTGTGGCACCCACGGCTCGCCTGGGTCCCTATTCTCCCAGGGCTTAGGCTGGGCTGGGCATCTGTAGGTCTGGGATGTTTGCCCTGTGAGGGAGGCTCTGTCACACAAGTGGGCAGGCATGGGGACATGTGACAGGCTGCTGGCTGGCTGGGGCTCTGCAGATGCCACAATCCCCCTCCCCTCCAGCAGCCTCTGAGTCCAGCTTCCGCATTGACACTGATTTCACCCAGCTCAGGAGCTGCCTAGGGTTGTCTGGGTGCTGTCTTGGCTCCTTTAAGGCTGTGCTGGTCAGTGGCCCATGAGAAAGGTGAGATCCAGGTGCCACCATGGAAGGGGAGTGTCTATGGCCCTACTGCTGGGTTTTCAGTGGGCTGGGCAACACCTGGTTGTTGGGGCCCTGATGGGGTTCAGGGCCAGGGCCTGTCCTATGGTCCTGGGGGTGTCCAGGGAAGATGTAGAAAGAACAGGGGTTTGGAATCCCTGCTCAAAGCTGCACTGTGGACACCATGAGCCCCAGATGTCCAGGCCCATGGGGAGTTTGGGAGAGAATTCCAACACAGAAATCGCCAAAAATCCCATGGTCTATCCTGAGATAGGAACAGGCTTGCCGCATCTTGAGCCGCTGGGCCCCCAGAGAGTGGCCTGTTGCCCTGGGCTCTGTGGAATTCTTCTCATGCTGCTGGGCCTTGGCCTCAGGTCAGCTTCTGGGCTTCTGGAGCTGGGCTGGTGGGCCAGGGAGGGCCTTCTGTCCCCCTTGGGGAGGGCCTCCATGCTGAGGGATGCCCACAGAGGCCTGGGTGCCAGAGACCCTCTCTCCAGGACCAGGGCCTTCCTAGGGATCTTTGTATGTTTAGCTGAATGGAAAGCAAACTTGGTCCACTTCACCCTCAAGCCCATCTGACCCTTGTACGGCTAGGCCCCAGGTATCTGGGTCCTTGGAGTTTTGAGGTCTCTAGTAACCCACCTGGTCTGACACTGAGGAAACACCTACAGGCTCCTGATCCCAAAGTGAGGGGTGTTTGCTGCCTGGGGTATGGGCGCTCGTGAGTGAGGGTCCCTGCTGATCCCACAGTGAGGGGTGTTTGCTGCCTGGGGTATGGGAATTCGTGAGTGGGGACCCCTGCTGCACTCTGGCCCTGTTGGTACTTGCAGCTATGGGTGTGGGCTGGCACAGACAGGACCAAGCCTTCCAGGGGCCTCCAGGGTTCTTGTAGGGCAGGAGGGGAAGGGTGTGGTGGGGGGCTTGGAGGGGTCTTGCCCTCATCCCTTGCCTTGTTACTGAGGTGAGTCCAGCACCTGCCCTGGGGCCCAGTTGGCCTGTTTTTAGAAGCTTTTTAGAGAAGGAAGAGAAGGAGAAGGAAGGCCTGGGGAGCAGGGATGGAGGGTCCTGGGCACTCCACACTATTTACTGTCTTAGATGGTGACTCAGGAGGGGCCCTGGTGCTGGAGACCACCTTGGGGTCAGTGGTCACAGTGCTTCTTTCTGAACTCAGCCATGGAGGTCTCAAAGTGCTTCACAACCACATCATCATCCATAGCCCAGCATGGGACAGTGCGTCTTAGGAAAGCTCCCACAGGACAAACAGGAGAGCTTCAGGAGAGGGTCTAGGTTTGGGGCTGGGCATCAAGCCAGGAGGGGTCTCTTGGGAGGGGTCTGTGCCTTCACCTTGTTTCCCCCATGGGCACCTCACACTAGGCAGTGCTGGATCCTTTCTAGACACCCCTGGGGTCCATCTCTGCACTGGAGGCCACAAAGGGGGGAAGGCCCAGGCAGGGAAGAGCTCACCACCCTCCTGCCTTTCATCTGAGTTGTGTCAGGGGTGGGTTCAGTTTCCAGGAGGACTCATGGTGCCCTGTCCAGTCCACCAGGCCTGGCTTGGTTTGGCCGTCCCTGTGGGTTAAAGCAGAGAATCCTGTGGACAGTGTGAGCACTGCCCTCAGGCCGGGTTTGGTGTGCTTGTGTGCTTCCCCAGCACCTTTGGGCACATGGGGACAGGGTTCTGTGCACTTTCAATGCCACATGTGCCGTGGCTATGAGCATGAGCTTGCCCTGCAGAAGGCAGATGTACCAGAGCCTCAGGATGAGCTTGTGATGAGCTTGAAGTAGGGGTTTGTGGGAACAGCAGGCATGTGAGGACCTGGCCCTTCACGGTGGAGGGCTAGTGGCCTGAGCAGGGCCTACTGGGGCCTCAGTCTGTGGTGCCGGGGGCCCCCTCTGCATGGGATGAGACCTCCCCCAGGAGGCTGGATCAGATAAGGTCCTGCAGCTCCTTATGGGGGTGTTCTCATCTCCATCAAATGTGACCCCTGAAAGAGGGGGCTCCCTGAGTGCTCTCCCAAGATGAGTCCTGGCCCAGTCTGCCCAGGATGCTGGCCCTGAGTCCCAGCACCAGCCGTGTGATGCCCCCTCTCAGGCAGGGCATGGTTTGTGTTCCCTGCAGGGATCTTCCCCTGCCTCCTGTTCAGAGGAGGGGAGCTGGGTCCTTCTGGAGGAGGCAGACCCCTGGGCAGGGTCCCTGGACTGGGTCTCCTGTGCACACTTGTCCCATCAATGAAGCACTGTAGGAGCCACTTTAAGGTGGCAATCTGGGTGCACAACGTTTGCTTGTCTTCAAGGAAGGAGCAGAGGTGTTCAGAATCCCCTGGACTGCCCTGAAAACCTCACTCTTCCAGGCCCCTCTGCGGACCCTTCCAAAGGCCAGATCTCCAGGCAGTAGGCTGGGCTGTCACCCTCTTCTCTGAGACCCTACCCCTGTCCTGAGACCTCCCCACTGCCCCTCAGATGCCCCATCCCTCCGGATTGCCCACCTCCCCTGGCACCCTTCATGCCCCACACACCTTACTTGATGCTGCAGCACTCTCTGAACATGGTGTGGCTTGTGAAGGTTTGGCTCACGTCTAGGTCACTCTGGTGCATGTTCACTGAGGACATCTTGGCCTGCTCCATTTTCTATAGAGCAGGGCCAAGCCTCAGAACAGAAACAAGAGTCACTGTCAAAACTGCTGTCATAAAACAGCCATTCTGGAAGGAAAGGAGTCTTTTTCTGCAGATACTTCACTTCCAAAGCCAGGAAAGTCATCAGCACACAGCTCACCTGTGTTGCCCATGCCACTGTCTGCCCAGGATGTGTGACTGACCCCTTCTGCCCCTTTGGGGTTGACTTTCCCTCCATCTGGGTAGCTGGGCTTCTGACACAGTCTGGCCTATGCATCCTGCTCTAGCTGGGAGTGGAAGGGCCAGACCTGGTGTTTCCCTGGGTTCTTGGCCTTTGTCTTCTCAACATTCAGTAGGAGTGACCATGCTGGGCCCCAGACCTCTATGAGGATTCCTTTTTAGACCCAATGAGACATTTGTGGACAGAAGATGCTCTGGTGAGACAGACCTCAGGGTGACGCCAAGGGGGATCTGAGCCTAAGGATTCTGGAAGTTTCCAGTCTTTGGCTCCACAGTTCCTCAGGAGAGGTTCAGTCTGCCTAGGACTGGGCCTCCCTTTTCACGAAGAGTGGGCAAGAGCTCAGGTTGTGAACTCTTGATTTATTCCTTCCTATGTGGTGTCCAGAAGGTGTTCCTGTTCCTGGCTTAGAAGCAGCCCATGCCAAGGCATCAGATTCCTCCCAGCAAGGTGATCCTTGCAGGGATGGGCAGGAGGGCTAGGGACCAGGCCTGTTGTCCTTTCAGTGAGGAAAGTGTGTCCTGCCCTGTCTGAGAGGCAGGCAGCACCAGGAAGCAACAATGGGCACCTGTTCTAAACCCTGAAGAGCAGTCATGGGGGACCCTCACTCATAGCTGTGCCTTCTTGCTGTTTCTAGGTTTATTCCAGTTAAGCATTTATAGGCATTTATCTGTGTGTCTGATGCCCTGATGTTTTTGCCGTAGATAAGAAGTGATGGAGTGAGCTGAGCTGCCAGGCTTTCTGGAGTGATTCTTGGATGCTGGGTCATGTGGTTAGGGGCCCCGATGGGACTGAACTGGAAGGAGCCAGAATAGGACAGAATCAAGCCCCTGATTAGTGGGTGGCCTGGCCTCATGACCACAGGACACACTATTCCCAGGGCACAGACACCCTGGGCTTTGGTTGGGTCTTGGCCTCCAGCTAGGGCTCTTTTGGGCAGTGGGCAGCAACTCCTGAGACACTACTGTGATTCTCGGTGGTGGCTGTGGTAAGAAACCTGCAGAGCTAGAGTTTGGGGTGAGATTCAGCAGTAACTGTGGCCTCTCCTAGTGACAGTGTGTCACTCCCACTCCCAGCATGCATGCCCACAGGTCACGGTCTCCAAATCACAAACTCCCCACCAAGTGGCCCATCTATGGAGCAGCTCCCATACGGCAGGGTCAGGCTCTTACCTCCACCTCCAGGGCACAGACAGGGGCAGCTCTGTCTCACTGTAAGGCAATGAGAGTTGAGGACCCGGACCAGGCTGGGGGCCATCCCCTTTCCCGAGCAGGCCTCAGGGAAGGACCAGCCCCATCCCCATCTGACCCAGGTCTCAGCCCAGGAGCCTGCATAGGGAAGAAAGGACAGACAGGGCTTCCGTACTGGCTGACACTCAGGAGGGGCTGGGGCAAGAGAGCAGAGGGAGCGTAGGGCTGGGCAGGGGCTGCTGAGGATCCATGGGGGCTCGGGGTGCACAAGGGGGCTGCCCTTCCTGGGCTGCAGGCAGCATCCGCTATGGGAGCTGAGAAAGTCCAGTCCTGAGATGGGACAGTGCTGCCCAGGGGTGTGTGGCCGGGCCCTGACAACAGTCTCCCCAAAAGTGACCACATCACCAGGCTCAGTTCCAGGAAGGCTGAGAAGTGCCCAGTACACCGAGGATGCACCTGGAGCCCATCCTGTCTAATAGACTCTGACCATCTTGCATCCACCTGGCTTTCCTGCATATTCGCCACCACCGCTTCCCTTTTTCTCATTTCTCCATAGTGCCTGACCCAGAGGCTGTGACCCTCTCTCCAGCCACAGTGGCCTTTCTTTTACCTTTGTCCTGTAAGAGCTCCTGAGCAAGACTCCTCTGATCCATCCACATGCCTGCCTTATCGCTTCCTACTTGGGCTGCTGTGCACTGCTGCAGTGGCACCAGAGGTAATGAGGGTGACTGAGGACCCCACAGGTGGCCAACTTGGCCCTCTACCCAATTCCTAGCCTCAGGAGGTTCTCAGGGCTGTCAGCCAGGAGCCCTGGCTTGGGGCACTTGGCTGTCCTCCTCCCTCCATTCTTTTCTGACAGCCTCGCCCACTTGTCCTCTGTCCATGGTGCTGACCAAGCCAGCAGGGAGCAGGTCCCCAGAGGGAGGGGCTGAGTTTTGGGGACTGACCGAGGCACCTCTGCTGAGGGGTCCCAGGTGAGTCGCTTCCCCTGGTTCTGTGTCATCTGCTGTCCTCTTCAGCACGATTCACCCCACCCCAGGCCGGCTCCATGCAGATGCATCCCCGAGTCACCAGTCTCAGGGTCCTCTGTTGTAGGATGCAGATTACTGTACCTGCTGTACACATTCATATTTATTGTGTGAAATAAATTATAAAAGCTAAAGTAAATGAGGACTTTGATTTCCATTTTCCTGGTGAATACTGATGTTGAGTACTTGTTAGCCATTTTTATATCTTTTTAAAAAGATAAATATTCAGGTTCTTTGTTTTTAAATCAGGTTATTAGATTTTGGTGAATTTTCTCTTTTTTCTATTCAGTTGCGTAGATTTCTTATGTATTTTGATATTAACCCCTTATGAGATATATTGTTAGCAAATATTTTCTCCGAGTTCATAAGCTGCTTTTTAATTTCATTGATTGATTTTTCCTGTGCAGAAGCTTTAGGGTTAGATGTACTCCTACTTGTATTTTTGGTTTTTGTTTCTTGTGCTTTTAGTGTCATATTTAATAAATTATCTGAGCCAATGCCAAGGAGCTTCTGCCCTATGTATTCTTCTAGGAAATTTCGGTTTCTGGTTAAATAACAATGGGATATCACCTCCCATCTGTTAGGATGGCTGTTATAAAAAGGACAAAAGATAACAAGCGTTGGTGATGATGCGGAGAGAAGGGAACCTTTGTACACTGCTGGTTAGAATTTAAGTTAGTACAGCCATTATGGAAAACAGTATGAAGGTTCCTGAAAATCTAAAAATAGAACTACCGTATGGGTCAGCAATCCCTCTTATAAATTATATATCAACAGGAAATGAAATCAGCATCTTATGGAGATATCTGCATCCTCTCTTCCCCGTGCCCCACCGCAGCATCGTTCCCAACAGCCAAGCCATGGGATCAAGTTACTGTATATTGATGGATGAGTGGAGAAAAAAAATGTAGGGGAGGTGTGTGTGTGTGTGTGTGTGTGTGTGTATGTGTATAATATATAATAATGCAACATATTTCAGCTTTTAAAAAGGAGAAGAGGCCGGGCGCAGTGGCTCACGCCTGTAATCCCAGCACTTTGGGAAGGAAAGGAGTCTTTTTCTGCAGATACTTCAGGTGGGTGGATCACAAGGTCAGGAGATCGAGACCATCCTGGCTAACATGGTGAAACCCCGTCTCTACTAAAAATACAAAAAAAAAATTAGCCGGGAGAGGTGGCAGGTGCCTGTAGTCCCAGCTACTTGGGAGGCTGAGGCAGGAGAATGGCGTGAACCCCAGGGGGCGGAGTCTGCAGTGAGCCGAGATCGCGCCACTGCACTCCAGCCTGGGCGACAGCGAGACTCCGTCTCAAAAAAAAAAAAAAAAAAAAGGAGAAGATACTGCCATTTGTGATAACATAAATGAATACAGAGGATATTAAGCTAAGTGAAATAGCTTAGGGAGAGCGAAAAATACTGCATAATTTCTGTTACATATGAAACTTTTAAAAAGTTTAAATACATAGAGACACAATAGAATGATGACCGGGGGGAGAAGAGACACAAGTCAACATTCAGTTACATAAAATAAATGAAACTGGAGTACTAAAGTGCAGTTTAAAGGTTATAGTTACTATTTTTATATTATATACTAGTAATTTTTGAATAGAGTAAACTTTAGGTGTTTTGACACCAAAGGAAAACTACATGAGTTCATGCATATGTTAAATTGCTTTACTGTAGTCATCATTTATATGTATATATATATATATGAATATGATTATGGGCTCATTAAATTTAAATATTATAAATAGGTAACAAAGAATAAAGTTAATTGGAAAACTGTGTCATTAGACTTGATTTTGCCTAAATGACAAACTGAAAGTACCTCCTAAATATTAATATTTGTACATCACATAAATTTCATATATTGGAAATATGTTTAGAGAAAAGGAATTATAAATTTTAATACACACAAAATGATGCAGTAACTGCAAAATGGTAGAAAGAAATGAAAATCTGATTAATCAGAGTGGTTAATTCTTGGATATAATTAATGATGTGTTAGGTGTAATTTCAAGACATATACATGTAGATTTAATACCAAAGAGTTCACTGTGTACACAGAGATTAATTAAATGAAAAATTGATACATTTACAATGATATTAATTGATTTTAAAATCATCACAGAAATCAACTGTCTGGTATAGAAAAAATAAAGTGTTAAGTAATTATTAGAAAGTTTGAAACTAAAAAAAAAAAAAAAAGCAGGGGGTGATGACTTATGGCTGCAATCCCAGCAATTTGGGAGGCTGAGGCAGGCGGATCATGAGATCAGAAGATCGAGACCATCCTGGCCAACATGGTGAAACCCAGTCTCTACTAAAAATACAAAAATTAGCTGGGCATGGTGGTGCGTGCCTGTAGTCCTAGATACTCGGGAGGTTGAGGCAGGAGAATTGCTCGAACCTGGGAGGCAGAGGTTGCAGTGAGCCAAGATTGTGCTACTTCACTCCAGCCTGGCGGCAGAGCTAGACTTTGTCTCAGAAAAATAATAATAATAATAATAAATAAAAAAGAAAGTTCGAAACTTTATTAGAAAGTTAGTCAAGTGGAAAAGTGATCAGCATTTTGGAGCACTAAACAGAGGATGGACAAAATTTTCTAATACCAAGAAAATCATTTAATATTGCAAGGTTTTAAATCTGAATTAGTGTCTTTAACTTCACAAAGGCAGAAACCCTATAAGCAAGGTTTCTTGAACACTGTAAAATGACAATGAAAATTAAAGTAACAAGTAACATGTAGCCACATGCAAATTTTCTTTCAGATTATTATTTTTTTATTTTAGGTGAATTTTTATTTCAATAGGTTTTTGGGGAAGAGGTTGTGTTTGGTTACAGGGATAAGTTTTTTAGTGGTGATTTCTGAGATGTTGGTGCACCCATCACCCAAGCAGTGTACATTGTACTCAATGCCTAGTCTTTTATCCCTAAGATTGTTTTAAATGACATCTAGATTAAACAGAACATTCAAACTGAGATTACTTTTACAGCACTAGAGAAATGCTAAGGAGGAAGCTTCATGCTGAAACCAAAAGACCTGAATTTATATATTTAACTCTACTAACTAACATTCTTAATTTTATAGAACAGCAATTCTGCCCACGTGCAGGAGTTATGCATTAAAGTGGAGCATGATCACTTCGGACATTTGTCTGAAACATAAAAATTCTTCCAAGTATTAAGAAAATATTTATACTTCACAGATAATGTTAGTGTATAATACATGGGCATTGAATAAGAAAAATTAAAATTTCTCATGTGGCACTGTTCTACACAAAATATTTATGTAAAAATTTTTACTCATAACACGTGTGTACATTTGATGTTTTAGCACAGAATAACATATTCTCAAAGGTCATTTAATGTAGTAACTTAAAAATCTTTAAATTTTACAAGAATTCTAAAACTGCCCAGCAGAACTGATAGAAAAATATGGAAACTTCCCATGACCAGAAGTGAATCAGGAGACAAATTAACAAGAGTCATGAAAGCGAGAAGTTAGAGCTGCCTTCAGGTACAGCTCTGATTGCAGGGCTGATTACACAGACCTCAAGCCTGTGAGGATCGTCCACTCTGCCCCTTGGAATAACAGAGAAAATTGCTAACCGGGACCATCCCAAATGTGAGATCTCTACAATGTAAGAACGAAATTGTAAATTATGAAGCACACAAAATAAGCTACCCAAAAAAAGGAAAGAAGAAATTATACATCACATAAACTTCATAGATTGGAAACATATTTAAAATAATTCAGTAACACAAATGGGGAAAGAGAATATCAAATTTTGGAAACACATGAAGTTCTAAAGCGGGCACTGGGGGCAGTGGCTCATGCCTGTACTCCCAAGCACTTTGCGGCGGCCAAGCCAAGAGGATCACTGGAGGCTGGGAGTTTGAGACCAGCCTGGGCAACAAAGCAAAAGCTGTCTCTACAATAAATGATATAAAAAAAATAAGCCAGGCACAGTGGTGTGTGCCTGTAGTATCAAGTGCTGGGGAGGTGGAGGTGAGAGGATCTTTCGAGACGAGGAATTTGAGGTTGCAGTGAGCTATGACCAGCACTGAACTGAAGCCTGGATGACAGAGAGATTCTGTCTCAAACACACACACACACACACACACACACACAAAAGGCATGTTTTGCAAAGACTCAAATAGAAATTGAACAACTGAAACTTAAATAAATTTAATATACAATGTATGGTTTAATTATTAAATTAGACCAAGTTAATAACAGGATTAGTGAACTAGAATACTGAAATGAATAAAACAACTACAGAAAAACAAAATGATCACAATACAAATATGATTGTACATGTACAAAGAATAAAATGAGATGAAATCAAACACATTGGTTTCACTAGCTTACATACAAATAACAAATCACACTAATAACAAATTTTTATAAA
The DNA here is from genome assembly GCF_006542625.1 of Nomascus leucogenys. NCBI lineage: Eukaryota > Metazoa > Chordata > Mammalia > Primates > Hylobatidae > Nomascus > Nomascus leucogenys. Next base: position 49,681,232 of record NC_044397.1, on the reverse strand, counting down.
TTTCTGAAACTGAATACCAGATAGGAACCCTTGAATGCAGAAGTGTATTGTGATTAAAAGTGACCACCAACAAAAAATACTCAACAGAAATAAAAGTCAAACTGCATAACACCAAAGAAAAGAAAAAAATATTTAAAACCATGAGAGAGAAAAGCAGGGAGAACCAATGAAGGTGAGAGCAAAGTCTCCACAGCCTGTATTCAGCCAGAAAACAGAGAAATAAGTAAGAGTGCTGAGAGAAGTTACTGTTCAACCAATAATTAGATACTTCACTAACATATTTTGAATAAGTAAGGATGCACTAAATGATTCCCAAAACAAAAAAATGAGGAATCTTATCACCAACTTGAGCTTATTAGGAATACACTTCAAAAAGAAAAAAATTTAAAATGAAGTTCAAGGAATCAAAATGAAATGCAAGAAACTGCAAACATATTGGGCTATGAAATCATGGTGGACAATGAACTAAAGGATCCATCAAGTCTTTGGCAGCATCAGTTTTCAAATGATTTACATAAAATAACAATGTTAAACTCTATACAATGTAATGAAATAAAATATCAAATTTTCTGATACTTGAATAATTTAACTGGTGTTAGAATCTCTTTTTCAGATAATTATTTTCAAAGAAAAAATATGTGATACTTCTGTCTCATCATTTGCAGAATATCAATTATCCGTTTTTCAGAACTTATTAGCACCAAAAGGCTCACAGTGGCATAGGCACTGGTCACAAGCCTCTGGACACCCAGGACAACTGGGTCATATGTTGATATCAGGATCGAGTAGGATGAGAGACTCAAATCCTTCCAGTACATGACCACAAAGAAACTCACCAACAGCAAGATGGTCTTGGCGGCCCTTTTTTTCTGGAGAGACTCTTGGGAAAATTTTTTTTTTTTTTTACTCCCTCAATCTCTTTATTTAGTGGCACACATAGAATGAATGAATCAGCTCTTAGTTGTGGCACACTTAGTAAGTATGATCTTGCCTATAGAAATAAGATCTTAATACTTCATTCTCAGAACACTTTAAAACCCAAGCCACAGTTTTTCTTTCAAGGATGTGGAAAGCATTCCTCATTCAAATCTGATTAAAGGTTTTATAATGTGTGTACCTCATTTTTATTAGTCATTATCTTCATGCTGGATTCTAATGTTCTTTTTGATGGTGGCATGTTCAATGATAGAAACTTACAGAGAGAAAATTCCTTCCTTCTCAATTTATAAACAAACATTTTAAAAGCAACATTTTTGACGTGGTAGGAAGACATTTATACGACACATGCAGCTACTGCCTTAAATTGGTAAAAATAACAAAAGAAAAAATTGTTATTTAATCTTTAAAGAGTCTCTGTTTGCTACAAATCTACAAATATTTTAAATATATTTCCTTCTACTGCAATAAAAATTAAGACAACCCTCTGTTTAACAGCTTTTGAAGATGTTAATTTTATAAGGAAATAAAAAAGATTAACTTGCCTCCCGAATATCCAGTGATAAACTGAACTCTAATTTCCCTACCTCAAGAACATAAAAATGATGTAAAGTGGATCAAAGTATGTAACAATATTAACAATATTAAAAATGATTTTTCATATGGTCTTTCACTAAAGTAATCAATGTAAAAAGAATGTAAAAATGTGTTTTTGCTTGAAGATTTAGTGAATGCCCAAGGAATCATAATTTTTGAGCTTTTACATCCAGGGTACTATACTATGTGAAAATACTGTAGTGCCTTATATAAAAAAGCACAGTGATAAAATTTCACACATAAAATAGCCTAAATATCAATAATAATTACATTCTCCATAATTGTTTATTATCTAAAACTTCAAAGCCATCCATCTTTTTCAGTGCTTTGAGTGAGCAATCAAAACAATCATGTTTATTCAGGTTTAAAACTTAATTTCTCCTCTTGAAATCCGGAGGCATAGATGGAAGAGACACTTAAGGTCATTTTGTCCAACTTCTTAAGCCCACGTATGTGGAAACAGTTGACAATGTTTCATTATATCATCATTGATGCACCTTCTTCACCAGTGGCATCTTGGGAAATATGAAAGTCTTCAGGCATCTCAGCTAGACTAATTTGAGGTGCTCCTTCATCATCATCACTTTCCACAGGGATGGTTGACTCTCTGTAAATGTTGGACATTTTTTCTAATTGCCTCATCTTCTTCAAGATCTTCAAGAAAATTGGGGGGTGGAGCCAAGATGGCCGAATAGGAACAGCTCTGGTCTACAGCTCCCAGCCTGAGAGACACAGAAGTCGGGTGATTTCTGCATTTCTGTTTGAGGTACCGGTTTCATCTCACTAGGGAGTGCCAAACAGTGGGTGCAGGATAGTTGGTGCAGCGCACTGTGTGCGAGCCGAAGCAGGGCGAGGCATTGCCTCACTTGGGAAGCGCAAGGGGTCAGGGAGTTCCCTTTCCTAGTCAAAAAAAGGTGTAACAGGCGGCACCTGGAAAATTGGGTCAGTCCCACCCTAATACTGCGCTTTTCCAATGGGCCTGGAAAATGGCACACCAGGAGATTGTGTCCTGCACCTGGCTCGGAGGGTCCTATGCCCACGGAGTCTCGCTGATTGCTAGCACAGCAGTCTGAGATCAAACTGCAAGGTGGCAGTGAGGCTGGGGGAGGGGCGCCCGCCATTGCCCAGGCTTGCTTAGGTAAACAAAGCAGCCAGGAAGCTCGAACTGGGTGGAGCCCACCACAGCTCAAGGAGGCCTGCCTGCCTCTGTAGGCTCCACCTCTGGGGGCAGGGCACAGACAAAAATTCAGCAGGAACCTCTGCAGACTTAAATGTCCCTGTCTGACTGACAGCTTTGAAGAGAGTAGTGGTTCTCCCAGCACGCAGCCGGAGATCTGAGAACGGACAGATTGCCTCCTAAAGTGGGTCCCTGACCCCCGAGCAGCCTAACTGGGAGGCACCCCCCAGTAGGGACAGACTGACACCTCACTCGGCCAGGTACTCCTCTGAGACAAAACTTCCAGAGGAACTATCAGACAGCTGAATTTGTGGTCTCACGAAAATCTGCTGTTCTGCAGCCACCGCTGCTGACACTCAGCCAAACAGGGTCTGGAGTGGACCTCTAGCAAACTCCAACAGACCTGCAGCTGAGGGTCCTGTCTGGTAGAAGGAAAACTAACAAACAGAAAGGAAAACTAACAAACATCCACACCAAAAACCCGTCGGTACATCACCATCATCAAAGACCAAAAGTAGATAAAACCACAAAGATGGGGAAAAAACAGAGCAGAAAAACTGGAAACTCTAAAAAGCAGAGCACCTCTCCTCCTCCAAAGGAACGCAGTTCCTCACCAGCAACGGAACAAAGCTGGACGGAGAATGACTTTGACGAGTTGAGAGAAGAAGGCTTCAGATGATCAAACTACTCCGAGCTACGGGAGGAAATTCAAAACAATAGCAAACAAGTTAAAAACTTTGAAAAAAAATTAGACGAATGGATAACTAGAATAACCAATGGAGAGAAGGGCTTAAAGGAGCTGATGGAGCTGAAAGCCAAGTATCGAGAACTACACGAAGATTGCAGAAGCCTCGGTAGCCGATGCGATCAACTGGAAGAAAGGGTGTCACTGATGGAAGATGAAATGAATGAAATGAAGTGAGAAGGGAAGTTTAGAGAAAAAAGAATAAAAAGAAATGAACAAAGCCTCCAAGAAATTTGGGACTATGTGAAAAGACCAAACCTACGTCTGATTGGTGTACCTGAAAATGACGGGGAGAATGGAACCAAGTTGGAAAACGCTCTGCAAGATATTATCCAGGAGAACTTCCCCAATCTAGCAAGGCAGGCCAACATTCAAATTCAGGAAATACAGAGAACGCCACAAAGATACTCCTCGAGAATAGCAACTCCAAGACACATAATTGTCAGATTCACCAAAGTTGAAATGAAGGAAAAAATGTTAAGGGCAGCCAGAGAGAAAGGTCGGGTTACCCACAAAGGGAAGCCCATCAGACTAACAGCTGATCTCTCGGCAGAAACTCTACAAGCCAGAAGAGAGTGGGGGCTGATATTCAACATACTTAAAGAAAAGAATATTCAACCCAGAATTTCCTATCCAGCCAAACTAAGCTTCATAAGTGAAGGAGAAATAAAATACTTTACAGACAAGCAAACGCTGAGTGATTTTGTCACCACCAGGCCTGCCCTAAAAGAGCTCCTGAAGGAAGCACTAAACATGGAAAGGAACAACCAGTACCAGACCCTGCAAAAACATGCCAAATTGTAAAGACCATCGAGGCTAGGAAGAAACTGCATCAACTAATGAGCAAAATAACCAACTAACTTCATAATGACAGGATCAGATTCACACATAACAATATTAACGTTAAATGTAAATGGGCTAAATGCTCCAATTAAAAGACACAGACTGGCAAACTGGATAAGGAGTCAGGACCCATCAGTGTGCTGTATTCGGGAAACCCATCACACATGCAGAGACACACATAGACTCAAAATAAAGGGATGGAGGAAGATCTATCAAGCAAATGGAAAACAAAAAAAGGCAGGGGTTGCAATCCTAGTCTCTGATAAAATAGACTTTAAACCAACAAAGATCAAAAGAGACAAAGAAGGCCATTACATAATGGTAAAGGGATCAATTCAACAAGAAGAGCTAACTATCCTAAATATATATGCACCCAACACAGGAGCACCCAGATTCATAAAGCAAGTCCTGAGTGACCTACAAAGGGACTTAAACTCCCACACAATAATCATGGGAGATTTTAACACCCCACTGTCAGCATTAGACAGATCAATGAGACAGAAAGTTAACAAGGATATCCAGGAATTAAACTCAGCTCTGCACAAAGTGGACCTAATAGACATCTACAGAACTCTCCACCCCAAATCAACAGAATATACATTCTTTTCAGCACCACACCACACCTACTCCAAAATTGACCACATAGTTGGAAGTAAAGCTCTCCTCAGCAAATGTAAAAGAACAGAAATTATAACAAACTGTCTCTCAGACCACAGTGCAATCAAACTAGAACTCAGGATTAAGAAACTCACTCAAAACCGCTCAACTACATGGAAACTAAACAACCTGCTCCTGAATGACTATTGGGTACATAATGAAATGAAGGCAGAAATAAAGATGTTCTTTGAAACCAACGAGAACAAAGACACAACATACCAGAATCTCTGGGACACGTTCAAAGCAGTGTGTAGAGGGAAATTTATAGCACTAAATGCCCACAAGAGAAAGCAGGAAAGATCCAAAATTGACACCCTAACATCACAATTAAAAGAACTACAAAAGCAAGAGCAAACACATTCAAAAGCTAGCAGAAGGCTAGAAATAACTAAAATCAGAGCAGAACTGAAGGAAATAGAGACACAAAAAACCCTTCAGAAAATTAATGAATCCAGGAGCTGGTTTTTTGAAAAGATCAACAAAATTGATAGACTGCTAGCAAGACTAATAAAGAAGAAAAGAGAAAAGAATCAAATAGATGCAATAAAAAATGAACAAGGGGATATCACCACTGATCCCACAGAAATACAATCTACCATCAGAGAATACTACAAACACCTCTACGCAAATAAACTAGAAAATCTAGAAGAAATGGATAAATTCCTCGACAAATACACCCTCCCAAGACTAAACCAGGAAGAAGTTGAATCTCTGAATAGACCAATAACAGGCTCTGAAATTGTGGCAATAATCAATAGCTTACCAACCAGAAAGAGTCCAGGACCTGATGGATTCACAGCTGAATTCTACCAGAGGTACAAGGAGGAACTGGTACCATCCCTTCTGAAACTATTCCAATCGATAGAAAAAGAAGAATCCTCCCTAATTCATTTTATGAAGCCAGCATCGTCCTGATACCAAAGCCTGGCAGAGACATAACCAAAAAAGAGAATTTCAGACCAATATCCTTGATGAACATTGATGCAAAAATCCTCAATAAAATACTGGCAAACCAAATCCAGCAGCACATCAAAAACGTATACACCATGATCAAGTGGGCTTCATCCCTGGGATGCAAGGCTGGTTCAACATACGCAAATCAATAAATGTAATCCAGCATATAAACAGAACCAAAGACAAAAACCACATGATTATCTCAATAGATGCAGAAAAGGCCTTTGACAAAATTCAACAACCTTCATGCTAAAAACTCTCAATAAATTAGGTATTGATGGGACGTATCTCAAAATAATAAGAGCTATCTATGACAAACCCACAGCCAATATCATACTGAATGGACAAAAACTGGAAGCATTCCCTCTGAAAACTGGCACGAGACAGGGATGCCCTCTCTCACCACTCCTATTCAACATAGTGCTGGAAGTTCTGGCCAGGGCAATCAGGCAGGAGAAGGAAATAAAGGGTATTCAATTAGGAAAAGAGGAAGTCAAATTGTCCCTGTCTGCAGATGACATGATTGTATATCTAGAAAATCCCCTTGTCTCAGCCCAAAATCTCCTTAAGCTGATTAGCAACTTCAGCAAAGTCTCAGGATACAAAATCAATGTACAAAAATCACAAGCATTCTTGTACACCAATCACAAACAGAGAGCCAAATCATGAGTGAACTCCCATTCACAATTGCTTCAAAGAGAATAAAATACCTAGGAATCCAACTTACAAGGGATGTGAAGGACCTCTTCAAGGAGAACTACAAACCACTGCTCAATGAAATAAAAGAGGATACAAACAAATGGAAGAACATTCCATGCTCATGGGTTGGAAGAATCAATATCGTGAAAATGGCCATACTGCCCAAGGTAATTTATAGATTCAATGCCATTCCCATCAAGCTACCAAGACTTTCGTCACAGTATTGGAAAAAACTACTTTAAAGTTCATATGGAACCAAAAAAGAGCCCGCATCGCCAAGTCAATCCTAAGCCAAAAGAACAAAGCTGGAGGCATCACGCTACCTGACTTCAAACTATACTACAAGCCTACAGTAACCAAAACAGCATGGTACTGGTACCACAACAGAGACATAGATCAATGGAACAGAACAGAGCCCTCAGAAATGATGCTGCATATCTACAACTATCTGATCTTTGACAAACCTGACAAAAACAAGAAATGGGGAAAGGATTCCCTATTTAATAAATGGTGCTGGGAAAACTGGCTAGCCATATGTAGAAAGCTGAAACTGGATCCCTTCCTTACACCTTATACAAAAATTAATTCAAGATGGATTAAAGACTTAAATGTTAGACCTAAAACCATTAAAATCCTAAAAGAAAACCTAGGCAATACCATTCAGGACATAGGCATGGGCAAGGACTTCATGTCTAAAACACCAAAAGCAATGGCAACAAAAGCCAAAATTGACAAATGGGATCTCATTAAACTCAAGAGCTTCTGCACAGCAAAAGAAACTACCATCAGAGTGAACAGACAACCTACAGAATGGGAGAAAATTTTTGCAACCTGCTCATCTGACAAAGGCCTAATATCCAGAATCTACAATGAACTCAAACAAATTTACAAGAAAAAAACAAACAACCCCATCAAAAAGTGGGCGAAGGACATGAACAGACACTTCTCAAAAGAAGACATTTATGCAGCCAAAAAACACATGAAGAAATTCTCATCATCACTGGCCATCAGAGAAATGCAAATCAAAACCACAGTGAGATACCATCTCACCCCAGTTAGAATGGCCATCATTAAAAAGTCAGGAAACAACAGGTGCTGGAGAGGATGTGGAGAAATAGGAACACTTTTACACTGTTGGTGGGACTGTAAACTAGTTCAACCATTGTGGAAGTCAGTGTGGCGATTCCTCAGGGATCTAGAACTAGAAATACCATTTGACCCAGCCATCCCATTACTGGGTATATACCCAAAGGATTATAAATCATGCTGCTATAAAGACACATGCACACGTATGTTTATTGCGGCACTATTCACAATAGCAAAGAGTTGGAACCAATCCAAATGTCCAACAACGATAGACTGGATTAAGAAAATGTGGCACATATACACCATGGAATACTATGCAGCCATAAAAAGTGATGAGTTCATGTCCTTTGTAGGGACATGGATGAAACTGGAAAACATCATTCTCAGTAAACTATCGCAAGGACAAAAAGCCAAACACCACATGTTCTCACTCATAGGTGGGAATTGAACAATGAGAACTCATGGTCACAGGAAGGGGAACATCACACTCCGGGGACTGTTGTGGGGTGGGGGGAGGGGGGAGGGACAGCATTAGGAGATATACCTAATGTAAATGACGGGTTAATGGGTGCAGCAAAACAACATGGCACATGGATACATATGTAACAAACCTGCACATTGTGCACATGTACCCTAAAACCTAAAGTATAATAATAAAACAAACAAACAAAGATCTTCAAGAAAATCTTGGTATTGCCTTTCATCATCTGTATCCACGTTCTCTCTCTCGCAAGCTCTTTCAATTTCCAGTTTCTACATCACTGATGTTTGTTCCAGTCTTAGTTCTTCTTGATTAATACCACATCTGGAACTCTATCTGAATTCATTTTGTTGACATGCTCATCATTTAAATTGCAGCTGGCCAAATCAAACCCTAACACCAGCTCTCCAGGATTTAGAAGACGTCCCAAATGAGTACAACAAAAATACTGTTTATCTGTATTCATTTCAGATGTCTTCTGTACCCAGACTTCCCTGAGGGTGTGCTTTTTTACATCATTCCAGCATCTGCACCACATTTTATATCTCGGACTATGCTGCATTCCATCACAATAAACTCCTCTAGCTGTTTGGGGTGACATAAACTATTGAAAGGGTGACTCCAGAAAGTGCTCCCATCAATATCTGCAACTTGTAGGATGTTTGGATCAGTGAGGTGAATGGCACTGGTTACTCGAATACACACACAAATCTGGTTCATATTTCCCAGGCTTTGTACCAGTTTTGGAGAAAGACAACTTTATCCTTGCATATTGGAACAAGTGTGTGTGTGTATGTGTGTGTGTGTCTGTAGACATACACAAACATGTAAAGTAGACTCAGAATTGCTAGTCCATACCCTTTTGGGAAGCAAATTGTTCAACTAGAATACAGTGTTTTTGTATAGTTCTTGAGTCTTACAGTATCCAATTAAAGTACTGTTTTCCAAAATTGCTTAAGTCAGGACCTTCCATTCTCACACATAGAATGGGATATAGTTTATCTTAAAAAAAAAAATAGGCTGGGCATGGTGGCTCATACCTGTAATCCCAGCACTTTGGGAGGCCGAGGCAGGCAGATCACAAGGTCAGGCATTCAAGACCAGCCTGGCCAATTTAGTGAAACCCCATCTCTACTGAAAATACAAAGATTAGCCAGGTGTGGTGGCAGGTGCCTGTAGTCCCAGTTACTCAGGAATCGGAGGCAGGAGAACTGCTTGAACCTGGGAGGCAGAGAAAGAACTGAGCCGAGATTGTACCACTGCACTCTAGCCTAGGCGACAGAGGAAGAGTCCATCTCAAAAAAAAAAACAAAAAACAAAAAACAAAAAAAAACACCAAAAAATTTAATACATGCTACAACATGCATTAACCTTAAGGACATTATGTCAAGTAAAATAAACCAGTCACAAAACAAATTCTAAGTGGTTTAGCTTTTATGAGGTACCTGGCATAGGTAAATGCATGAAGACAGAAAGTACAATAGTGGTTGCCAAGGACAGGGGGAAGGGAAAATGGAGATTGTTGTTTAATGGGTACAGAGTTACACTTTTCCAAGATAAAAAATGTTCTGGAGGTGGATGGTTATGATGATTGTACAGTAATGTGAATACATTTATTACTTCTAAAATGTACACTTAAAATAGATACAATGGTAAATTTTATAGTATGTGTGTTTCTTAAAAAGGTAAGTTGTCAGCTTTAGTAGAAAAATAGACAAATACTATAAACCTAAAAATAGAAAGTAATTATCATTGTGTAAGAATACACACAGTTCTTAAATAATATTTTAAAAAATATATTACTAACTGATAGATGATTGATTCAAACACAAATAACATGAGAAAAACAAACTTAAGCATGAGAATTTTATGTGATACTTGGGAAGGCTTCTGTAAGTATAAAATAAAACATCAAAGTAATTTAGGATAAGATTAATACATTTGAATGTTATTTTTTCTAAAAGTTTAAACAGCAACAAAGTGAAAATTAATTAGAGACTATATAATGAATTACACACTTATGCCCCGCGTGTATAGTGAACTGATTGCTATGGAGCAGGAACAGTCCTCAGGCTTCTAAGGTGAAACCACAGGAGAACTCCAACACACACGACCCCACTTTCACATTTGGATAACCAACACCGAAGCCTACTTAAAACCATTCAGACAACGGTGTCTCTGACTGCATCTTCTGTGGGCCAATATCCTTGCTGGAGAAGACACACAATATGCACCCAGATATTGGTTCTCCGAGTCATTAACCTGAATGAGCAGCATTGGAAACATCTGAGAACTTGTAAAAAAAAAAAAATAGAATATTCTTGAGCCATGGACAAGAACTGCAGAGCAAGACATGAAGGAGAGGCCCAGTAATCTGTGATATTTCAAACCCTCCAAGTGATCCAGATGTACACTAAATTGAACAACTTCTGCAGGAATGAAGTCATAGCTCATACCTGAGTTAACAAATTATACAAGGAATATACCACAGGCATGTGGCAATTTTGGAGTCTTGACTCAACACTCAAAAAAATATAAATAAAAATCAATTTGACTGAAGACATAGCCTTCATTGACTTTTCACTCTTTTCTGTCTCACTTCTCTCCCTATCCTCTTTGTACTTCCTGGGATCAGGTGGGGACTCTGCATGAGGGCTCCAACCCCACATTTCCCTTCTGCATTGCCCTAACACAAGTTCTCCATGAGGGCTCTGCCCCTGTAAAAGACTTCTGCCTGAATACAAATTTGACCTATGGGAAAAAAAATTTCTTTAACTTAGGGCAGTTAAAAACCACTGGCAGGCCAGGCATGGTGGCTCACACCTGTAATCCCAGCAGTTTGGGACACTGAGGCGGGTGGATCGCTTGAGGTCAGGAGTTTGAGACCAGCCTGGCCAACATGGTGAAACCCTGTCTCTAGTAAAAATACAAAAATTAGCCAGCTGTGGTGGCACGTGCCTGTAGTCCCAGCTACTTGGGAGGCTGAGGCAGGAGAATCACTTGGACCCAGGAGGTGGAGGTTGCAGTGAGCCAAGATCACGTCACTGCACTCCAGCCTGGGCAACAGAGCAAGACTCTATCTCAAAACCAAACAAACAAACAAACAAACAAACAAACACTGGCAAGAAAGATATTACTAGAGATGTCATTCCCCAACATTAATAAATACTAATATTGTTACCATCTTTTACTTAGAACCTTAAATAAGATGGGACACATTAAAGCTGATGGCAAATTAACACTTTGTTCAAAGCACTATAGTTTTAACACATTAAAAACAACTTTGTTTAATGAAAAAATTATGTTCACACATAATCTTTAAAAAAATTTTTTAATTTATTGCATTTTATTTACATAAAAGTACAATTGATAAAATAATTTACTACTAATATTCAAACATTTTCCTCTCACTAGAATTCAGAATATTACTCTGAACACTGGCCTTTACATCACAAAAACAAAAAGTCAACAACTAAAAGCCTCTTTATTTACATTTTCATTATGCATCTTACAACTTAATGTCCTTACTCTTCCATAGAAAAGTTCATGAATAATGGACACCTAATAAAAAAACTATCTCTCATGTCTCTGATGCAACAATTGATCAAATACTTTCACAAACAATGAGAAGAAAGAATCAACATGAAGTAATCTGAGACTTGAGATAAGATGCTTTTCAGAAAATCTAATGTTTTTCACAGAAAAAGAAGCATACCTCGAATGTAGCTATAAAATCTCTAAAATAATCTACTTCTTTAAATTGTATATAGTGCTACCTTTGGACCTTTTTTATACTCAATACTCTCATTTAGTGTAATGTCTGAAGTTTCAGTGCCTTCATTCTTTCTACTGTGAATCCTCAAATGTTTATATAGACTTAATTTTTGATTATATATATTTTCCCTATTTACTGGATCTGCAAAAATATTTAGAATAAAATGGTGTTTTCTAAGCTGTAGTTTTTGAACAAATGTTTTTTCACATTCATTACATTTTTAGACTTTCTCTCCAATATAAAGTCTCTGATGTTCAACAAAGTTTGAGCATCTGCTTCGGGGTTTTCCTTTAATATAAAATGTGTACAATAACATCTGTAATGCAAGTAAAGGTATAACAATCCATTTTATGTTTGTATGTTTGTCTTCAGAATAAATAGTCTTTAAAGGCCTATATTTTTTGAAAGGTCTTTTTACAGTAATCACATTTATAATGCCTTTTTTTTTTGAGATGGAGTCTTCTTCTGTCACCCAGGCTGCAGTGTAGTGGCTTGATTTCAGCTCATTGCAACTTCTGCCTCCCAGATTCAAGCAACTCTCCTGCCTCAGCCTCCAGAGTAGCTGGGACTACTGGCACACACCACCACACCCAGCTACTTTTTGTATTATTGGTAGAGATGGGGTTTCACCATGTTGGCCAGGCTGGTCTTGAACTCCTAACCTCATGATCCACCCACTTGGCCTCACAAAGTGCTGGAATTGTAGGTGTGAGCTACCACACCCAGCCTATGATGCTTTTATTAAGTATGAACTTTCTGATATTGAGTAAGATGTGAGCAGATATTAATGGCTTTTCACATTCTTGTATTTGTACAATTTTTCTCTAGCATAAATGCTTTCTGGTGCAATAAGGTGTGACAATTTGTTCAATGTTTTGCCACATTCTTCATATTTGTAGGGGTTTTCTTCAGTATAAATTATCTTGCCTACCATAAACATGTGACTACCATTTAAAGGCCTTGCCACATTTAACACATTTAACACATTTCCAGAGTTTCTCACCAGTATGGTTTGTTCCATAGAAAAGATTGAGGTGTGGTTAAATGCTCCGTCACATTTTTTATGTATGTGGAGCTTCTCTCCAGTATAAAATTGTTTAATTAATAAGGATGGAGAACCAGTTAAAGGCTTTGCCACATTTTTTTCTACAATTGCAGGGGTTCTCTCCAATATCAATTATCTTACATTTATTCAGGTTTGAGGACTTTTTAAAGACATTGCCATATTCCTTATTGTAGGGTTTCTCTTCATATTAATTCTCTTATGTATAATAAGGGTTCAAGACTAGTAAAAAGCTTTACCACATTCTTTGCTTTTGTAGGGTTTCTCTCTAGAATGAATGATCAGATATTGTGTAAGGCCTGAGATGTGCTGAAAGGTTTTGTCACACTTTTAACCCTTGTAGGGTCTCTCTAATACAAATTCTCTTAGGCTTTGGGAGGCTGAGGCAGATGGATCACCTGAGGTCAGGAGTTCAAGACCAGCCTGGCCAATATGTTGAAACCCCATCTCTACCAAAAATACAAAAATCAGCCAGTGTGGTGGCATGTACCTGTAATCCCAGCTACTCAGGAGACTGAGGCAGGAGAATCAATTGAATCAGGCAGGCAGAGGTTGCAGTGAGCTGAGATAGTGCCACTGCACTCCCACCTGGGTGAAAAAGTGAGACTCCATCTTAAAAAAAATTGTTTTTAAAAATAAATTCTCTTAGGTTCATTAAGGTTTGAGGGCTGGTTAAAGGCTTTGTTACATTTTTTTACATTTATAAGATTTTTGTCCAATATCAATTCTCTTATGTACAAGAAAGGTTTGGAACTGGTCAAATGCCTGGCCACATTGTCCACACTTGTAGTGATTTTTTTCCAGCATAAATAATTTTGTGTATTATAAGGCCTGAGGGCTGGACTTTGCCACATTCTTCACATGTGTAGGGTTTCTACACATGTGAAGAATGAATTCACTTACAGTAAAAGTTGAGCACAAATTAAAACTTTTGCTACATTCCTTACAATTGTAGGGGTTCTCTATCATGTGAGTTATCTTATATTCAGTAAGGATTGAGCACTGGCCAAAAACTTACCACATTCTTTACATTTCCAGGGTTTCTCTCCAGTATGAATTCTCTTAGGTTTAGTAAGATTTGAGAACCAGTTAAAGGCTTTGCCACGTTTTTCACATTTGTAGCGTCGCTCTCCAGTATGAATTCTCTTGTGTCCAGTAAGATGTGAGCTCCGATTAAAGGTTTTGCCACATTCTCCACATTTGTAGCATTTCTCTCTAGTATGAATTCTCTTATGTTTAGTAAGGATTGAGCCATGCATAAAAGCTTTTCCACATTCTTCACCATTGTAGGGTTTCTCTCCAGTATGAATTCTCTTACGATGAGAAAAGCACGAGAATCAGTTAAAAAGTTTTACCACATTCTTCACATGTGTAGGGTTTTCTTCCAGTATGAGTTCTCTTCTGTCCACTGAGATGTGAGCCCTGGTTGAAGGCTTTGCCACATTCTTCACGTTTGTAAGGTTTCTCTCCAGTATGAATTCTCTTATGTCCAATCAGGTGTGAGCACTGGTTAAAGGCTTTGCCACATTCTTCACATTTGTAGGGTTTCTCTACAGTACAAATTCTCTTATTTTGAATAAGGTTTGAGAACCAGTTAAAGGCTCTCTTGTATGGTTTCTCTCTTGTATGAATTCTCTCATGTTGAATAAGGATTGAGCACCAGTTAAAAGCTTTGCCACATTCATCTCATTGAAAGATTTTGCTGGCCGGATGCAGTGGCGCACTCCTGTAATCCCAACAGTTTGGGAGGCCGAGGTGGGCAGATCACGAGGTCAGGAGATCGAGACCATCCTGGCTAACATGGTGAAACCCTATCTCTACTAAAAATACAAAAAATTAGCCAGGCGTGGTGGCGGGTGCCTGTGGTCCCAGCTACTTGGGAGGCTGAGGCAGGAGAATGGCGTGAACCCAGGAGGTGGAACTTGCAGTGAGCCGAGATCATGCCATTGCACTCCAGCCTGGGTGACAGAGCGAGACTCCATCTCCAAAAAAAAAAAAAAGGAAGGAAATATTTTGCTAAGGGTAGTTGATAAATATTGGTTAAGTCCATTATAACTTTTTTTCTGTCCCTTACAGTAACCCACACTTTT
Organism: Nomascus leucogenys; assembly: GCF_006542625.1. Lineage (NCBI taxonomy): Eukaryota > Metazoa > Chordata > Mammalia > Primates > Hylobatidae > Nomascus > Nomascus leucogenys. The sequence continues at coordinate 49,666,129 of NC_044397.1, read as the reverse complement.
CCAGTCTTTTCTTAAGTTTAAATTTTCAATGCCATAGCTTTTATATCTTCTCAGTATCACTTTTGGGAATAAATGTTTTATGCTCTGCTCAGGCAAAAGGTCTGGAGTAAATTGAGAGAACACAGCTAAAAGAAATAAAAATAAATTATACCACTTATTAGACTCAGGTGAATATACTTTACAAATACAAAATATAAAATTATACCAAGCACAATAAAATAGCATAATACTACAAGCCCAAATTCCTCAATAGACATGCAAACTTAACAAAAATATATTGACCAAAATGCCTTTGTAAGAGCTCTAAAACTCAGTTAAGAGATTGCAGTGCCATAGATGAGAATGATGCCAAGAGCCACATAGAAGACAAAAGAACATTTGTTACATTTACCCACCACAGCCATATCTCCTCCTCAATACAAAATAATGCCTTTAAGTGTAAACACTCAACTCCTGGCTTCTCTCTCAAAAGTGAAAAAAAACAGTGGCACATGTATCCTTACTTCTGGCTTTCAGGAGTCTTTCCAAAGACTTTTTTTCTGTCTACCATGACACAGAGTGCTGAAAGAAATGGTGCTATACATTGAATGTCAGGTTAGTGTCTGTGAGACAAAAGGTAAATGATTGTTACAGCAGCAGAGAGATTGCAGGACCACAGAGAAACAGCAGGTGTACCAACTAATTACAGGCTCTTAAGAAGAAACATGGGCAAACCCACATAACTAAATAAAGGGAACACAAATCTAGTGAAGGGACATCTTAACAGGTTTGAGAAATTCTCAATATCTAGCCTGGTAAATTGGTGTCAGACACTGCAGGGAAGAAAGCCACCTTATACAGACTGTGGTGGGTGGCTTTTTTTTAATGTACATATCTCAACCAAATATACACAAACTATCAGACTAACATGGCCCAATCAAAGAAACAAGTATGCAAAAATCAACCCTAAAGAAATGAAGATGTATAAATTATCTTTAAAAAATCAAAATAACCATCTCAATTATGCTCAATGTTTAACATGGGAACACAGAAAACTAAGCGTAATCAGGAAAATAAGAATATCTACAAAATGACCAAAAGAACCAAATTTTAGAGCATAAGTATACAAAAAATGACTGAGAAATTATCCAATGTATGAAAAAAATACTAAAAACTGAAGCTCAACAAACTTCAACTCAGATAAAGAGACCCATAACAAGACACAATATAAGCAAAGTTTTGAAAATTACAGAAAAGAAGGTAATCTTGAATGCAGAAAGACAAAAGAGATGTATCATCTATACGCATGTTCCTGCAAGATTACCAGTGAATTTTTGAACAAAAACCCTGCAGACAAGAGGGGAGTTGGGTTATATAATCCAAGTCCTGAAGGAACAAAAACTTTTAGCAAAACTGTCCTACAAAATTTTTAAAAATAAAGATTTTCCAAGATAACTAAATGCTGAGAAAATACATCACCAGTATAACTGTCCTGCAAGAAATGCAAAAAGAAGTTTTTCCCATTGAAAATTTAAAATTATAGAAAACAAACCAAGTCATATAAAAATACACAGCTCTCTGGGAAAGACATGCATGTACACAAAAATAAAACTTTATAGTATTACAATAATTAAGCAGAAAACAATTGTGCTTTAAAATTTGAAAGACATCATGAAAATTAAAACACCCATTAGTATATGATATACTTAGTAACATCGTAAGTTGAGGGCAGATACAATGAGCATGAATTTTCGTATGCAACTGAGTGCAAGTTGTTACCAGTTTAAAATATACAGTTGTAACTTTAAGAGATTTTATGTAATTTACATGGTAACCATAAAGAAAATGCAGATACACAATAGAAAATAAAAAAGCAAAGCATATCACTGCAAATATCAACAAGACACAAAGAAATACAAAGTAAATAGGGACAAAATAGCTACAAGAGTCAAACAAAACAATAAAATGGTAATTATAAGTCATTTCCTTTCAGAAAAGTATTAAAATATTCATGGACTAAACTTCCCAATCAAAAGGCAAATATTACATTTTAATTTAGAAAACAAAATCCACCTATTTCATGTCTCCAAGAGACTCACTTCAGATCTAATGATGAAAATAGACTGAAAGTGGCAGGATGGAAAAAGACATTCCATGCGAATATTAACCAAATGAGAAGTGGAGAACTAATTATATTAAGTCAAAAGCTGTCATATTTTATAAACTATAGTTTAAGTCAAAACTCACAGGAGACAAACAAGGACATTAAATTATAATAAAATGGTTCATTCTCTGGGAACCTATTTATATCTCCTATCAGGGTTCCCAAATATATACCATAAGCATTGACAGAAATGAAGTAATATAATAATGGGAGAATACTTCAATACTTTCAGTAATGAATAATAAAGCATGACAGAACATTAATAAGGGAAGAAAGGACTTGAAAGCAATGTAAAACAATTACACCTAAAAGTCATATATGGAACACACCACACAACAGCAGAATCCACAATCTTTTCAATAGCTCATAAGAAAATTCTCCTGGATACAAACCTGTTATCTCACAAAACAAGTCTTAATCCATTTTTTAAACTTGAATCTTACACACTATTATTTTTGGCCAGAATTAAATGAAACTAAAAATCACCAACAGAAGGAAAACCAAAAAAATTCACAAAATATGAAAGTTAAACAATACACTCTTAAGCATGCTCTTGTTCAAAGGTTGGAAGACTGAATACTGTGAAGATGGCCATACTGACCAAAGTGATCTATCTACACATTCAATACAATCCCTTTCAAATTCCAAATTTCACTTCTCCAAAAATAGGAAAACAACCCCCAAATCATGTGGAATATCAAGAAACCACAAAGAGCCTGACTATTTAAAAAAGAAAAACAATATTGGCGGCATCATGCTTTATGGTTTCAAAATACAAAATGAAGGTAGGGTAATCAAAGCACTTTGGTACTGGCATAAAAATATAACCCTACACCAACAAAACAGAATGCAGAACAGATAAAAACTGTCACATGTATGGCCAAATGAGTTATTAACACCATTTATTGTGGCATTATTCACAAAAGCCAATAGGTAAAAGCAATCCAAACTTCCCTCACCAAATAAATAGATAAATATAATTTGGAATACAAGAATAATGCAATATTATTGAGCAAAAAAAAAAAAAGAAATCTTCTAACATCTACCACAAACAAAAATCTTGATAACATTATGTTAAATTTAATAAGCCAGCCAAAAAAAGACAAATTCTATATAAGTACATTTATATGTGATATCTAAAGTAGTTACACTATTAAAAAGGGAAAATAAAATAATGTTTGGAAAGGGCCAGGCAATGGGAAATAGGATTCATGTGGATTGTGTATAGTTTCACAAGATACAAACATTGTAGACTGGACAAGGTGGCTCACGCCTGTAAACCCAGCACTTTGGAAGGCCAAGGAAGGCACATCACACGAGTTTGGGAATTCAAGACCAGCCTAACCAACATGGTGAAACCCTGTCTCTACTAAAAATACAAAATTAACCAGGCATGGTGGCATGAGCCTGTAATCCCAGCTACTCAGGAGGCTAAGCCAGGAGAATTGCTAGAACCTGGGAGATGGGGGTTGCAGTGAGCCAAGACTGGGCCACTGAACTCCAGCCTGGGTGACAGAGTGAGACTCTGTCTCAATGAAATAACATACAAATAGAAAACATCCTACAGATATGTTGCTAACAGTGTCAATATATGTAACATAACCTGAACTACATAATTTGAAGTATTTAAGATTGTGCATTTTGGTGTGTATTTTTCACAAATAAAAATAAACTTACAATAGATAAGAGTTACGAAGCTTTTCAAAACTTACCTCCAAATCACAAAATGTTTCTCTCACACCAAGATCATACATATTCACCAATAAACAGATGTGGAAATTAAGACAATTTCCATGACTATTCACTGACACAAGAGAAAATAACCATCTATCACCAACCAAAATAACAATTATATTTTTAAAATGTGGGTAATATTTATACAGGCAAACAAACACGAAGATAATTATAGTGGCAATAGATGTATGGCTGATTCATATTTGACCTTTGCTGCACACTGGCTTAAAATGTACGAAGTTGAATATTGTCATACAGAATTATAATATATAAATTAAAACAAAAATACAATTCACTAAAATGAGGTAGCCTAGCCTAAACCATGAGACATTGGCATATAAAATTGCAAAACAAAAATTTAAAAACACATTAACCCAAAAAGTCTTGAATAAACATAGCTCACTATGGAATCTTTCTAGATACCTACAATTTTCAACTATGACTGGGCATCCATAAAGAGCAAACATTTGATTTTATTAAAACTTCAACTTGTAGGTTCAAGGGTTACATGTGCAAGTTTGTTACATGGGTGTATTGCGTGATGTTGAGGTTTAGGGTAGGATTGATCCCATCAGCCAAGCAGTGAGCATAGTACCCAACAGATAGTTGTTCAACCCTTGGCCCACTCCCTCCCCCAACTCAGTAGTCTCCAGTGTCTGCTGTTCCCATCTTTATGTGGCATAATCACAACTTACTGCAGCCTTGATCTCCCAGGTTCAAACAATCCTCCTGCCTCAGCCTCCTGAGTAGCCGGGACTACAGGCACGCACTACCACATACAGCTAATTTTTGTATTTTTAGTACAGACAGGGTTTCAATACATTGTCCAGGTTTGCCTCGAACTCCTGGGCTCAAGCAATCCACTTGCCTCAACCTCAAAAAGTGCTGGGATTACAGGTGTGAGCCACTGTGCCTGGTCAATTTTGTTCTTTTTGTTATGGTTGCATAGTATTCCAGGGTATACATGGACCACATTTTCTTTATGCAATCCACCATTTATGGGCACCTAGCTTGATTCTGTGTCTTTCCTATTGAAGAGCATAAATTTTGAATCATGAGTATAAAGTGAGAGCAATAAATTTCACAGAAAATGCGTATTAAAAGCTTTGATGAGAAAATTTTAAGAAATAAGCATTTTCTTATTCCTTCTGTACTATGTTATTAATATATTGTATTATGTTATCACTATATTGCTGTATTATGAGAAATGCTTCTGAGAAACTTCTGTATTATGTTATTAGTATATTGCTGCTCTTCATATACAAAATGTAAAAGGTATAATCTGACTTTTAGAAGCAAAGAAAAACATTAAATATCTAAATATAATTTTTAAAATATATTTATAAATGATAAATATAATGGTAAACATTGATGTATAAAGTGAACAGCTAGGGATAAATTATCCTATCATTAAGATAAATGTTAAGAAAGTGGATGAAAATGCTAATGATAACTTTTTTTTTTTTGAGACAGAATCTTGCTCTCTCACCCAGGCTGGAGTGCAGTGGCGCAGTCTTGGCTCACTGCAGCCTCTGCCTCCTGGGCTAAAGTGATTCTCCTGCCTCAGCCTCCCAAGTAGCTGGGACTATAGGCACGTGCCGCCACATCCGGTTAATTTTTGTATTTTTAGTAGAGACAGGGTTTCACCACGTTGGCCAGGCTGGTCCCCAACTCCTGACCTCATGAGCTGCCCACCTTGGCCTCCCAACATGCTGGGATTATAGGCATGAGCCACCGCGTTTTCATTAGCGAGGCTCACGCCTATAATCCCAGCACTTTGGGAGGTCAAGGTGGATGGATCACCTGAGGTCAGGAGTTTGAGACCAGCATGGTCAACATGGTGAAATCTTGTCTCCACAAAAACAAAAAAATTAGCTGGGCATGATGGCAGGTGCCTGTAGTCCCAGCTACTCAAGAAGCTGAGGCAGGAGAATCACTTGAACCCGGGAGGCATGTGCCTCGCTAATGACAACTTTTTACAAAAAGTAAACTTAAACATAGAAACCAAACATTGAAATAAAAGTGGAGTGCCTCCTAATTATCTAATTTTCTTTTTATATAACAAAATCAAGCATGTTATTTCAGAGCTTTGAAACTAAAATTACAGGCAAATTTGGCATGTGATCAATCAGAAAGTAAAAACACCTAGGATACAGTCCTGGTAATTTTTATACTAAAGACAGAATTCTAAGATGACAGTTAATAAGAAGTAGGTAACAATTTAAAATTTGCTACATGCTGGGCAATGTTCTAAGTTTCTCTATGATATTTGTGTTTTTAAAGTTTTTATGAGGTGAGTAGATACAATCAACTATTCTATAGTAGAGGAATTTGACATACAGAGTTTAGATTTGTAAACTTAGCTCCTACTAATAAAAAGAAAATCTTAAAGTAAAACAGATTTTTTTCATATATAATGAGATGCTTTGTGCTCTGATGGAATTTCTCAGTCGCATTTTCTGAAGGATCATGTATGAAACCTCCATGGGACTAGAAATTATAAAGCAAAAAACATATGACATCTGTTTGTGGTGTGTCTGCAATTTCTGAACAAAATCCCAATGTCTCCACTACTCCCATCACAGACCTCTGACATAAGGCACAAACAGATCTTTAAAAATAGCCTAACATAGAGGTCTCCAAACATGTGCACAAATTTATCCAGATCCCTCAAAGCAATGGATGAGCAGTCAGATCACACGGGTCCCCCACAGCATAAAGGGAAGAGTTCGGCTCTCACTGTGAATGCACTGGTAGATCACTGATGGACAGGAGAAGTCTTAGAGAATTAAAAGCATAATAAGCATAGTGCAGGAAATTGCCCTCTGTGACAGTAAAAAAAGAAATCTAGGCTTGTCAAAAAAATAATTCCGTTGAAGCAGAGCTTGCAAAACCACATTTTGAACTCTGGTTTCATCGTTGACCTTTGGGCCTCTCACATATGTTATCTCCTCTGCTCATACGTTCCCACCAATCTGGGCGTATAGCTATTGTCTTCTCCCTTTTACATTCCAGGGATACTTCCTTTGCTGCATGCTTAAAGCCTGTTCACCACATCCCTTCTTCTTTCCCAGAATAGCAATTAGGTTCAGGAAAAAAACAAACAACTTCCAGAGTCTCCCTCAGGAGTGACCTAGAAGAGTGAAACACACATTCAAAGTTTTGGCATTTTAAAGAACTGTCTGGTGACTACATTCTGTCCCCCCTAACATAGATTGCTAAAGGAAATGATGGGGTAATAGGATAACAGTTTGTAGCTGTTGAGAAGAAAAGTGGATGCTTATTACAACACTAGAGAAACTGCAGTGCCACAGTCAACCAGGGAAGCAAAAGACTACAGAATCTGGAAATGAAATGAGGAAAAATCTCTTTAACTTAGAAAATACAAACATAAGTCCAGAGAAGACACATCTTGGAACATGTTTGTGAAGCCCCCAAAATCTATAGCCTGGCTGACTGCTGTCACTACACCCCTGTGGTAGGCCTGTCTTTAAATACTACATTAGATGGCTGCTTATAAATTTCCAAATCTCATCAAAGGACTCAGGACATAAAGAGAAGGCAGGAAACATGTCCCTCTTGTAGGAACAAAACTGCACTAGCTGACAAAGACTTCAAAATAATTATATTAAATATGCTGAATAAGCAAAATTAGAACACAGACAAACAAAATAAAGATGCAAAAGAAACGAGATAACAACAAAGAGCTAAACACTGTGAAAAACAACCCAGTCGAAATTGTGCAGCTGAAGAATAAAATAATAGTTGAAAAATTTACTGGAGTCAAAACAGCGGACTTAATAAAGCAGAAACAAGAATCAGAAAGATGTAACATTTATAAATATTAAGTCATGGAAATAAACTTAAAAAATGGAGGCCGGGCGTGGTGGCTCACACTTGTAATCCCAGCACTTTGGGAGGCCGAGGCGGGCAGATCACGAGATCAGGAGATCGAGACCACGGTGAAACCCCGTCTCCACTAAAAATACAAAAAATTAGCCGGGCGTAGTGGCAGACGCCTGTAGTCCCAGCTACTCGGAGAGGCTGAGGCAGGAGAATGGCGTGAACCCGGGAGGCGGAGCTTGCAGTGAGCGGAGATCGCACCACTGCACTCCAGCCTGGGCGACAGAGTGAGACTCCATCTCAAAAAAAAAAAAAAAAGGAGAAACATGAAGATAGAATATGGGACTTATTGGAGGAAACATGGTAGAGCAGTTATTTGAAGAAAAAAGGGCTAAGAACGTCCAAAATCTCAAAGTGATTAAAAATAAAATACTATCAAACAAGAGGACTTGATCTGGGGAAAATTTACTTCAAAAATAAAACATAAAGACTTTCTAAAATACAGAAGTTGAAGGTGTCTGCCACCTTTAGAACACACCTGCAAGAAGTGATACAGGGAGTCCATTATCTTGACAGACATTCTGGCTCACACCTGTAATCCCAGTTACTTGGTAGGCTGAGGCACAGGATCACTTCATGCCAGGAGTTTGCGACCAGCCCATGTAATTATAGTGAGACCATGTCTCAAAAAAATAGGCTTTATAACAATTTTGAGATTTAGAAAGAAGGTGGTGAAACTCTGCTCAAGCCTAAGACCAATGGGAGTCATTTTGAGAAGGCTGACCCTCATTTAGGTGGCAAAGTTGAGGACCTCTGGCTTTGGCTACACACCAGTAAATGGTCCATTCAACTTGACCCCACTCACAATTCAAAAGTGACTCTACCCTTCTCCAACTCCTCCCAGCCATGGTCCAGAAGTTGTCCTGCGCATCCAGAGACATGGGGAGAGATGCCCATTCATGCCCAGAGAGGCAGGCACCTCAGTTGTACTCAGTTTCAGCCCTCGTACCCATGGCCAGTTCTGTCCACCTAAGGACCCACACAGTGACCTGGGGAAATCCTGCCAGGTACTAAGTGGGAGCCATACTCATCCACGAACCTAGTATTAGGCCCACCATAGGGAGACTCAACTGTAGAACCCTGCCCTGGTGCCAGCCCTAGAGATCAAAGTCCTGAAGACAATCCAGTCTGCCCAGGAGTAAGACAAGATTAACAACCACCCAGGCTACTGGTACCAAACTCATTAAAGCCAGACCCAAACAGCAGCCTTATGATTATGACCCACATACCACCCATCTGCACTGCAAGCCCAAAAGGGGTCCCATCAGCCTCGGGACCCCACAAGAGAAGATCTTTACCTGCTGACACCAGTTTATAACAATTGGAAGAGGTGTTTGCCCCTTCAAATTCACAGATACCCATAAAAGGCTGCATTTTGTCCATTTTTAATACTTCTATTTTTACACAGTACTGGAAATCCTAGACAGAACAATTAGGCTAGAACACTTTCTTAAAGCCATCTACATTGAAAAGAAGTAAAAATGTTGCTGTTTGTAGATGACATGATCTTGTATTAGAAAACCATAAACAATACACCAAAATAGTGTTTCAGATAATAAGCACACTCAGTAAATTCACAGAATATAAAATTAACATACAATTATTAGCTGTGTTTTCATACACTAATAGAAAACTATTAAATAAAAAGAAAAAACTCAGTTATAATAGCATCAAAATCATAAACTTTTAGGAGTAACTTTAAGGCAAATTATGTTTTTTGGACCAATCTGTATGTACTTATTCACACATTTGATTAAAATGTCACAGTTGACACAACAACATAAGTAACTCTACAGACAGACCCCCAAGTGTAGAGTCCAATTGCCATAAGTCAGAACTTGGGGCAACTGCAACTCCTTGGCACCTATGCATGCACTCACGCTCACTCTTGCATTCTCTCTCTCTCGTGCACTTCCATCCACACCCCAATGATCACAGGTGCTAAGTTCAGACATAATGAAAGGACTCTTCCCAGGTTTCTGTCAGGTCTTGGGGAGAAGAGAGAAGTGATGAATGAAAAGCAGCTGCTCAATGCATCTCTCTGCTTTGCCAACAATGAGTCAGAGAAGGCAAGACATAGACACTGGGGCAGCTATTTCCTTGGCACAAAAGTGAACAGACAACAAGAAGGTCAAGGAAGGATTTAAGTTAGTCTCTGGTTTAAATCACTTTTCAATACCACAAAAGGGTAGCAAGCAGGATAAAAAGGAAAACATCCAGCTAATTTTTGTATTTTTAGTAGGCACAGGGTTTGCCACGTTGGCCAGACTGGTCTCGCACCCCTGACCTCAGGTGATCTGCCCGCCTAGGCAGGAGTATCACCACTACACTCTAGCCTGAGCAACAGAGTGAAACTGTCTTAAAAAAGAAAAAAAAAAGCCAGGCGCGGTGGCTCATGCCTGTAATCCCAGCACTTTGGGAGGCTGAGGCGGGCAGATCACGAGGTCAGGAGATTCAGACCATCCTGGCTAACACAGTGAAACCCCGTCTCTATTAAAAATACAAAAAATCAGCCGGGCGTGGTGGCGGGCGCCTGTGGTCCCAGCTACTCGGGAGGCTGAGACAGGAGAATGGTGTGAACCTGGGAGTCGGAGCTTGCAGTGAGCCGAGATCGTGCCACTGCACTCCAGCCTGGGCGACAGAGTGAGACTCTGTCTCAGAAAAAAAAAAAAAAAAAAAACAAGAAAGAAAAGAAAATCTTCATAAGACATTCACATTAATCAATGAGCTTAATTAAGGACTCTTGAACTTTGTTATTCAGTTATATTTCATATGACTTTTGAAAATTATCCTAAGACTAGAACTTGCTCTGGGACCATCCTACCCACTCTGAAGCCAGAATAATGCTGAACCTATTAAACCAAGTCTGGGTCTAATAGTTCCTAAGCTCTCTCCATTGTCTTGATAATCTTATACCCAGTCTAAAAGAGCAACGTGGTGTTTTATTCTGAAATGACTGGGTCATTTGAACATAATCTGATTATAGCCCCTCCAACACACACACACACACACACACACACACACACACTCACTCCATGCATGCAGTATTTCCTATATCAAGAAACAGCTACTCCAAAAACAACCACCAATAAAGAAACAGCTACTCAAATCACATAGAAAAATAAAGCCTTTCAAAGTCTGTTCACTGACATGGTCAAGTAAGACCTTTACTACAGGTAGCTCCGGGTTTGTCAACTGTTTTTCATCTTCATCGGTAACCATTCCCTCCAGGCTTATTTAGATACTTTTTCCCTAATAACCCTCACCATGAAATTTTAATACCACGGACATACCATTTAGGTGCTGTGACCCAATTGTAATGTCTCAGATTGTCTCCCACTCACCAACATCCAATTTTCATTTCTCTTGAGAATGCATAAATTAAATAATTATTAATAAAGTATTATGTGAAACACAACAATGGGAAGCCAAAAGTATTTACGTCTAATCAGAAGTGACAGTTAGGACCTATGCTATCAGCCTGAAAACTGAGTGTTTGTGGAAAAAATTCAGAGACAACCACTGGTGCCTTCATAATGTTGACTTTAAGATACTGTACTCACTTCCTCCCACTGACACTACTAAGAAGTGTAGAGGTCAGGCCCTCTTCTGCAACCAACCACCGTTCACTGCCCAGTACCACTGGCATTTTAATTAAACAAAATTTAAATAAAAAGAAAAGATCGGCTGGTCATGGTGACTCATGCCTGTAATCCCAACAGTTTGGAAGCCACGGTGAGTGGATTACTTGATGTCAGGAGTTCAAGACCAGACTGGCAAACATGGCAAAACTACAAAAATTAGTCAGGTGAGGTGGCACCTGCGTGTAATCCCAGCTACTTAGGAGGCTGAGGCACGAGAATCTTTTTTTTTTTTTGAAACGGAGTCTCACTCTGTGGCCATGCTGGAGTGCAGTGGTGCCATCTTAGCTCACTGCAACCTCCACCTCCCCAGTTCAAGCGATTTTCCTGTCTCAGCATCCTGAGTAGCTGGGATTACAGGTGTGCCCTACCACACTGGGCTAATTTTTGTATTTTTAGTAGAGACTGGGTTTGCCATTTTGGCCTCCCAAAATGCTGGGATTACAAGTGTGAGCCATTGTGCCTGGCCATGAGATCTCTTGAACCTGGAAGGCAGAGGTTACAGTGAGCTGAGATGGCGCCACTGCACTCCAGCCTGGGGGTGACAGAATGAGGCTCTGTTTAAAAAGGAAAAAAAAAAAAGAGGCCGGGCACGGTGGCTCATGCCTGTAATCCCAGCACTTTGGGAGGCTGAGGTGGGCGGATCATGATGTCAAGAGATCAAGACCATCCTGGCCAACACGGTGAAACCCCGCCTCTACTAAAAATTCAAAAATTAGCTGGGCGCGGTGGCGCATGCCTGTAATCCTAGCTACTCAGGAGAATCGCTTGAACCCGGGAGGCGGAGGTTGCAGTGAGTCGAGAGCACCACTACACTCCAGCCTGATGACAGCGTGAAACTCTGTATCAAAAAAAAAAAGAAAAAAGAAAACAAAGAACTGGCTACCCACCAAAGATTCACCTAAGGAGAAATCTAAAATGAACATTTAAGGCAAAAACAACAAAAATCTCCTTGAAGAAGACCTGTACTACAGTTACCTTATTTTCCCAAAGAAGTGAAATGAACTAATTTGACTAGTTCAGAATTTCAGCCATTGATTTATTTTTCCTTTTTTAGGGATAAAAAGAAAGCTGGTCAGGCACGGTGAATCATGCTTGTAATCCCAGCACTTTGGGAGGCCGAGGTGGGTGGATCGCCAGTTGGTCAGGACCAGCCTGACCAACATGGTGAAACCCCATCTCTGCTAAAAACACAAAAATTAGCTGGGCGTGGTGGCTCATGCCTGTAGTCCCAGCTACTCGGGAGGCTGAGACAGGAGAATGGCGTGAACCCAGGAGGTGGAGTTTGCAGTGAGCCGAGATCGTGCCGCTGTGCTCCAGCCTGGGCGACAGAGCAAGACTCCACCTCCAAAAAAAAAAAAAAAAAGAGTTCAGGAGATTCTTCCTATGACAAATCTTGTTTTCCACTAGGGGTTAGCCAGTATCAAGTCATTCTCTGTGGAATGCTCCCTCATGATCAAACATAACTTTCAAGGACCTTGCCTAACTCCACAGAAGGCCATCAGAAAACTAGTTAATTCATGATCCAACAAGGCACCAATCAATGTTTAGGCTTTTATTTTTTTTTGTGAGACGGAGTCTCGCTCTGTCGCCCAGGCTGGAGTGCAGTGGCACAATCTCGGCTCACTGCAAGCTCTGCCTCCCGGGTTCACGCCATTCTCCTGCCTCAGCCTCCAGAGTAGCTGGGACTACAGGCGACCGCCACCATGCCTGGCTAATTTTTTGTATTTTTAGTAGAGATGGGGTTTCACCATGTTAGCCAGGATGGTCTTGATCTCCTGATCTCGTGATCTGAGAGAGAGAGACAGAAAGAGAACAAAACCTTAACACACTGCACCATTTTACAACCAAAGTCCTCCAAATAATTGTCTGCAATCACTGTCTAACATGCACTCTTCGATCTACTACAATTTAGGTTTTTGTTTCCACCACTACACTGAAACTTTTCAAGATTCACCAACCCAACATAATCCCCATTGCCAAATTCAATGGAATTCCAGAATCATCTTAAAAAATATATATATTTAAATATTTATATACACACATATAAATATATATGTAAATATATACTTACATATATAAAATAAACATATATACATATATACATATATAAAATAAATAAAAATATATGTATATGTACATATAAAAATATATATGTGTATATATATATAAAAATATATATGTAAATATATATACATATATAAATATATATGTAAATAATATTTAATAATATATATAAATATATAAATATATATAATATAAAAATATATAAATATATATAAATATATATAATATATAAATATATAAATATATATAAATATATATAATATATATAAATATATAAAAATATATAAATATATGAATATATAAAAATATATAAATATATATAAATATATATAAAAATATATATAAAATATATATATACATAAATATATATAAAAACATATATAAATATATATAAAAATATATATAAATATATATAAATATATATAAATATATATAAATATATATAAATATATATAAATATATATAAATATATATAAATATATATATAAATATATATAAATATATATAAATATATATATAAATATATATAAATATATATATAAATATATATAAATATATAAATATATATATAAATATATATAAATATATAATATATATAAATATATATAAATATATATAAATATATATAAATATATAAATATATATAATATATATAAATATATATAAATATATAAATATATAAATATATAATATATATAAATATATATAAATATATAAATATATATAAATATATAAATATATATAAACATATATAATATATATAAATATATAAATATATATAAATATATAAATATATAAATATATAATATATATAAAAATATAAATATATATAAATATATATAAATATATATAAATATATATAAAATATATATAATATATATAAATATATATAAATATATATATAATATATATAAATATATAAATATATATAAATATATATAAATATATACATAAATATATATAAATATATAT